>NC_141928.1:20695095-20998125 GCF_057802395.1 Ceratotherium simum simum
ATTCAAGGCTGACAAACCTCTTGAAATACTGTTTTCATCGTATCTCAAAGTTTTGATAGGTTAGTGTTGTTATTACGCTAATAGTTTTACTTTGATAAAATTTTCCATTATATCTTTTTTATTTATTTATTTATTTATTTATTTATTTATTTATTTATTTATTTATTTATTTATTTTCTTGGTGAGAGAGATTGGCTCTGAGCTAACATCTGTTGCCAGTCTTCCTCTTTTTGCTTGAGGAAGATGGTCCCTGAGCTAACATCTGTGTCAGTCTTCTCTATTTTGTATGTGGGACATCACCGCAGCATGGCTTGATGAGTGATGTGTAGGTCCGTGCCTGAAGTCTGAGCCTGCGAACCCCGGGCCGCAGAAGCAGACTGCATGAACTTAACCACTATGCCACTGGGCAGGCCCCATATTTAAGAGTATTTTTAAATTCCCCAATACATGTGATATTATTTTAGTTAACGCTTTTGTGATTGATTACTAACTTGATTGTTCATTGTAGTTAAAGAACATGTGCTGTAGGTTGCCTATTTAAAATGTGTTGAGTATTGCTTTATAACCTAGTATGTATATGGTGTACATACGGTTGAAAAACAATGTGTGTTCTCTAATTGTTGGGTGTATGGTTGGCATGCAAAATACTACAACAGTTAAGATTGCAGATTCTAGAAGCATAATGCCTGGTTTCAAATCCCAACTCTGCCTACTAGCTGTGTCAGGAGAGGCTAAGAAACCTGGGTAGATAAATTAAATTTTCTGTGCCTCAGGCTAAGCACCTGAAAATTGGGACTTTTACTAGTATCTATCTCATAGTGCTGTTGAGGGGATTAAGTTCGTTAATACATAGAACAGTGCCTAGCACTTTGGAAATATCTTCCATTATTATATATTCATCAAATTAATTTTGTTGATTTTATTGTTCAAATTTTCTATATCTTTCCTTTTGTTCTGTTTATACATATAGTAAGAAAATTATTAAAATCTTTCACTATGAGAAGTTTTAAATTTAGTCAAATTTCTCTATTTCTTCCAAATATTTTTATTTACTTTATATATTCTGATGCTATTTTATTAGGTGCATACAAGTTTAGATTGGAATATCTTCCTGATAAGGTAAGCCTTGTAACATTAAGTAGTAATCTTCTTTTTCCCTAAAGATTCTTATGATTTTAGGGTCTCTTTTATCAGATATTTATAAAATTGCTTTAGCCTTCTTTGGATTAGTACTTTTCTAGTGTGTAGTTTTTCTGTTCTTTTATTTTCAACATTACTTTGTTCTTATATTTTAGATATGTCATTTGTATGGAAAATATAGCTTTAAAAAAATCCAATCTAAAACCACCACCTTGAAACTGGTGAATTTAACCTACTTATATGTATTGTGAATACTGCTACATTTGTAGGTACTCAATTTATTATGTTGTGACTTTTTTTTTCCTGTTTTTCTAAGCTTCTTTTTCACTATTCTTTTATTTTCTGGATTCATGGATACTTTCTTATTTTTTTCTTATTCTATTTTTATCTCTTTAGTCTGAAAGTTGGATGCTCTATTTTTAGTCACTTAATGGTTACCCTCAAAAATTTACTATGCATACATAACAAAGTCAAAAGTTAATCAGTTTCTTAACTGGCATTCTGAATTCAAGGATCTAGGATCACTATAAACCTGGCACTTGATGCCTCAGTAATATGATTTTATTGATGTGTATTTTGGTACTTTATTCTAATTCACAAATTAGTGATTATAATTATTGTTTTATACAGATCATGCTTGTTTTCTTCTTGTATCTCAGGCCTTCTCTTGGTAATAATTTTTCTTCTTCCTGGAGTTAATCTTTTAAGCATTGATTTATTGACACCTGTTGGTAGTTTATACTTCATTTATATTTGTCTGAGTAGTTCTTTATTTCATTCTCTTTTTTGAAAGAGAATTTGGTAGGTACATAATTGTACACATTTGTATACATATTTGGTACATATTTGTTTTTTTCTAACCACTTTGAAGTTATTTTGTTAACGTCATTTGATTTTTATTGTTCAGAAGTCTACTGTTAGTCCCTTTGCTATTTCTTTGTAGATATGTGGCTTTTCTTCATGGCTGCTTTAAAGATGTTCTTTGTATCACTATAGTGGTGATGTTTTTCAGTTGCAAGACAGTGTGTATTATGAGACCATTCCATCCTCTATGTCCCTTTACCTATTTCTGATATATTAAATCTCCCAGTTTTTTTGTGCTGTACTCTAGCATTATTTTCAGAACTATCTTATAATAACTTTCTCTTGAGTTATGCCTAATCTACTGTTTAATCCATCTACTAAGGTTTTAATGTAATGACTCTATTTTTCATTTCTTAAAATTCTAATTTGTAGATTAGATCTCCCTTTTTTTTTTAATATGCCTAATATGAGAAGGTAAGAAAACAACTGGTCATTTTTAATAGTTTGTTATATTTTGAGTTAATTTTTTACATGTTGTAACATAGAAATCCAAATTCATTCTTTCCATGTGGATATCCTGTTGTTCCAGCATCATTTGTTAAAGAGACTATTCTTTCCCCATTGAATGGTCTTGGCATCCATGTCTAAACTCAATTGGCCATAGCTGTTTGGGTTCATTACTGGACTCTCAATTCTATTCCATGGGTGTATATGTTTATCCTCATGCCAGTGCTGCATTAATATTTTGATCATTGCAGCTTTATAGTAAGCTTTGAATTTGGAAAGTGCAAGCTCTCTAGCTTTGTTCTTTTTCAGTATAGTTTTGGCTATTTTGGGCCCTTTGTAACACCATATGAATTTGAGGATCAGCTTTTCTGTTTCTTCCAAAAATGCCATTAATTTTAATGGGGATTGCATTGAATATGTAGATTACTTTGAGCAATATTGCCCTTTAACAATTTTAAGTCTTGCAATCCATGAACACAGAATCTTTCCATTTATTCAGTCTTCTAAAATTTCTTTCAGCAAAGTTTTGTAGTTTTCAGTATACAAGTCTTCTACTTCCATGGTTAAATTTATTTCTAGGTATTTTTTTTTTTTTGGATACTATTGTAAAGGGAATTGTTTTTATAATTTCCTTTTGGGATTGTTTATTGTTAGACTATAGAGGTACAATTGATTTTTGTCTATTTATATTTTACCCTCTCCCCAAGTCTCGAAGTCTATCTTTTGTCATTAGGGGTACTTTTGGGGAAAAGAAGTTTAGAAAAATCTTAGGGTTTGGGGCCTTGAAATAAATGTCTCCAACTAAAGCCAATGGTTCCTGAATTCACTAGTATAACTGAGCAAGGTTTGGTTCCCATGCAGAAGAGGAGGGTAGGAAAAGGAGAGAAAGTGTTATAAGGGTCTTGTAGGTCTAACTCATGTGCATTCCTCTGCTATCAGTAGAGATATCTGAGGAAAGCCTACAAGATGGGAAATTTCATCAGATCCTGCCTGCTTGGTCTAGGGCAAATCTCACTCAAGGTTTGAAAGACTTATTTAAAACAAAAATGTTCCTGTCCCCTCTCTTTCCTGGAAAGGGCCAGACGTTTTCCTTGAAATTAGTTCTCATTGCCAAATAGTAGTTTTAAAAACTACTTTTTAACGTCATTTTTCCCGTCGAAAGTCCATCCAAGGAAAAAAAATTAGAGCCAGTTTTTCAGATTCCAGATAAACAGACAGAGAAAAATATACAGTTCCTTACAGAAGAATTCCATTTAATAAACATAGAAAGAAGGAGAGAAATAGAAAATCACCATTAGGACACCATAGCAATAATTGCTACAGGCAAATCCATCAAAGGATGCTAAAAGGAGTTAGAGAAAGTTAAACAGATGGAATATTTGCACGTCCAAGAGTCTACCAAAATATTACATGATTATAAAGTGAAACTGCTAAGTTTACAGTGGAGAATTCCATCAGTCACTCACCTTAGCCAAATGATCAAGGTTAACATAACCAATAATACATATTGACATTGTATCCCCTGATATGATTCAGTAAGAGCCCTGTAGAGTCTAAACCATGTGCATTCCTCTGCTTTCAGTAGAGCTGTCCAAGGAAAGCCTCACAAAATGGAAAATTCCATCAGACCCTGCCTGTATGATCTTGGTTAGAAGTAAATGGTTGGAGGTAAATCTCACTCAAGGCTTGGAAGACTTATTAAAAACAAAAATGTTTCTGTCCCCTCTTTTTCCTCGAGAGGGCCAGACATTTTCCTTGAAATTTCATTTATAATAGTATTTAAAAGAATAAAATACCTAGCAATAAATTTAAGCAAAGAAGTGAAAGACATGTACACTGAAAGGGGGCAAATAACCTCTGTCTCCTTCTCAATAATGCAAACCTCAATCTAATCGAGAGAAAATATAAGAAAACTCAAATTGAGGGCTGTCCTACAAAGTAACTGACCATTAGTCTTCAAAAGTATTGAAGTCATAAAAGACAAGCAAAAACTGAGAAACTCTCAAGATTAGAGAAGTCTATAGAGACGGAACAACCAAATGTAATGTGGGATTCTGGACTGGATCTTAGAACAGAAAAGAACATGAGTGTAAAAATGAGTAAAATCCAACAAGCTCTCTACTTTAGTGAATAGTATTGTACCAAGGTTAATTTCTTAGCTTTGGCAACATGTTCTGATAATGTAAGAAACTAATGTAAGAGGAAGTTGCATAAAGGGTATATGAGATCTATACTATTTATGCAGCTCTTCTGTAAGTCTCAAATTATCTCAAAATAAAATAAAAATTAACTATTAATAATAAACAAATATTGTACATACAATTCACAGGATTCCCTTACCTTTATAGCCCATTCCTGGTGGCCATGTTAAGAAATCCCTAATGAATGAAAGCACGGTGTCTGCTGGAGTTGGAGTTTGATTGGAAGGGATCAACTATAGCTCTATTTGTGCAGAAGATGACAGGCTGTGGATAGCCTTCTCACTAACCCCCCGAAAAATCAAGAGCAGTACGTTTAAAGATGGTGTCTAAGACGGGATGACCATCATGGTGTGGTCATTAACATTGCTGTTGTTTATATTTTGAATGAACAGGAGATGATGTGGAGAGGTTGTAGGGCTGCATTTACCAGAAGTGCTACAGTCAGTAGGCAGTGGTATATCTCCTTTTGTTTTTTCTGTATGGGCTTTTTTTTTTTTTTTTTTTAATAACACTGATCTGGATTGAATCCAGAAATTCCCATTTTGAGATAGGCAGCTTTGGGAAAAGTATCTAAGTTTCTTCAACTTCCTTCCTTGGAAAACGTGGAAAGCAATGCAAGATCTTTCAAGATGTTGGAAGAATTGCATGATCACACAGGCACCCAATTGCTGATGATTATTATTGGTTATAAGAACATGAGAGAGCATGTAGAGCTTTTGTGAAAACGTGAAGTAGGAGTCCTCTCAAGAGAGATACAGCCAGCACATGCTTGTCTTGGGTGGAGAGCAAGCGGAGTTTTAGCACACATTTGCCTCCTTGCTGGGTGGATCCATTTGCAGAAATGCCCTCTGCAATTGTATACAGTTAACAGTCAAGTGAATAATTTGGATAGACTCTGAGCTCAAGGTGAAACTGAAACTCAGACTTGGGCTCAAAAACAAAAAAAGCGACGGGACACGAGGAAATTGTTGGAGGTGACAGATAAGTTTATTACTTTGATCGTGGTGATAGTGTCACGGATGTATGCCTATGTCCAAATTCATCCAATTGCATACATTAAAAATGTGCAGTTTTTTATATGTCTGTTATACCTCAATAAAGCTGAAAAAACTGAACTGAAGATGCTTTGTTTGAACCGAACTTTATTAATCATTAGATTAAAAGTAAATTGTCTAAATACTTCAATTAAAAAGGCAGAGATTGTCAAGTTAGATAAATTTTTTAACATATGAAAAGACAACAAGACCCAACTACCTGAATAACAAAAAACTTGCCAGGTTCTACTACCAGAGGAGCAAGTTCGTATAAAAAGGAGCCACTTTTTAACTATCTTATCTTTGTGTCTCAAAACATATATTAAATAATGCTATTTTCAAATGAGGTCATTTCGAAGGGCAATAACTGTTTTAATTAGGAGGGTTGGCTCAGAAGTCATAATATCTGGGTTTGAATTCCAGTTCAGCTACCTGTTAGCTACGTGTGTTTGGGAAAATTCCTTAACTCCTCTGTGCTTCATCTTCCTCATCAATAAAATAGGTATATAACAACTTAAGCCATGAGTTGATGTGTTATTTAATGAGTTTATATTTCTTAAATGCTTAGAACAGTACCAGAAATAGAGTAAGAGCACACTAAGTTATTTACTATCATATTTTAGGAGAATACGCTCAGGAAAGCTCTGTTCGCAGCTTGTTCACAGGCTGAGGGTGCACTAGCCTTGATCATACCATGAATCTGCTGGGGTGATTTTGTATCAGCCCTTAGGTGTTCTGTGCCATTTTCAAATGGGAAGAGGAGTATCTGAATAACCCATCTCACCAAGCAAGGCTTGAAAAATTCATTTTGATAAGGACAAACAAACAATAATGTTATTGGCATATGCTACTACACCTAGTCATAACTCTGAGAGAATTCTCTTAACCTTCACTATTTGGTTCCTAAAACATGAGCTAATCTGGAAGGCTAAAATAATCAGCCATCTGTGACCCAGCCTTGAATGTCAATGGCTTTTTACGAATGGGCTCATTTTCTGTTATATTCTTGACAGTGTGCGCTGGCTGGCATTTTTTTTACAGTTCAACAAATATTTTAAGCACTTGATAGGTACTAATTCTCTCTGCTGGACAGAGAGGAATAATGGCAAATAAGTTACTTCTGGCATCATATATAGCTGTTTTGCTTTAATTTATTTTCTTAAAATGATTTTTTCACATGTATGTATATACAGTCATGCACCACATAACTATATTTCAGTCAATGATGGACAGCATGTATAATGGAGGTCCCATAAAATTAGTACCATATAGCTTAGGTGCATAGCAGACTATACCATCTAGATTTGTGTAAGTACACTGTATGGTGTTTGCACAATGACAAAATCGTCTTGACACATTTCTCAGAATGTGTCCCTGTCATTAAGTGACACATGCCTGTATATTCAATTCTAATAATGTAACTACAGAAATAAGTGGAAAATCACCTTTGTGTTTCCATTCAAATATAGCTACTCAATATTTTGCCATGTATTTCCAGTATTTTTTTCTATGCATATATGTATATCTTTTAAAACAAGCATCTTTTTATTCACATGGCAGACACTGACCCAAAGACACCATTAGTTGCCATCCCAAAATTTGTCCCCACTATCTTCCGGCTAACAAAATCCCAATTTAGTTCAGATCAGCAAAAAGCCCACTAAATAGTCTCATTCCCACCCTCTTTTCTAATTAGGCCCAGCCGTGAGACCAACAGGTGTGAGGCCACCTCAGCTGTGTGCCACATGTACTGAGAGAAGAGGAAGGCAGGCTTCCCAAAGTAAATTTGAGGTATTGACCCACAGGAAGGGGAAATGAATACCAGGCAGAAAGAATAATAAGTGTTACCCTCCTACACTTTATATGACTTACAACTTCTCACTGACCCCCCTATCCATCCACAGGATGCAAGGTACTCTCAGAGACACTTGCCTCCAATCAACTGATTCTGGTCAATAAGAGGAGGAGGTCAGATATAAGTGACATTTAGATAACAATTCACCTTCAGCTTCCTTTTTCCACCACCTGCCAGGTGTCCCGGCCCATGCTTTTCAACTCTCAGGTGGACAGAAAATTTCAATAATATAGCAGTCTCTAAGTCCAGATACTGTTCAAGACTTTGGGCAGAACATTTTGTGGGCAAGTCAGGCAGAACTGTAAAACCCAGCTTGAGCCTAGCCTTGAACCAAAAATGCAAGTAGATAAAATAGTCCTGCCTAGAATTCTCCTAATTATTTCTTTATTTATTATTTTTTTTTGGCGAGGAAGATTGTCCCTGAGCTAACATCTGTGCCAATCCTCCTCCATTTTATATATGGGATGCCGCCACAGCACGGCTCGATGGGCAGTGTGTAGGCTTGCGCCCGGGATCCGAACCCGTGAACTCTGGGCAGTCGAAGTGGAGAGTGTGAACTTAACCACTATGCCATTAGGATGACCTGCCTAATTCTTGAATCTTTATTTCCCTCTTTGGTAAACACTTTAATTTAATCATAGCCAAAATACAGAAAAGGACATGAATTATAAGTGGGAGGCTCAGTGAATTTTTACAAAGTGAATTCACACATGTAATCCTAAAGTGGATCAAGAAGTGGGATATTCCCGAAGCACTCTCCTTGTGCTCCCCTCTAGTCATTACCTTCCTCCTGCCAAGAATAACCACTATCCTGACTTCTAATACTGTAAATTGTTTTGCCTGTTTCTGGATTGATATACTCTTTTTGAATCTGGCTTTTGCTAAATATTATGTTTGTGAGATCCATGCATATATCATGACTGTTTGGCATTCCATTGTTTGAATATATGTTTTTCCATTCTCTTATTGATGAACATAGATTGTGTCCAGTTTGGTGCTATTAGAAATAGTGCTTCTACATACATTCTTGCACATGCCCTGGGTTTAAATACCTACCCAGGTTCTGGGTCATAGAATACGTTCAGGTTTGTTAGAGAATACTGAAGTGGATATACCAATTTACATTTCCACCATCAGTGTGTATTGTTCTCTATGGGTGGGAGAGGAGGGTTGATCTTGCTCTCTTGGAAAATATCTGCAAGTATTTTTGCTTGTCATAACTGGCAGCGTGGAGTGGATAGAGGGGTGAGTGCTACTGGCATCTAGTGAGTAGAGGCCAAGGATGCTGCTAAACATCTTACAATGCACAGGACAGCCCCCTACAATAAATATGACCCAAAGTTTCAGGAGTGCTGAGGTTGAGAAACCCTATCCAATGCCACCTTTGTTAATGTCTGTTCTTTTATTTTTGCCAATATGTTGGTTGCATAGAGGTATCTTGTGTTTTTTATTTGCATTTCTCTGATGGTTGGTGAAATTGCGCACCTTTTCATATGTATATTTTGTTATCCTTTTGTGAAGAGCCATCCAATTCTTTTGTCTATTGCTTTATTGCATTCTCTGCTTTTTCCTTATTAATTTGGAGAAGTCCCTTATAAAGTCTATTCATAAATCTATAAGTCTGCTCAGTGAATCTGTGGATCAACTTGGGGACAGTATGCATCTGAACACAATTAAGCCTTCTAATTCATGAATATAGTATGTCTGTCCATTTATTTAGGTTTAATTTACTTTCAGATGCATTTTGTTATTTACATTTTGATGTTTGGACATCTATTATATTTATTTCTTGCTGTTTGTGGTTTTATTCAATCAAATTTATTGATATATATTTTAACACCTTTGTTGAGATGTAATTGAACTAAAATAAACAACACATACTTAAAGTGTACTATCTCACAAGTTCTGACATACGTGTACAACTGTAAAACCATCACTACACTCAAGGTAATGAACATATATATCATCTTCCAAAAGTTTTCTAGTCTCATATTGTAGTCCCTCCCTCTTGCCCATCCCCTTCCTATCCTCACCCCCATACCACTGATCTGTTTTCTGTCACTTTTCATAAGTTTGTGTTGTCTTCACAATTATATAAATGGACTCCTACAGTATATGCATTTTTTTGCTTGCTTATTTCACTCAGTATAATTATTTTAAGATTTATCCATGTTTCAGCATGTGCCAATAGGTTATTCCTTTATATTGCTAAGTAATATTCTGTAGCATGGATACACCACAATTTGTTTATCCATTCATCCTTTGAAGAATACTTGGGTTGTTTCTATTTCTTTACTATTACAAATATAGCCACTCAGAATATTAGACCACAAGTCTTTGTATGTGCATATGCTTTCATTTCTCTTGAATAACATCTAGCAGTGGAATGAGTAGGCCACATGAAAGGTGATGTATGTTTAAATTTTTAAGAAATTGACAAACTATTTTCCAAAGTGTCTGTACCATTTTACTTTCTCACCAGAAGCGTATGAAAGTTATTCCATGTCCTTGGCACACTTGGTATGGTCCATTGTGATAGGTATAGTGATATCTCAATGTGGTTTTATTTTTCATTTCTTTAAGGACCAATAATGCTGAGCATCTTTTTGTGTGCTTATTTACCAGATATACACATTATTTGATAAAGTGTCTTTCAAAACTCATATTTCATAAGTCGAATAGTTTGTTTTCTTATTGTTGAGTTTTGAAAGGTTGTTATACATTATGGATAAACATCCTTGTCATATACATGATTTGCAATTATTTTCTGGGTGTCCACATCTTGTCTTCTCATTCTCTTAACAATGCCTCTCAAAGAGCAGAATTTATTAACTTTGATGAAATCCAATTTGTCCATTTTTTTCTTCTATTCTGTTGTAAGAAATCTATGCATAACAGAAGGCCACAAAGATTTTCTTCTGTGTTTTCTACTAGAAATGTTATACTTTTAGGTTTTACATGTATGTTTATGATACATTTGAAGTTAATTTTGGTATATGGTGTGAGGTGTGGATCAAAGTTAAAGTTTTTGCATTTGCATATTTAATTGTTCTAGTACTTTTGTTAAAAATGTTATCCTTTTTCCGTTTTATTGCTTTTGCAACTTTGTTGAAAATCTAATTACCATATGTGTAGGTCTATTTTTGGACTCTCTGTTCTGTTCCAGATTGATCTATTTTTCTATCTTGATGACAATACCACATAGTCTTGATTAATGTAGTTTTAAATAAATCATGAGGTCAGATAGCATAAGTCATCCAAATTTGTTCATCTCTTTCAAGACTGTTTTGGCTATTCTAGGTCCTTTGAATTTCCTTATGAATTTTGAAGTTAGTTTGTCAGTTTCTATAAGAAAAAAGCATGTTGGGATTTTGAGTAAAATTGCTTTAAATCTATATATCAATTTGGGGAGCATTGATATCTTAACTCATAGGTATCATTTGATCAATAAACATAGAATATATCTGCATTTATTTAGATCTTTAATTTATCTTGATAATGTTTTGCAGTTTTCAGCGTACCTTGTCTTGCACATCCTTGTCAAATTTATCCCTAGAAGTGTCTATTTTTGATGCTATTGTAAATGGTAATTTTAATTTAAATTTCTAATTGCTTATTGCTAGTAAACAGAAATACAATTAATTTTTATACATTGATTTTGTATCCTGCAATCTTGCTAAGCTCAGTTATTATTCATAATAGTTTTTTTTAGATTCCATTTTGTATCCTGCAATCTTGCTAAGCTCAGTTATTATTCATAATAGTTTTTTTTAGATTCCATTTGATTTCCTACAAAGATAATTATATTTTTTATGATTAAAAACAATTTTAGTTCTTCTAGTCCAATCTGGGTGCCTTCTATTTACTTTCTTTCCTCATCACACTGGCTATGACTACCACCAGCACAAGATTGAAAAGAAGGGCTCGGAGCAGATAGCCTTCTCTTGTTCCCAAGCTTAGGAGGAAAGCATTTACTCTTTTGTGATTAAGTATGATGCTAAGTGTAGATTTTTGGTAGATGTCCTTTATCAGACTGAGGAAACTCCCTTTTATTTTGAGTTTGCTGAGAGATTGTTGTCAGGGTGAACTCTGGAGTTTCTCAAGTGCTTGTTCTCCGTGTATTATGACAATCCATCTTTTTTCTTCTGTAATCTATTAATATGATGACTTATATTGATTGATTTTTTGAATGTAGAACTGGCCTTGAATTCCTGGTATAAACCCCAATTGACCATGATGTATTATTATTTTCATATATTGATGGATTTGATTTGCTAAAATCTTGTTAAGAATTTTTCATCTGTTTCACTAGAGATATTGTTCTGTAGTTTTCTTTTCTTGGAATGTCTTTGATTTTGGTAACAGTGCCTCTTAGAATGAGTTGGGAAGTATGCTCTACTTTTCAATTTTCTGGAATATTATGGGAAGATTCCCCTATTTAAGCAATCTAAGTCTGGAGTTTTCTTTGTGGAAAGATTGTAAAGTACTTGTTCAATTACTTGAATAGGTATAGGGCTATTCAGATAATCGATTTTATTTTGAGTAAGTTTGAAATTTTTTGTCTTGCAAGAAATTTGTCCACTTCATCCCAGTTGAATTTAGTGACATAAAAGTATTCCTAATTTCCCTTATTAACCTTTTAATATCTGTAAAGTCTATAAAAAAGTCACTTCTTTCGTTTCTAATATTAGTAATATATCTTTACTTTTTCCTTATCTTTCTGACTAGAGGTTTATATATTCTATTGATCTCAAAAAAACAGCTTTTAGTTTCACTGATTTTTTCTGTTGATCTTTTGTTTTCTACTTCATTATGTTTCCACAATACATTTATTATTTCCAAAAGGAGTTTATTGCTGTAAAATTTTCCCTAAGTCCTGTTTTAGCTGCATCCCACAAATTTTGATATGTTTTTATTAATTTCAAAATACTTTCTAACCTCCCTTTAGATTTATTTTTTGATCTATTTGTTATTTATAAGAATTTTATTTAATTTCCTAATATTTGGGGATTTTCCAGATATCTTCCTATTATTGAGATCAAATATAATTCCATTTTGATCAGAGGTCACGCCTTGTATAACTTGAACCAATTTAAATTTAATTTGAACATTTAATTTAAGTTGAACTTGATTTATAGTCCAGAATATGGTCTATTTTGGCAAATGTTCTTTGTGCACTTAGAAAGAATACGTATTTTGCTGATGTTGGGTGGAGTGTTTTGTGACTATCAATTATGTCAAGTTGGATGATGCAGTTTTTCAAGTTTTATTTCTCCTTATTTATTTATCTTAATGTATTTATCTTGATTGATTTTGTGTTTGCTGCTTCTCTCAGCAATTAAGGGGGGAGCAATGAAATCTATAATTATAATTGTGTATCAAGTTTTGCATCATGTGTCTGTTATTTGGTGCTAATTTTTTATTATTTTTATGTCTTCTTGATGAATTTACTCTTTTATCATTATGAAGTGAGCTTCTTCATCTCTAGTAATATTCCTTGCTCTGAAATAAGTTTAGATTAACATTAATTTTAGCACTCCATATTTATTTTCATTAGTGTTAGCATGGTATATCAATTTTTATGCTCTGTACTTTAATCTATTTGTCTTTTTTTTTTTTTTTTTTGTGAGGAAGATCAGCCCTGAGCTAACATCCATGCTAATCCTCCTCTTTTTACTAAGGAAGACCGGCTCCGAGCTAACATCTATTGCCAATCCTCCTCCGTTTTTTTCCCCCCAAAGCCCCAGTACATAGTTGTATGTCATAGTTGTGCATCCTTCTAGTTGCTGTATGTGGGACACAGCCTCAGCATGGCCGGAGAAGCGGTGCGTCAGTGCGCGTTGGGGACCCAAACCTGGGCCGCCAGTAGTGGAGCGCGCGCACTTAACCGCTAAGCCGCGGGGCCGACCCGAGAATTGCATTTTTTAAAAGACAAGTCGAAACAAAACTCATCATGTTAAAGTAGAAGCCTGGAACCTTATATTGTGCTAAAAAGTAGAGGAATGTTCATAAAATGATGAGATTCTATCAATAGGAAAAGAAGCCAAGTTGAAGGTGTAATTTGCATGACAATAATAGTGCATAAGATTTTGATAAGTGTAATGTGGTTATATACATGGCTTTCTTTGCTCTGAGGAAATATGCTGAAATAATTGGAGTAGAGGAGAATGATGTCTCCAGCTTACTCTCAAATGGTTCAGAGATAATATAATCATTGGTGAGTCTGATATTTGGGAGTCCCTTGTACTATCCTTGTAACTTTTCTATAAGATTGAAATTTTATCCAAAAAGAAGTTATCAAAAAACTCAAAAGAAAAGAAAACAACCAAAAATTCTAAGCCATAATACAAAAGTCTGCAGACCAGGTTTTTCCTAAGTACCGAGAATGCAACCTCTTATGTAATCCCATATTCTTATTTTTCAAAGAGAGAACTTGAGACCTTGAGTGTGTAAGAGGCCCAGAATGTGTAAAGGACTTGTCCAAATGGCAGAGCCAGTTAGTGGCAGAGCCAGCTCTGACAAACAGACCTCCTGACAACTATCCCCACCAAGTCCCCCCCCCAACCCCAATATGCTGTTGTTACATGGTCAACCCCCTTTTTATTCTCTTTTGGTATTCTCCATTCTACATCACTTCAAATACTCAATTCTGGAACAAATAGTGGCATTTAAAAAAATAGATGAATAGTTTATGTGCCAGTAAAAATTAATTTTTTAAATTCATTCATCCTGGTGCAAGTCCAGATTTTTGAGACCATTTCTGATCAAGATAACATCTTCTCCCAGGAATTCAGAGCCTGAGGATATGGGGCCAAATTAAGGACTCGGAAAACTGCAAGTTGCCAGTAATGCATGCTACCGTTGGGGAGAACACGTTTAAGATGTTGTATGACATAGAATATTGTATCTTTTCTTCTTCATAAATTTCTTGGTGTGTGGATGAGAAGTCATTTGCTGAAAGCACTTGGAACATTTTACCCACTTTGGAAACAAGGTAGAAGCTCCAGAAAGGAGACTTGGCTAGTCAGAATGGTTTTGTTTGTTCTTAGCTAATCGCTGAAATATAAAGAAGAAAACAGAAGGTAAGCTTTGGAAATATTGAATATTTTCTCAGTTTAAATAGCTGAGGAATAAATTCTCAGTTTAAAACCTGATGTTCATGGATGTTTAAAATGAATGACTTCCATAATATTTTGCAAAAGAAAGAAGGGATTTCTCGATCATTTCCACTATACCTGACTGAAATTTCCCATATCTCAAAATCCAGTCTCATACTTTCTGTAAAGTATTAAACTAGACATCATTTTTTAAAATGATTCAGGCCATGGAAAGAGTAAGCACTCTCTCCTTACTGACAGCAATGTACTGATGAGCATTCTTTGGAAAGGGTGAGTTAACCAGTTGTAAATTGACAGAGCATTTAACAGCTGCCCCACATTGCTTCTTTCCATGTTTATTTAAAGTTAACAAGTAGTTTGAGTCCTTCCTAGGGCCAACGTATTGCACCAGGTCTTCTCTACTATCTCAGTCTTCTCTATCTTATCACCTCATTTATTTATCTGATCATTGCATTCTACACTGGAGGGAAATGTCTATGAGATCAGACCTCCATTGTATCATTACCGCTTTATGCGACATCTAATACCAAGCACATCCTAGTAAGACTTTGTTCAACAAATAACTGCTCCCAGCGTCTGCGATAAGCCAGGCACTGCCTATCTGTGAAGCTGTGCGGTGCGATAGTTAGAAATATCAGCTTCAGCTGCCTGGGGCTAGATTCTGACTGCACCACTTACTAGCTTCGTAACTTAGGTGACCTTTTGTTGAACACCTTTCTGTGCTTCAATTTATTCATCTCTGTAAATTGGTCAAGTGGTAGTATCTTGGTTTTATTTCTGGCTTTATTGAGATGTAATTGACATACAAGACTGTGTAAGTTTAAGGTGTACAACTTGTTGATTTGATACGCTAACATATTACAAAACTATTACCACTGTAGCATTAGCTAATACTTCCCTGTGTCACATAATTATAATTTCTTTTTTGTGGTGAGAACATTTAAGATCTACTTACTTAACAACTTTCAAGTGTGTGTATATATATATATGGAGAAAAGGGAACCCCGTGCACTGTTGGTGGGAATGAAAATTAGTTTAGCCACTATGGAAAACAGTATGGAGGTACCTCAAAAAATTTAAGACAGAACTGTCATTTGATCCAGCAATCCCACTTCTGTGTATATACCCAAAATATATGAAAACAGGATCCCGAAGAGATATCTGCATTCCCATGTGCGTTACATCATTATTCACAATAACCAGGATATGGAAACAACCTAAGTGTCCATCAATGGAGGAATGGATAAAGAAGATGTGAGATGTATATAATTCAGCCATGAGAAAGAAGGAAATCCTGTCATTTGCAACAACTTGGATGAACCTTGAAGGACATTAGGCTAAGTGAAATAAGTCAGACAAAGAAAGACAAATACTGTATGATATCACTTATATGTGGAATCTAAAAAAGCTGAACACATAGAAACAGAGGCTAGAATGCTGGTTACCAGGGGCTGGAGGGTGGGGGAAATGAGGAGATGTTAGTCAAAGGGTACAAACTTCCAGTTATAATATTGTATTATAGACTTGATAGTACTGTTATCATGGAGTGATATAAAGCTTTACCTGAAACAGAATGAGTGATCAATAAATGTTAGCTATAATAAAAAAATATATGTATATATTACTGTCTCAGGTTCACAGATGAAGGAATTGAACTCAGAGAGACTAAGTAACTTTTTAAGAACACATCACTGGTGAGAGGCAGTACCAATACTCGAACCCATATTGGTCTGATTGTAAAGTCTAGGCAGTTTGTGCTAACCTCTGCTGTCTGCCCACTACACGACACTAGCAACACTAACCTCCAGCAGTTCATAGTCTAGGAGAATGTCATGCACACACGTAAATGACTCTGTCAAAGGGCAAACTGGCCTCCCTGCTGCAAAGGAGAAGTTCACAGGGCTCCGAGCGTAGAAGGTAGTGAGAGGTTATCCCATTGCAGGTGCTCTGGGAGCTTCCTGGAGAGGGAGAGATTTGAACTGGGCCAGGGGAGAACCCTGTCAATTGCCTGCCAAAAAGTAAGATTCTCTGCTTCCAAAGCCATCCCCGATCCATCAGTCTAGTAACCCTATCAAAAAAGGAAATGAGACTGCCTGGGTAATGGTTTCCACATGTTCTCCTTTTTTTATATGTTTGTAGGTTCCAAACCACACGCACAGGCAAAGAAACAGAATGAGGTCATTATCATTTTCATTTGCTCCTTTTTGTCTTTGCAGCTGGACTCTGTGTCCATTCTGTCTACAGTGGCCTGGGGTGAGTAAATAATAACGACTGCCCATATTCCTTAAGCCCTTACTAGGTGGCAGGCGTGGTTATAAGATCTTTATATATAGTAACTCATTTACTCCCCATAACTACTAAATCAGAGAGGTACTAGTAGTATTCCTATTTCAAAAATGAGGGAACTGAGGCGTGGGAAGATTAAGTATCTTGTTAAGATCACAGAGCTAGACAACGAGGAAGCAGGATGTGAACTCAGGGAGCTGGCTGCTGGAACCTGCGTGCTTAACCCCCAAGCTATCTCTACTGTCTCTTTGAGCTCCAGAATCTTTAGGAGAATTAGCAAGTACCCCTGGAGTTAGAGAGGGAGTAAGTTTAAGGAAAGTTAAGTCCCTTTGGAAGTTTCTCATGGGCAGGACAGCACTCTTCTTTTGACCCTCCTTCCCTGACGCCAGTGTCCTAAACAGCGAGTTGACAATTCACTGAGAGTCTCTGAGAAAGAGAGTGACTTTGTGTATTACATAAACTATTGTCTTAAATATCTTTAGAATGTGTCCCCGTTCTCTCCCTCATGTCACACAGGAATCCTGTAAGGTGCAACCCACCGTCTTATCCAATTTTACCCTCTCCAATTCATCCTCTACTCTTCAGTTGGGTCGCAGAGGGAAACAGTTGGCACACTCAAAAAGGGCGTTAAAGAGGGTTGAATGAAGCAAGTATTTAGGAAGAGAAGCCATCACACCCCAAGACCTGAAGGGGAAGGAGGCAGAGCATAGTTACCAGAACCTGGTGGGAGGTGTGGTTGTGGGAGAGAAACAGTCATTGTAAAACTGTGGTCATGGCAGGGAAGCACAACCACTATCAAGACCAGCGCCTGCAGGGAGCAGGGGCAAGATGGGGATAAATACCCATCCTCTCTCTTCTCCCATCTTCTGCTGCCTACTGGAAACCAGAGGGCCGGGAGACCATGTGATTAGTCAGTACAGGCTGAGAATGGGCTAGAAAGGTTAAAGGAGACTAACCAGCAGAGGTTATTCCTTCCTAATTTTTTGTTCTGTTTGGCTTTTTATAAGCAATGCTGTAATGAATATCATATGTACGTCTTTGCATACTGGGCTTTGAATTTGGTTAGATAGATGGCTAGTTTGGGATGGTCAACACAAAGAGTTTTGGAAATTGTAAACGTTTATGGATGCTACCAAATACCTTACTGAAAAAACCATAGCAATTTCACCATCACTGTATATACACTTTCATCAGCGGTAGATGTTTTTAATGTCTTAAAATGTATCGATCAGATTGGCATAGATTATTCATTACTATTTTATTTTCCGTTTCCTAGATGACTGGTGAGATTGAGCATGATTTCTTAAGTATATAATGAGATCACTTCTGTGAATTTCCTGTTCCTATTAGGGATATTTAGTACCTTTATGCCAATTTTTATTTCACTTGTCTGTGTTCTTTGTTCATGTAGTCTTTGCTGTATATAAGTTTTGGGTATTTTTTGTTTGTTTAGAGTCAGTTTTCCAAAACATAAATCTGACCTTCATCGTAAGACCCTTCAGTGACTGCCCCTTGCCTTCGGGATGAAGTCTAAATTCCCTTGCTGACTTAAAAGGCCCTTTAAGGATGTAGTTCCCAGCAAGCTCCTCAGCATTGTCTCCTGGTCCTCCCCACCAACTCTCCATCCATATCTCAGGTACAGGTGCAAACCTGCCACGCTCTTGATGTCATCTTCAGTGCATTTTCACACATTATTTTCTCTTCCTGAGATGACACACTTCACTTCCTCTTTGCCCATTAATTCTTGTCCTCTTTCAAAGATTAATTTCAACATCGTCTCCTCTGCAAGGCCATCCATGTTCTGGCCTCCCTTGCCTTCCCTGGCTGAGTTGTAGATGGCTGTCAGGCATGGTGAACTGGATTAAAGGCAAATAG
This sequence comes from Ceratotherium simum simum, assembly GCF_057802395.1. NCBI lineage: Eukaryota > Metazoa > Chordata > Mammalia > Perissodactyla > Rhinocerotidae > Ceratotherium > Ceratotherium simum. The sequence continues at coordinate 20,713,916 of NC_141928.1, forward strand.
TAAACATTGCGCTGGGGGTGGGAAATATCACGATGAATAAGCTCCCATACCTGTGTCCCAAGGGCACACAGTTTAGTGGCTGAGTTTCATTGCCCATGTTGAACAGAGCAAGCATCAGCAAAGTATTAACAATCCTCACTTTGATTTTTCCTACTAGCAGTCTTCCCAGAAAAGAATCAAGGAGGTGATTGTTCCTAGAAAAACCATTTACCATTTGTCAAAGTCCCTTCACAGTGACCTCAGTAGGCCAGCTGCAAAGTTCTAAGGTTACTTCAGAGAATCATACAGCTGCAATGAAACGCCCTCAACCACCACTACCAATATGACATTTTGATGTCCTGTGGCCCTGGGGATCCCCCGTGACAAAATGAACAAGGCTTCACTGCATAAAGAAGCACTGTTCTAATGCATTACTTTCTCGGCAGGCCCGTTTCCCCATGGCATGATATGTAAATACGCACTGGACATTTTAGCCCTATTTTTTATGCCTATTGAGACAACCTCCAATAATCCCATCCAAGTACTTCCTGCCACCTCTACTTTAAACAAACCTAAGTATGAAAGTCCAGACTTACAGAGCAGTGTGATATTCTTTCCAAAATAATTCAAATAAAAATTAATTTGCAAAACAATTCTCCAAACAGCTAGTTCTCTATTGCACTTAAACTAGGATTTGAGAGGTGCTGTGTCAGAGCACACAGTGGGAAGAGCACAGTTCCCTAGGAAGACCTAGAGAGGCAAGGGACTCCACCACTCTGAGCCTCAGTTTCTTTGTCTGTAAAATGGGGATAATGTCTACATTGCAGGGCAAGGGTGAGGAATGAAAGACTGCAAGTTTAAGAGATAGCTAACACAGTAAATGAGAAAATATAAATAAATGGTGGACAATATTCCCTTTCATTGTTAATCTAGTCTCCATTTCCTCCACTCTTCTAGATGCGAAAGAAGACACAAGAATGTCAGGCCAACGTTTCTAGTCCCACTTCTGGCACTAACTCATTTTATTTCTTTATCTTAAACTCTGTGTATTTCCAAGAATTTGAGATGACTCCATAACCAGCAAATAAGATAGCCCAACAATTAAAGATTCATATAATCAAATGTGGATAACCACATTCACCAAAAGTATTATATTTCTTTGGGGGGAAAAATGATAAAGCACCCTGGGTAAGGTGAGATTAATTGCCGTTTAAGGAGATGAGCACAACCACCCTTTTTTGGTGAGCACTCTGATAGGTATAGGTCTATAATTTGGGAGAGTGGTAAAAAGCAGAGGATTATCTGAATTTGTTTTAAATAATACAGAGGTAGGAAAATTAAAGTTCAATTGGTGACTATTGTTAAGGGAGAATCATGTGAAGAGAGAGTCTGAAAAGGTTATTTGCTGTTTGGGAAATAAGACAAAAAGAAAGATACTCTAGTAGTGACCAGTGGGATGAAGAGAGAGGGCACTTGCTCAGCTCTTACAGGACTGACTGTCTATGTAGTAGAGCTCCATGTCAATGGTGGTTGTTCGTAAAGAGCATAATGGAAAGAGTGGCCATAAACCATAGAACAAAAGGGGTTATAGATGTGTCTCAATGCTTGGGAAGCAAAGAGCAAGAAGACAATGTTCCGTTGAGTTCATTCTTGGCTAGAACAAGATAACTCCTCCGTACTGTACTCAAGGGCAATCACCCTCTCTTTCCATTCTAAGAGAAAGCACCAAAGGTGATGAAAGGTAGAACCGCAGAATGTCAGTCGGGGTTGAAGGGAACTTGGGAAAGGTGGTTGGATAGAAAGCATGTGGGCCTGTGACTCCAAAAATGTGAGTGAAAAATCTTCAGTTAGGCACACACTAGCTGGAAGAGCTTAGATAACTTTTTTAAAACATTCTGATTCTCATTTTGTTTACCTACAAAATGGGGATAGCAATACATGCCCTGAAAAGATGCTATGGAGATTACAAATGATATGAACAAAGAACCCAGTTGAAGGCGGACGTTTAGTAAAAGACAATTACTATTATGTTAACCTCCTTTATTCACCCTGTTCTAGGACTCATCCTCTGAATGTAAATGTTGGATCAGTAAGAATATGTGCTCAACAGATAGGGATCCTTTTAAAATTTTTTGGAACCATCTGAAGCCCTTGCATACGTCCTGTGTCACTTGGACTAAAAAGATCATATCCCACACCACTGAAGCATTCCTCAGTTTTGTTCTCCATTACGGAACAAGCACTTGGATTTTTTTCAACTTTCATAGCCTGGTCATCTTTTTAACCTTTTATAGAACTTAAAATGAAAGATAAGTGCTGGGATGAATTTCTATGATGTCAATGGTCTTTTTGACTTGTAAATATGACACTTAGGCAAATTAGATTAAAAATAAGAAAGTAATTAAATTAATAATCTCTTTTTTTGTGTGTGCTAGAGTGAAAAAAGATCTAGAAGATCTAAACAGCACTGTTCTAAGCAGTTTGTCTAATTAGCATTAACAACTTGTATTCTTCTAACACCACACTTCACAAATCATCTTCAAAATACATCTTAAGAAAAAATAAATAGGTTAAGGAAACCCATTTGGATTTGCTTAACAAACCATAGAGCTGCATTGTTTATAGAGATGATTTTTCCTATACATTTGAAACATCTTGAAGGGAAATTTATTCTGTTTGGGTCTCAAATGTAAAAAAATACAGCTTGACAGCAAAGAAAATGCTGGACTTAAATGATATCTTTTCTGCTTATGGGTGGTTATAACTTGGGCAAGTTATTTAACTTCTGAACCACAGTTTTCTCATATAAAATGAAGATAATGTTCTCTATCTCATAGGATAATTGTAATTATGCAGCACTTAACATGACACTGCATTCTAAGACAGGCTTCCTAAAGCAAATATCTTTCCACCTCTCGTTCTTCCTTTGCTGCTGTCAATAACTCTTGCTATAGACTAAAGGCTCACCTCCTTACGTGGCCTTCAAGATGCTGTCTATATTCCGACCTTGGCCTGCCTTTGGTGCAATTCTTATTTTATATGCCTTACATAGATCCAAGCTGAACTCCTCACTATTTGCTTCACATATCCCAGAAGGTCCTAAATTACGTCTTTGCTTTTGCTATTTTCTCTGATAATCATGCCCTGTCTCCAGCATATCAAAATTTTGCCCAGCCTTCAAGATTTAAGTTCAAATGTTTCTACCTCTTTGACATCTTGAAATTTCCCCTGACATGCTCAGACTGGAAATGCCTCCCTTTCTCCTCTCAATCCTCACAGAAGTCAAGTCAGCATTCATTTATCATGTGCTAGTCAAGTCAGCATTCATTTATCATGTGCTAGCTGTGTGTCCAGCTCTTTGCTAACTATCGGATTTATAAAGACAAATAAGACACAATTCTTCTCTAATAATGAATCAGATATGATTTCATATAGAACTTACTAGAGAATTCTTACAATTCAACATATCATCTTCTCCCTTTTCTTATTTTATTATAAATAACTGCTATTTACTCCCTAGCCTAAGATAGACACAATAAAAGAGTTAACGGCTTTGTGATTAGTATTATTCCCATCTTAGCAATCACACAACAAAAATCTAAATTTCAGAGAGGTTAGAAAACGTGTGAATGTCTAGATTTTATAACTGAGATCTATCTGACTTCATGACTCAAACTGCACTACTCATATCTAAGATTTCATATTAAATATGACAAAGGCATTCCTTCTGAACTTAGGGAGGGTTCTATTTCATTAGAAAGAAGGGACTGTGAAATTGTGATATACAATAGTTGAGGGGCCACATGTAATTACTTTGTATATACATCTATAGCACTCAGCACATGTTTGATACTGGGTTAGTAGGCAGATAGGAATTTGAGATATGACCAGTGAGGATGAGTTAAATTATATTGCTATAGCGAACAACACATTTTTTAGCAGCTTACAGCAACACAGGGTTAATTTTTCTCACACGTCATTTATGCCCATTGTAAGCTTCTTCTAACCAGTATCTTGGCTGACAGAGTGGCCACACCAGCTTCATGTTGTAGTTTTAGGCAACAGAAGAAAAGATCTTTGGATGGCTCTACACTGAAAATCATTGGTCCCTCAAGACTTAGCTCATTCTTTGTTGTTATTGCTGTTAAGTAAGAATCTTTCGATCATCTAGTATATACCAAGTAACATGGTAATCGTTGGTGATAAAGCAAAGACTAAAACAAACAAGGTACCTACACTCCAGCAGATGAGTTCACTGTTAGATAAATAGTTACTCCCCAATTCTTTAATTACGATTGTGATAAATGTTATGAACAAAATTACATGGTGCTATGAAAGTATATAACAAGGATACCTCATAGTCTCAGAGTTTAGAAAAGATGTCTCTAAAAACATGATATTTAATCTGATACCTGGCAGAAATTGAAATAAGCCAGGTGAAGATGGAGGTGATGGGTGAGAAAGGTAAGGAGAGTGGAGAACAATTCTGGAATCTTCCTGAATATACTTCCCCAGAATTGGGTTAGCTGCCACTTATAATTATAGCCCAAGCCCACTTCTTCTATTTATTAGCACTTACCATATCATCTTAAAGTTTCTATTGTTAGTGTGGCTGTCTGTCCTCTTACTCTAGACTGCATTTCTTGAGTAGAATTTTGTTTTCATCTCTGTATTTTCAAGCTTTGGGACTCAATACATTTTCAGAAATCTTTGTTGAAGTGATAAAACATTGTAGCTTGCTAGGCCTGTAGAGCAAGCAGGTGTTGAATGAAATTTCAATTTTTTAAAATATATTATAGAGGCTGCCCCCATGGCTTAGCAGTTAAGTGTGCGCACTCCGCTACTGGCAGCCCGGGTTCAGATCATGGACACGCACCGACGCACAGCTTCTCCGGCCATGCTGAGGCAACGTCCCACATACAGCAACTAGAAGGATGTGCAATGATGGCATACAACTATCTACTGGGGCTTTGGGGAAAAAAGGAGGAGGATTGGAAATAGATGTTAGCTCAGGGCCGGTCTTCCTCAGCAAAAAGAGGAGGATTAGCATGGATGTTAGCTCAGGGCTGATCTTCCTCACAGAAATAAATAAATAAAATAAAATATATTATATAATATAGAAAAATTTTTAATATAAATCAGCACAAAAATTCCACCACAATTTTATTTACCTCTCCTCATCTTGTTCCATTCTCTAATACTTTCAATATTTCATAAAAGCAAGATAATAGTGTCCTATTTGTATATCTATAAAATTGTGGGCACCAACAGATGATTCCTGGTGCATTTTCTTGCTAAGTGATATTAAAGGAAAAAGAAGGTTATTAAGTTTTGAAAATTGATTAGAGGGAAAATATAAACTAAACTAACTATCTAATTTCCAAAAATAAAGGAGATTTACATTTAGAAACGCATAACTCCACCAAAGAAAGACTAAACACATGAAAATAGTTAATGCTGTTGGAATGCTGGGGTGTTGAGCTATTGGAAATTAATGTTCCACTCATTCATTTTCAAAAAATGTTTGGTAGGACTTATCCCATTTAGCAAGAGGAAAAGAGAACTTACACATTTCTGGCAAGAAAAGGGCTTCCCAATTTGCAGAAAAATATTGATATTGGCTTTAAGACAGCAAAAAACACACACAAATTCAAATACAATAGACATATGGAAGACTTTGAGGAGCCTCAAAATATTGCATTCAGTATCCTTTCTCTTAAGGTAGACTTTAATCAACATTTTTGCTGTTGAAGGTCAACCAAGGCAGCAATTTGGCTGTCAATTCAAAGAACATACAGGTTTTTTTTTTTAATGCAAACTTCTTTAAAGATAAAATTAAATTCTGGGAGATGCACAATGTTAAGTTACAATTCCATTAGGTTTGACAAATGCATCCACCCACGCAACCCACATACCTATCTATAGGATATAACTGTCAACCTAGAATTTTCTCTCCAGCTCCTTCTCAGTTAAAGTATCCTCCAGAGGCACGACTGCTCTGGATCTTTTTTCAACACAAGATTAGCTTTGCCTGTACTAGTAATTCATATAAATGGAATCATGCAGTGCATTCTCTTTTGTGTCTGGCTTCTTGTGCTCGGTATATGTCTATGCAATCCAACCATGTTGCTGAATGTATCAGTAAGTTGTTGTTGTGTTTATTACTTAATATTATTCCATTATGCAAATATACCACAATTTTTGTATCCATTCTAGTTTTAGGCTATTATGAATAAGGTTTCTGTGAACATTTTTTTATGAGTCATTTTGTAAACATAGATTTTCATTTCCCTTGGCGAAACACCTGGAATTGCCAGGTCACACAGCAGAGGTGTGTTTAAATTTATAAGAAAATATCAAGACTTTTTCCCCAAGTAGTTTCTTCAGTTTTGCCCTTCCACCAGAAATGTATTAGAGTCTGGTGAATCCTCAACCTCACCAACATTTGGTGTCACCATTCTTTTAGTGGCATCTGCTTGTGGTTCGAGTGTGCATTTCCCTGATGATTAATGGTGCTGAAAACTTTTCTTGTGCTTATTGGCTACTCATAGTTCATCTTTTGTCAGCATTGTTATGGTAGATGCTTTCATCATATTGATAAAAGCTTCTATTCCTTGTTTGTGAAAAGTTTTTTTTGTTTGTTTCTTTTTTTGCTGAGGAAGATTTACCTTGAGCTAATATCCACTGCCAATCTTCTTCTTTTTGAATGTGAGCTGCCCCCACAGCATGGCCACTGACAGACATGTGGTACAGGTCCATGCCTGGGAATTGAACACAGGCCACCGAAGCGGAGTATGCCAAACTTAACCACTAGGCCACTGGGGCTGGCCCTGTGAAAAGTTTTTATCACGAAAAGATATTAAACTTTTTCAAATGATTTTTTAGAATTTATTATTATTATATTTTTCTCTTTTACTCTGTTAATAGAGTTAATTTCATTGCTTGATTTTTAAAATACGAAAATGACTTTTTCTTCCTGGGACCTAGATTGCTCACTTTTTAATGCAATTGTTGTATTCAGTTATGTCTTGTTGGATTCAGTTTGTTAATATTTTGTTCAGGATTTTTTCTGCTAAATTCATGAGAGATATTGGGCTGTAACTTTATTTACTTAGAATATTTTTTTCAGGTTTTTATCTCAGGGCAACGGCCTCATAAAAGAAGTGGTGAAGTGTTCTCTCTTCCCCTATTTTCTGAAAGTTTGTGATTACTACTATTGATTTCTTAAATATTTGATAGCATTCACCATTAGTAACAGCTAGGTCTGGAGATTTCTTTGTGGAAATATTTTTGACAGTAAATCCAATTTCTTTAAAAGAGTGGTTGTCAAAGATTGGCATCCATCAGGATTGCCTAGAGGGCTTTTAAACAGAAATTGTTGAACAGCATTTTCAGAGTTTCTGGTTCAGTAGTTTTGAGGTGAGGCTAAAGAATTTCCATTTTAATACAGTACTGCATAATGTTATAGTCCTGGTTTGGGGACCAGACTTTGAAAACAATGGCTTTAAAAGATATAGAGCTATTTAGATTTTATATTTCTTCTGGAATCAGTTTTTTTAAGTTGTGTTTTTTCAAAGTTTTTTTCCTCATTTTATCTAAGTTCAATTTATTGGCATGAAGTTCTTAATAATATTATCTTAATATCTTTGTAATATGTGTAGGATATTTAGTGATGTCCTTTCTCTTATGATAAAGAGAATTTATGTTTCTGTCTTTTTCTTAATGAGTCTTGTTAGAGATTTATCAGTATTTTGTGCTTTTCTAGAGACCTAGGTTTTGCTTTTTTAATCTTCTCTCTTGTCTTTCTATTTTATTGGCTTCTGCTCTCAATTTTATGTTTCCTTTCTTTTACCAATTTGAGTTCGTTTGTTCATCTTCTTAAGGTAGAAAGTTAGGTAATTGATTCTAAAGCTCTTTACCATTCTAATGTAAGCATTTAAACTATTTTTTTCTCTATGCACTGCTTTAGAAATATTTCAACAATTTTGACATGTGTTCTTTCAATATCATTCAGTTGATAATAATTTCTAGTTTTCCTCATTATTTTTCCCTTTTCCCAGAGTTATGTAGAAGTGTGTTAATTTCCATATGTAAGATATATTGCTACTTATCTTATTTTTATGACATTCAAATTTAATTTTTCTGAGATCAATAAATGAAGTCTATAACAAACAATTCTTTTCTAGGTCATTGAGACTTTCTATGATCCAACATATTGACTGTCTTGGTAAACATTCCAAGTGAAATTGAGGAAAAATGTGTATTATGCAGTTGTTGGAGTAGTTTTCTATAAATGTCAGTTAGACCAGTGGTGATTGACATTGTTTAAATTTTTTATAGCTTTCCTGATATTTTGTCAAGTTTTTTTGTTTTTTGTTTTTTTAATGCTGAGAGAAGAGAGTTAAAATTTCCCAATCTGGTCGTGGATTTGTTTATTACTTTTAATTTGGTACTTACACATATATGAGTTGATGTTTTTCTAATGAACTGACCCTTTTATCATTATGAAATGTCTCTATATTACTTTGGTAATACTCTTTGTTTTGAAATCTATTTTCACTAATATGTATATGGTCACTCCAGCTTTCTTGTAATTAATGTTGTTATATTTTGTGTTGATATATTTTTCCACTGCTTTTCCTTTTATTATATTATTAAGCCATGGTTTAACCTTAATTTGTATCTTTGGGTGTATATACATGAGTAAAACCATGTGGGCTTTTTTACATCTATAGTCTTGGACATCATCTCCTACGGAGTAGACTATGCATCCAACATAATTTCAAAAGAATCACAATGATTTCTTTAGAATACCTTACCATCCATCATCAGTCCTACTATATAAGCACTTACAGATCATTAGAGTGGATTAGTACTGCTCTTATCAGTTAAAATCTATTGAGTAGTTCTGATATTAGGTGCTGTTTGAAGAACTTTATGGGTAATAAATTAATTTAATCTCTATGTCAACCCTATGAGGTAAGAACTATAATTTCCTCTGAATTTTAGTTGAGGAAACTGAGGAATGGAGAGACTTAAGAAACTTGCCCAAAGTCACACAGTTTGGAAATGGCACCACGGCCTCTGAATCCAGACATTCTGGCTCTGGAATGTTGGGGGCCATATTGCATACATTTTTTATGATAATGAAGGATAGAGACATATGGGACCAAAAGGAAGGGAAGAAAGAGAAGGGGAGGGATGGAAGGAAACCAATAAGCAGAGAGTGTGAGGAAGGAGGGAATTGTCAACAGCAGCAAATGCACCAGAGAGACTAATCAAATAGTAACAGAACACAGTCATTGGACCTGGCAATTAAAAAGTGACTTTCATTAGAAGGTCTCAGCCGAGCACAGGAGGCAGATGTACGTAACAGAAGAATGAGAAATGAAGTGGAGGTGATGAAGTGCAGAGTGCAAACTTCTGAGAAGTTTGTATGGAAATGTATTTGTGGGTGAATGGAGGTGGGAAAGGGCATAGTGGTTTGTTATCTTTTTCTTTGGGGATGCCTTGTGTTTTAGGATGAGTGAACAGTGAGCGTGTTTATGGGCAGACAGAAAGGAGCCAGCAGAAAGGGAAAGATTTGTGTATAAGCCTGGTTGCAAAATAATTGTGAAGGCCGTCAGAGCTGCCTAAAACACACAGAAAACAAAACAGAGGGGTGTGCATCTCGGAATGGGGGATGTGAAACCACTTCACCTGCTTTTCTAGATGTTTCTCACAAGCTCCCTTGCCTTGCGTTCCAGACAGACTCGGATTCCGTAGTAAAACGCTAGAGGCACATCAGAATCTGTTTCTCCAACAAAGCTGTCTGCTGATGAATTAAGTGTGAATGAATCAGATACAGATGGACTGAATTTTGTGAAAATAAACATGAATTACAAAATTAAAAGAGGAAAAATCACTTGTGCCAACTGAAAATTGTTTGGAACATTAATTTTCCAGCCTGGCTCGATATTCCTATCCATTCCTTTGCCTCCTTTAACCTGCTCCCAATTTGCATAGATGACATTTGTCAGTCCTTTGGAATGGGTCTGGAGAAACCATGGAGGCAGGGAGTGCTGGGAAGCAGTGATACAAGATTTCTGTAGGCTTTTATTAGTCAGCATGGGGTGTGTGGGGATGCCGGTGAGAAATGATTCTGACATTCCTCAAGGATGTCCTTCCCCCTTAGCTAGACAGACTCACACATGGCAACATATCAGAATGGAAAAATCCATGGGCCTCAGAGTCAGACTCACTTGGGTTGGAATCTTGGAAACACCCTACAGTAGCCATGTGCCCTTAATCAAGTGGCTTTACCTCATATGCCTCAGTTGCATTATCTGGAAAATGGGAATCACAAGTGCTGTCTACCTCACCAATATTAGGCTCCAATGAGGCTGTGCATTCACAAATCAAACAGAAAGTACCTGACAAAGGCTATATATCCAGAAAAAATAAGCCAATGTCTATGAAGAGGGGATCACAGAGATCTGCTGTCATATAAAAAGTAGAGCAGTGGTTTCTAGCTTAAGTCCCCTGAGGCAGAGACTCCCTGGATGGGATTCAGAAATATATTTTTCCAAAAGCTTCTCAGCTGATGCTGATGATTGGTTACGTTTAAGAACTAAGGTTGGGGGAAGAAAAAAGCCTATACATGTCCAGCGTGAGATTAGCTTCCTGAAGACCGCTCATGTACTCTGGGTTATTCTCTGCTTTTCTTTGTTCTCAGCCTTGTGGAACCATGTGATTCCACAGGAAAAAAAATATTTAATTATAGTGTAATTAAAATGCTAGTCCCAAATGGTTATGTGGTCTTTCATTAAAGACTTTCTCAGGGTGAGGAAAAGGGAGTTGTTGAAAGCACCTGGGAATAAGCAGCAGTTTATCTCAGCTCAAGGCCCAACTCATCACTCGTAGCTCTAGAAAGTAGAAAACTTACCTTATACCTACAATTCCTAATGTGTTCCAAAAAAAGACTGTTCTGAGGGGTAAATCAAACAATATAGAGAGAGCACCTTGACATTCAGTAAATAACTGCTCAGGTGTGACAATTAATAGCCCAACCAAAGCACTGGCTGGGAGTGGCCATATCACTAGATTTTATCCAATCAGACACAAGCAGAGCTGTTGGTAGAGTTTCAGAGAGTGGTTCTTAAAATGGGTCCACTCAGCCAGTATATCCCTTTTATTCCATGCTCTCCCCCTCCTTCTTGTCTAGACCATGATTGTAATACTGGAACTAGTTCAGCCACTTTGGTGGCAAACACATACTCAAGAAGGGCTGGGCTAAAAGACAGGAAGAACCTGGGTTCCTGTTAGCATCTTGAAATAGCTGTAGAAGCCCTGGATTGCTTACCTCTAGATTTCTTGTTATATAGGAATAACAAAACTCCTGATCTATTTGTGACACTTGTTTATGGGCTTCTGTTACTAGGAGTCAAAGCAATTCTTGATACATGAGTTATAAAACATCACCGAACATTTTGAGTTCAAAAAACTATAGGTTAAATACTGTATGATATCACTTATATGTAAAATCTAAGAAAAACCAAAGTCATAGAAAGAGAGAGTAGAATGGTGGTTGCTGGGCGCTGGGAGGTGGGGCAAATGGGAAGATGTCGGTCAAAGAGTACAAACTTACAGTTAAAAGAATAAGTTCTGGGGACCTAATGTACTGCATGATGATTATAGTTAACAATACTGTATTATATACTTGAAAGTTGCTAGGAGAGTAGATCTTAAATCCTCCCACCACACACACACAAAAATGGCAATTATGTGATATGACGGAGGTGTTCCCTCATGCTATGGTGGTCATCATGTTGCAACATATAAGTGTATCAAATCAACAGGTTTCACACCTTAAACTTACACAATGTTATGTGTCGATTATATTTCAGTAAAGCTGGAAAGAAAGAAAAAGAAAAAAAAAAACACTGTAGAATAGATTTTGCTTTACAAGTTGGGAGTGACCTTCTAGGACCCTGAAGTAGATGGATTCTAATGTCTAGATGAGGGAAAATGAAGGGCCGATGCTGTTTGACCCACACTGACTTAGAAGTGAGATGACTAGGAGCCAGGGACCCTGAGAAAGGTCGGGCACTGGGGGCTGTGATTGGAATTGATGAAGGCTATCCACTGGGGCTTGAGGGAGATGCAAGTAAGCTGAACTTGCATCTATAAGTAACACAGATGGATGACTGAGCAGGTGGAATGATTATGGTGTCAGAAGAGGTATCGGAACAATTAAGCTTGACTTGAATGCACACCGCAGAAGACTCACCCAACTAGAGAAGCTTTTTGGTAGAAAAAATCCCAGGAGCTGCTAACTGTTCAGGCCTCATTTCTTCATCTATAACATAGAATATTTGATACCTGTCTCAACAGAAGGAGGTTATGGAAATCAACTGATGTACATAATGTAAAATTCTCCGCCAAACGTATATAATGTGTTTTGATCTATCTACCTTTCTCAGGGATCCTGCTTTATATTATGGGGATCTTGAAAATGGAAAGGCTAAATGGGGAGGGGGAGGAGGGGGAGGAGGAGGGGGACGAGGAGGAGGAAGAAGAAGAAGAAGAAGAAGGAGAAGGAGAAAAAGAATTGCTCTTTGTTGATTGTCTACTATGTACGTAGTGCTTGACATACATTATTCTAATTCTACAACAAACTCTCATAGTAGCTAGTGTTGTCTTCATTTTAAATATAGGAAAACTGATTTCCAGAGAGTTTAAGTGACCTCTCCAGCATCACGGAGTAGTAAGGAGTTCATCTTAGCGGTGAAATTTTAATACAATCACCAGAGATATAGTCATTCAACAAGTATTTATTGAGTACCTGCAGTGGAGCAGTCCATTGTTGTATGTGCTGGGGATGCAATGTGTATAAAAAGACAAATATCCTGCTTCCGTGGGGCACACAGTCCACTGGGATAATGCACCTTGCAGAGATCTGGCTGATGCTGACTGGAACCCACCAAGGGGGAGGGCACGTCTTCTCTGTACTTCAGGGTATGATTCTAGATGGGTGGCCACTCGTTTCAACCTCCATAAATATCTTGCCAGTTGGCCTTGGTACTTAATTCCTCATGTCATGAGGCCAGAATCAGCAGGAAAAGGAAGAAATCAGGTTAGCACAGTCAATTTGTGAGACCATTAACAGGGTGACATCAGCAATTTTCAGGTTGTATTGTCCAGACCAGAAAGCAGAAGAGAGCTGGAGTTGGACCCAGACACTTCAGCTCTTTTTCACATCAGTCTGGGACATGTTGGTATTCAATATATACTAGTAAGATGTCACTGTGAGACATGAGATCGGTGATGTGCTCAATTGTGACATTTCTTCCCAACTCCATGTTCAGTAAAATAGACCATAGAAATTAACAACTACTATAAATCAGTCTGCCACCACCACCGCCTTGAGCTAGTTGTTAAACACTTACCAGCACACCGCTGAACGAATATCATCTCTCTCTGAGTCACAGTTTCTCCATCTGTAAAAGGGGTAGAAGGAGGAAATGATTTTAAAAGTAGAAGCCTGGGTGATGTATTAGGAAAAACCACAGTTTGGAGCAGTGCAGACTTAGATTAAATTCTAAATGCTGGCCATGCATTAACCATGGGACATTTAGCTAGTTATTTGCTTCTCTAAGCCTCATTTCCCTCTTGTGTAGAATGAGGCTACTCATTCCTACATCATTAGATTTTTCTGTGCATCCCATGTAATAAAACGTAAAACATGGGGCATATAGAAGCTAGCAAGTGTTAGACTTTTCCCATTCTTATTACCTCCATGAAATATGAATAAAAGAAGGAATGAATATATGAATATTCATTCTTTTTTCAGAGTTACCTTGCCTCTTTCCTGCTTGGATCACTTTTAATTTCTTGATGTTACCTAATAAATACCCATTATTTACTGTTGTTTTTATTATTATGTGCTCTAAATTCTTGCTCTATACCTATAATATTTTTTAAGGATTTTCTAAACACAACATTCTGAAGCCAATTTCCTTGAAAAGGACAAGCGAACATGAATTTATTCAACAGCTATTTGGTAGCGGGCGTTGTGTTGGCGTGTTACATATTTCACTCATTAAACCCTCCAATAAGATAAGAGTGGGGTCTACCTCTCAGAGAGACATTTTCTTTGGACACCTGCAAAAACCTCCTTGAACCACCAGGGAGCAGTAAACAGCTGTTATTCAGGATTTTGAAAACTCAAGCACCCACTATCAGATAACTGCATTTCTTTCAGGATTCACCACGTTGGCAAATATTGAGTAAGGGAGCTGAGAAACTAAGGGCACATCTGTTGGAAGGACGGGTGTGTAACCTCATCATTCAGTGGAAGGACAAGCCAACTCTATGTGCATGAAAAATATGCCTTTCCTCTTAAGCCGATTCCCAGAAAGGGAAGGGCACAGGGATTCTAAATTGATGATACATCAGATTTCATAATTAATTTGACCAGAATTCTTGGGTCTAGCTGATAACCTGAGAGAGAGTTGAGTTTGGCCTTGAAAGAACTGAACATGAGGACTTTCAAAATGGGAGCCCAACAGCTGGAGGCCTCTTGGCCTCGCCTGGTTCAGAGGATGTGAGCCTGTTCTCCCTTGAAGAACCACAGCAGGTGGCACAGCGATTGGACAAGTGAGGCTTTGTGGAAAGCTGAGCCAGCGTGGCCTGTCAGAGAGGCGGTTAGGGATTTCCAAAGGGTTAGATTTGGCAGTTAAAAGCCATGGCAGAATGTTTGTATCTGGCGCCACTCTTCTCACTTTATTTTAGAGGTTGGACTGACTTCGCTTTTGGATGTCATAAGCCCACGTTTTGTTTGTTGTTGTTGCTGTTATAATTTTGCTTGTTTATTTTTGACAGATTTTGGGGAAACGGTACTCTAAAAAATTGACAGTGTGGAATAATGAAGTAATATCATGGAATAATATCCAATTGGGATGCAAATGGGGATCTGAGACATTAATTACGAAAATAAAACATGTGACCACTTTTCACTCTGAGTTCAAGAAGCAATTCATAGAGGTTAACTGATATTGGAGATGCAGATTTCTGTGGGCACATAGAGGAGGGATCCCAACAGGGCTGAACCAGATGTCAGAAAAGGCTTCCCAAGGAGAGATGCCTGAAAACGAGTGCAGGTGAACTCAGAGAAATGGTCAAAAAGGGGGAGTCTGGGTGGTGGGAACAATCTGCGCAAAGGCATAGGTGCCTAAAATCATATCCAAGCCTCAAATCTTTTTCATTAACTTTATCTTGTTGTGGGGGAGATCAAATTTATAGACTAGTCGAGGGAATCGTTTTGTTTGTTTGTCTTGTTTTGTTTTTGGCACATCAGATTTGGAATTCTGCAGGGCTCGAGCATCAGGTTCACGAGCAGAATGAATAGAAGAGACTGATGGCCTTGCTCCATGGGGTAAAGACTCAGAGTGTTCCGTGGGAAACACTGTCAGAGAAGGAATCTATTGGCTTCTAAAGAATGAAACCTCTGAGTATTTGGAGCACAGGGTGGTATCTCCAGCCTGAGCTGGAGACCTCCAAGGAGAGAGGGGATCAGGACATACATAGTCATTTCCCAGTCACTGTTGATTTGATCTTCATAACTATCTACGAGGGAGACGGGACAGAGCTATTCTCTTTTGACAGAGAGGAGTGTGAGCTCCCAAATGGCGGATGCCTGTCAGTGAGGAACGGAAGCCAAACTCACACCTACACCTACAGATCAGAAAAGCAAATTGTGTTCTCTTCCTGCTTTCCATCATTTCCCCTCTCTTCTCCCATTGCTTCTGTAGCCCAGCTTTATTACAGATTCTGGCTTCAAGCAATTTACTGAATTGGCTCAAAGCAATTCCCCTGCTTCATCTCCTGGCACTCGTCCCATGCCGCCCCACCCTTGATAGCTCACCTAAGTCACATTGAATAACTTTGAATTCTTTGCAACCATCAAGTGCACTCTCAAATCCAGCCCTCCAACCTCAGCTCATTTTCTATTCATCCAGGGAACAGTTCTTTCCATCCCCATCCCTATTACTGGAGAACTCCAATTATTTCCACAAGTCGTGGCTTAGATGTCACCTCCTCCAGAAAGACTTCCCTGACTCACATGGAATAGCATTTGCTTCTGTGTCCCCCTTGTGCTTTCATTAGCACGCTTCCTTCTTCCATATCACTCGTCACCATGTTTTGGATTTGCCTGGCTATTCACCTGTGTTTCGCACCAGAGAAATAGGCTCTAGCAACTAGTGAGCAGGGTTATCTTATTCTCCATGATCTCTCCAGCACCAAGTGTGGCATTGGACAAATGATGCATGCTCAAAAAATACATTGATTGGATGAGTAAATAAATGAATGACTAAACCAACTAGTGCAGACCACTTGTGAGAATTTAAAGGCAGAGGCGAGGAATGTGACAATGCTCCAGTGTAACACCTGCCCGTGTTTCCATGGTAGCTTGGGGCGCCTCAGTTCTGTCTCTCTCAGCCGTATTCCCACATCCTGCCCTTGCTCTAAGGGTCAAGCAAGGTCTTCTCAAGCAAGGAGCCCATTTTCCTTTGGAAAGTATTCATTGCTTCTATTTTGCATTCTTTTGCTTCTGATGTTGTCAGTGAAGCCAAGAAGCTTCTGGGATCTCTATTAGCACCAGGCTGTGTGAAGAGACTCCAGGCCAGAGTTGCAGCTGGGAAGAATGCCCCTGGTGTGAACAGAGCTGTTCTGAGTGCATGCAGAGAGGGGAGGCAGCATTCGCTCTTGCTGTGGGCAGGCAGGGGGGTCAGTTGTAAAGCAGAATGAAGGAGAGTAAAAAACGTGTTGAGTCCCTCAAAAGCAGTGGGGCACTGTAGAAAAGTGAGTTTAAAATCTGGAGAAATGTCTGTTCAGGTCTTTTGCCCATTTTTTAATTGGGTTGGTAGTTTTTTTGTTGTTGAGATGCATGAGTTCTTTATATATTTTGGAGATTAAGCCCTTATCAGATGTATGGTTTGCAAATATCTTCTCCCAATTGTTAGCTTGTCTTTTCGTTTTGTTGATGGTTTCCTTTGCTGTGCAGAAGCTTTTTAGTTTGATGTAGTCCCATTTGTTTATTTTTTCTATTGTTTCTCTTGCCCGGTCAGATGTGGTGTTAGAAAAGATGTTGCTAAGACCGATGTCGAAGAGCGTACTGCCTATGTTTTCTTCTAGAACTTTCACAGTTTCAGGTCTTACATTCAAGTCTTTAATCCATTTGGAGTTAATTTTTGTGTATGGTGTAAGGTAAGGATCTACTTTCATTTTTGCATATGGCTATCCAGTTTTCCCAACACCATTTGTTGAAGAGACTTTCTTTTCCCCATTGTATGTTCTTGGCTCCTTTATCAAAGATTAGCTGTCCATAGATGTGTGGGTTTATTTCTGGGCTTTCGATTCTATTCCATTGATCTGTGTGTCTGTTTTTGTGCCAGTACCATGCTGTTTTGGTTACTATAGCTTTGTAGTATATTTTGATATCAGGGAGTGTGATACCTCCAGCTTTGTTCTTTTTCTCAGGATTCCTTTAGCTATTCGGGGTCTTTTGTTGTTCCATATGAATTTTAGGATTCTTTGTTCTATTTCTGTGAAAAATGTTGTTGGAACTTTGATAGGGATTGCATTGAATCTATAGATGGCTTTAGGAAGTATGGACATCTTAACTATGTTAATTCTTCCAATCCAAGAGCACGGAATATCTTTCCATTTCTTTGTGTCTTCTTCAATTTCTTTCAGAAATGTTTTATAGTTTTCGTGTACAGATCTTTCACCTCTTTGGTTAAATTTATTCCTAGGTATTTTATTCTTTTGTTGCAATTGTAAATGGGATGGTATTCTTAATTTCTCTTTCTGCTACTTCGTTGTTAGTGTACAGAAATGCAACTGATTTTTGTATGTTGATTTTGTATCCTGCAACTTTACCATATTCGTTTATTACTTCTAAAAGTTTTCTGGTGGATTCTTTAGGGTTTTCTATATATAAAATCATGTCATCTGCAAATAGTGACAGTTTCACTTCTTCCTTTCCAATTTGGATCCCTTTTATTTCTTTCTCTTGCCTGATTGCTCTGGCTAGGACTTCCAATACTATGTTAAATAGGAGTGGTGACAGTGGGCATCCTTGTCTGGTTCCTGTTCTTAGAGGGATAGCTTTCAGTTTTTCACCATTGAGGATGATATTAGCTGTGGGTTTCTCATATATGGTCTTTATTATGTTGAGGTACTTTCCTTCTATACCCATTTTATTCAGAGTTTTTATCATAAATGGATGCTGGATCTTGTCAAATGCTTTCTCTGCATCTATTGAGATGATCATGTGATTTTTGTTCTTCATTTTATTAATGTGGTGTATTACGTTGATTGATTTGCGAATGTTAAACCATCCCTGCATCCCTGGAATAAAGACCTGAACAGACATTTCTCCAAAGAAGATATACAGATGGCCAACAGACACATGAAAAGATGTTCAAAATCACTAACTATCAGGGAAATGCAAATCAAAACTACAATGAGATATCACCTCACGCCCGTCAGAATGGCTATAATTAACAAGACAGGAAACAACATGTGTTGGAGAGGATGTGGAGAGAAGGGAACTCTCATACACGGCTGGTGGGAGTGCAAACTGGTGCAGCCACTATGGAAAACAGTATGGAGATTCCTCAAAAAATCAAGGATAGAACTACCATATGATCCAGCTATTCCACTGTTGGGTATTTATCCAAAGAACTTGAAAACACCAATTTGCAAAGGTACATGCACCCCTGTGTTCATTGCAGCCTTATTCACAATAGCCAAGACTTGGAAGCAACCTAAGTGCCCATCAAGGGACGAATGGATAAAGAAGCTGTGGTATATATACACAATGGAATACTACTCAGCCATAAGAAACGACTTAAATCCAGCCATTTGTGACAACATGGATGGACATTGAGGGTATAATGCAAAGTGAAATAAGTCAGAGGGAGAAGGCCAAATACCGTATGATTTCCTTCATTAAGTAGTAGATAATAACAACAATAAACAAACACATAGGGACAGAGATTGGATTGGTGGTTACCAGAGGGGAAGGGGAGGGTGGAGGGTGAAAGGGATAATTCGGTACATGTGTGTGGTGATGGGTTGTAATTAGTATTTTGGTGGTGAACATGATGTAGTCCATGCAGAAATAGAAGTACAATGATGTACACCTGAAATTTTTGCAATGTTATAAACCAATGTTACTGCAATAAAAAAAAAAAAAGATAAAAAAAAAAATAAAAAAAAAAAATAAATAAAATCTGGAGGCACACATCCCACAGTTAGAATGCAGGTCCGCCACTAACTATCTGTAAGACCTTGGACAAGGAATTTATCTTTTCTAGCTTCGGCTTTAACTGTTAAATTAGACTAATATCTGTACCTAACGCTTAGGCATGTTCTAAGGATGAGATGAAGTGATTCTCATGGGCTTTTTAGATGAGTTCTGAGTATTTAGTAAGCTCGCTCTTTCTCTCTCTCTCTCATTCAGGGTTCTCCAGAAAAACAGAACCAATAGGAAGGAGGGAGAGAGAGAGAGAAAGATTTTAAGAAATTGGCTCATGAGATTGTAGAGGCTGGCAAGTCCAAAATCTGGAGGGTGGGCTGGCAGGCTGGAGACCCAGCGAAGAGCTGATGTTGCAGCTTGAGTCCAAATGCCATCTACTGGCAGAATTCTGTCTTCCTTGGGAAAGGTCAGTTATTTTCTTAAGGCCTTGAGCTGATTGGGTGAGGCCCACCCGCACGCATCATGGAGAGTAATCTGCTTTGCCCGAAGTCTACTGATTTTAATGTTAATCTCATATAAAAAGTTCACAGAAACATCTAGCATAATGTTTGAACAAATATCTGGGTACTGTGGTGTAGCCAAGTTGACACATAAAAGTAACCATCACCCCATCTATCTGTCATATAAAATGTGTGAATGAATGGGACTCCTCATCCTTTAAATATACTATGATTCCGCAATTCTTAAAATTAACACAACATCAGGGGCCTTCATTCCACTTTACTCTTCTACTATAAATGCCCAGGAAACAGTGACCTAAGTCTCTAAGCCAGTACCAAGAACCCTCTGTATTAAAGGGGTCTACATATTACCAGTTCTCTGCAACCAAAAGATGTGCAACAATATCTGTTAAAAGAAAAGCCTAACCTGGTTATGTGAAAAAGTGGACAAATAGTAGCCTGTGCAATAATTGTACCAATTAAGGACTATCTGCTACCAGAAATGGTGATGCTGGATAAACTCTGATTATTTGTCCTTCTCACCCTACCTTCATCCGTCCAATCAAGGCTGTCATCTCCTAGGGACAGAAGGCTCTAATGAGACAGGGGAGTCAAACATGTGTGCAGCTAGCACTGCTGCCAGCCAGAAAGCCTGGATACATGTCTCCAGTAGATAAGCCAAGGCTCCCATTCCTGTTGGCACATCAGTATCCAGAGAAGCTATTCATGCATTGAGCCTTCTCCTGGGCCAAGCCTGGGGGTGCTTCCCTGGGTTGCTAACGCACTTGGACTTCAGTCCAGCAGCACACAGCTCATCCCCCTTTTCTCTATAGACATAATAGGGCCATGTTTGACTTCCTAGCCAATCAAATTGGAGCCATGCCAGTCTTTCTTTAAATCCTGCTAAAAATGTATTTACATCGAACAAGAGACATCTCTCAGACCCAGACATCAGTTGTGGAACTGACTAAAAGTCTCTGGTCCTAACTCATTGGATTATTGTTGTACTGACAAAGTAAGACATCATCTATAGAGTAGCTATAATGTACACTGAGCATGGTATACTGTTGCGTCCATATCTACCCAGTCTGATTGTACAGCCCTCTGTCTGGTAACAACATCCCTTTTTCTATGGTAAAATTATCCCTCGGTCTGTGTGGTCCTGTTAGGAAAAGGAAGCTTTTCATTCTTTTGGCTTCCAATTACCCGACTACGGGTAGATCTAGGTTAGACCAAGGTGTTTGTGTGTGTCTGTGTGAAAGAGAGAGAGGGAGAGGGAGAGAGAAGAAGAAGGAGGAGGAGGAGGAGGGGGAGGTAGGGGAGGAGGAGGGTACAGGGAGAGGGGGAGGGGGATGGGGAAGGAAGAAGGACTTTTTTAAGACTTAGAATCTGTAGAATCTACCACAACTGAAGTCAGTTCCACTCCCCAGACAGCATAGATTATACACTTGTGTGTGTGTGTGTGTGTGTGTGTGTGTGTGGTGTGTGTGTGTGTGTGTGGTGTGTGTGTGTGTGTGTGTGTGTTGGGGCTATACATGATTTACGTCTTCTGTGGTTTTTTTTAAATTATTTTTTCTAGATAAAAAGAGAAAAATACAAACAACAGAAAACGAAGATAAATATATTCCAACAGAAGGAATTTGATGTTGCAATTCAATAAATTCTGTTTATAGTGTGAAGTTAATAGTATTAAATAATAATGATGATAACAGTAAATAAAAATAGTAGGGAGGCATCTCACCCACATAGTATTGAGCTAAGGAAGTCAGATCCCAAAAAGTGCATGCTACATGATTCCATCAATATAAAGTTCAACAACAGGCAGAACGAACCTAGCAGAAGCTATGGTGTTAGAAGTCAGGAGAGTGATTACCCTTGGTGGAGGGTACTGGAAGGGCAAAGGAGGAAGACTTCTGGGTAGATGGCAATGTTCTGTTTCTCATTCAGCTGCTGATTACAGGTGTGTGTTCAATTTGTGAAAATTTATCGAGCCATGTGCCTGTGATATGTGCACTTTTCTATACATGTTATACTTCAATGGAATGTTAAAAAAATTGATTTTAGACAAACCTTGTCCTGAATCATTTATATCAATTTTTTAGGAAAGATGGCTAGATTGTTCTGGTGTGCTCAGGGAAAGCATCCCATAAATTCGTTGTGATGTAATTCATATCTTCTTTTTTAACATTCCAAACTAGTCCTTACTAGTTTGAAAATTAATGACTTTTGCACTTGTGTTCCTCCATGCTTCTTTTTTAGCAATTCTCCGCAAAATGCTTCTGAATCCACCCTTCTCACAAATTACTGTGGCATTAAAGGCATGTTTTTCTGGGCCTTATCCATGATCCATGTTCTGTAAGGGTAAAGAGAAACCAACTCTGCTTTCTCTGAATGGTAATATAGGCCTGCCCAGTGGTTTATGAGGGGAAAGAGCAATAATTATTGTGCTATGCTTTTCTTTAGAGAAACCAAATTGAGCTGCACGTATACAAAATGTTCCCAAATTTTAGATGTAAGATATGTAGATGTAACTACTATAGCAAAATATTATTGTTTTAACAACCAGCACCAGTTTCCTCTTTAGGGAGTAAGTTACCTTTTACTGGGCAAAACTTCCCTAATACGAGTCTGTGATAGAAATTGAGGTCTCAAGGGCCTCGATGTTGACTGGTTCCAGGACTTCAGAGAAAAAAGGCAAAGTAGCTCTTTGTAAGAATGGGGGAGGAATGGATTTGTGATTCTTTGGAGAAAGGGAAGATAAGAGAATGAAGGAAGTTTGGGAAAGATGAGTGGAAGTCCTTGGTGGTGTGGAAGGATATTTTAAAAATGGAGATATGGCTGTATTTCATTTCATCACTTGAATTAATCTGATATGAATCCTAACTGTAAACTCCATTGTGTCGATGGCTGCCTGGTCTGAATGGGGTGTTGTGGAAGCTGGAGACAGGGCTGGGTTTCTCATTGAGATTGACATCATGCCTGTTATCAGAGAAAGAGAGACTAGAGAAAGAAGGAGCTCAGCAGGCAGTATATTTACTATACTTTTAAATATATACAACAGCTTAATGGTCCTCAACACTTGTGTAGAAGGGAGAGTTGCGCTTCCTTTCACAAAAGCAAATGGCTCATCCCAGATTCGAGAATTTACAATGTGCACCACATCTTGTGTTAGGTGCTGGGGATGCAGTGTTGAACAACCAGAGACGGCCCTGGCTTTTGTTTAGGCTTATGGTCTAGCAGAGGCAGCAGCAATGAAACAAATTATTGCACAAGTGTTATGTACTGTGGAGGAAGTTAAGATCCTTTGGGATTCTGTAACAGTAAGTGCAAACTTCATCTGGGGGAAAGAAATCACAATATCTCAGGGAAGAAGATCAAGATGGCAGACGATGTGCATCAAAGTGCCTTAAAGACCAATTAGGAGTGGTATCAAAAAGCAGAGGCACTCAGATGATGTAAAAACCCACCTCGTTCATCCCAATCCATCTTAGGTAGCTATTCGATAACTTAACAATCAATCAGATTCCCTGGTAGACGTGTCTTCATGTAAAATATAAAAATGGTTTGTAATGAATTTGTGTTATATTTAATTAGTTGTTAAAAATTACCCTCATTTTACAAATAAATTTCTTTGAAAAGTTATTCAAACCATTAAATTTTTCTTTCTAGAAACAAAATGATATTTAAGAAGTGGTAAGAGAGCTTCTGCTTGATTTAACAGAAGGTCAAAGAAATAAAATTCTGTTTTTCTGTATCTTATGTATCAAATTTTCTTAGAAACGGATAACATGAATATGACTTTTAACATTCAAAAGTCTACGTGTTTAAAGATCTAAAAATGTAGCAGCACCATCAGAGACTTTTCCCACTAGAACGGCATTTTTAAAAATATAAAAAATAACCAGTCATGGGAAGATGATTTCAAAAGAAGAACACTTGCTGAGAATTTAAATCAGTACTGTCTTTCGGAGGAAGAAGTTATTTAAAAAAATTAAATTGTGTCTATCCTTTTATCCAACAATTTTATTTTTAGGATGCTATGCTCAGATTTATTTTCACGTTTGCATAAAATAAATATGTAAGAATGTTTTTATATTGTAGCATTTTTTATAATTGTTAAAAATTGGAAAACTGAATGTCCGAGAGTGGAGAAAAGGTTATGTTAACCTGCAAGGATTCTTCCTTTGAGAACAGTGCAGCCTTTACAAAAAATAGATATAGCAAAAAATTGCTAAGATATAACATCAGCTGAAAATTCTTAAAGAGCCAGAACCATTTATAAATCTGTGCATCTATCTATCTATCCATTTTCTGGTCCCACTCATATCCAAAGAATCTCCAGTTATATGAATATATATTTACATATTGTGTATTGTGTGTGTGTGTGTGTACTTTTTTTTCACAAAAAAGCCTAGAAGGATAGGTATTCAGAGTGGTGAGCATTCAGTGACATTTATACTTTTTCACCTATATATTTTGATGGAACTTAAACTGTTTGAATGAGCATGTATTTGTGATTTATCATTTACTTAAAAAAAAAAAAAAAAAGGACCTGCCCGGTGGCGTAGCGGTTAAGTTCCCGCGTTCCACTTGGTGGCCCCGGGGTTCGTCGGTTCGGACCCTGGGGGCACTCATCAAGCCATGCTGAGGCGGCGTCCCATATAGAAGAGCTGCAACTCTACAACTATGACATACAACTATGTGCTGGGACTTTGGGGAAAGAAAAAGAGGAAGATTGGCAATAGATGTTCATGCAGGGTCAATTTTCCTCAAAAAAAATAAATAAATAAAAAGCGAAAGGGAAAAAGTGATCTGATACCTCTCCTGGTTGTCTTCACCTGCCTCTGGGTGTAACAGCACAGTCTTGTTTGTTTAGGGCCATCTCTGTCTGGAGAACAGAGGCTGTTTTTTTTTTTTACCCTATACCTAGCACCTAATAAGTGCTCAGTAAATACTTGGCGAGTGGATCAGCGACTTCTCAGCATAGACAAAATATTTCAAAAGTATAAGGAAACCCAGAAACAACATAAATGCCCATCAATTGGGAACTGGTATAATATATAGTTTATCCAAATATCCAAAGATGGAATAGCACACAGCTATCAAAAACTACAGTTTTATGGGAATAGTGAATAACCTGGTAAGTGTTCAGAATATATTGTGAAGGTTAAGTTCCTACATGCAATGTACGCAGGACTCAGGTTGGGCACCGTAAGAGGGAATCCTCCCCTTCTCCCATTCCGCCATCTACCCACAAATGTTCTCAACTTGAAGCATGCCGACAGGAGCACTTTCAGCCTTTTCAGGAGGAAACACAGCTACTCTGTTTTCCGAGTATAATAAAGGGTCTGACTCTACTTTTTGACATCTGACTGCTGACGACTTTTAAGTCTCAGTCTTCCCTCTTCCCTTTTTGCCCCACATCTGGGCAAGATGATGAGAAAGCCTGGCGTTCCCTCCCATGGGGCCAGTGGAAGATTCAAACCGTGCAAGCCCTTGTCCACACAGAGGAACCCTCAGCCCACCTGTCCCTTGACCACAGTAACAACCCCGAGTCGGTAACCTTTTCCTGCACTCTCAAGTTCGTCTTCAGACCAGCTTGGGAGCCTGCCCTGCTGAAACGTAATTATATGAGTAATAAACCTTTTCATACCTTCTTGGTATGTGTGTGGTGTCATCAGTCTCTACATCTAAACCAAATTTTGGATGGGGTTCCATCCTGTTTCTGCAGAGTGGCTACAACACGGACCTTGGCATTCATTTGGCTGCATCCCAATTTTTAAATGAGTCTTAGCTCCCAAACCACCTTTTTATACTCTGTACTCTGAAGCTGGGATCTGGGCTTTGCAAACCACATCCCTCCTTTGCCACTTCTCCTCCCTTTAGGCTCTAGAAATAGCCTTGGTCTGGAGAAGGGTGAAGGGCCTTGTTCCTTCTGGATTGCTTACTTTTCTCATCAGTCTAGCTCTAGCAATCACTCCTCACTCAAGTAATGGCAGTTAGTTCTAGCTTCCAGACTTTTCCCCACACACTCAGAACCAGTTTCATCATGCACCCTCAAAAAGACCACCTCCAGCCAGGCTCTGTCCTTCTTGGAGATCTAAGTCATAGCTCTTGAAGCTCCTCCTCCAAGCTCCTGACATCCCAATACATGCTAGCCAGAAAACCCACAGGACCACTCCTCTATGCTTCTAGGTTTGGATAATCCCAACCTCTTCTCTTTGACCCTCAAATCTTGGTACCTGCTTCCTACAGTTACTCTTTTTTTAAAATCTCATTTATTCTTTTGTTTTTTTCCTTTTTACTTCTCCAGTTCCCTATTTTTATTTATTTATTTATTTTTTAATTTTTTGTTTATTGCAGTAACATTGGTTTATAACATTGTAAAAATTTCAGGTGTACATCATTGTACTTCTATTTCTGCATAGATTACATCATGTTCACCACCAAAATACTAATTACAACCCATCACCACACACATGTACCGAATTATCCCTTTACCCTCCTCCCTCCCCCCTTCCCCTCTGGTAACCACCAATCCAATCTCTGTCCCTGTGTGTTTGTTTATTGTTGTTATTATCTACTACTTAATGAAGGAAATCATACGGTACAGTTCCCTATATTAAAATCTCTCTGTTAGAATGATTAGTACGGTTTCTGTGTTCCTGATTTGACTCTCCCTGAAAACTTGTACTAATGTGTGAGGCTACTCCAAACTGTGAAAACAGGCGGTCACCTTTCTCTGCTTCCTAGATTTGAAAGAAGAGCTTGGGTTCCTCTTTGGTTTTCCTGCTTCCAAGTGCTAAGAACACCTGGAGATGAACTTGGGGTCAGCCCCCTAGAGATGAGCCCAAAGTCCCACTCTTCACCCTTTCTCCTCTGCCTTCTGTTCTTTGTGAGGCAGGCACCAGTGTCCATGCAGCTATCTAGGTGAGTACAATCAGATGTACTTCTCCCCACAGTACATCTGAGGACATAGATTTGGTGAGCAAGACTCCTCTTTGACATCAGATCTCAGCCACACTCTCCAATTCTGCCTTAATCAGAAGCCCCACAAGTTAGAAATTATTAAGCGTCTATTATTATTGGCTCCACATTTGACTCTTTGTGCTTCTTCCCAATGCTTGTTATAACTGGAAAGGAAGAATATTAAATGAGTGGTACCCTTAATTTCCAACAGGCAAAATAGTAGTAAAAATCAAACAGAGAGAGGCTAGAATAGTATTCCCCAAAATACATGAAATAACCGTTATCTCTGGATGATTTTTACAGTTTTTTTCTCTCTTATATCTCTCTGAATTTCATTTATAATGAACTTGCATTATATTTCTGTTAAAGAAAAATTGTAATAAAATTCAAATGTGAGAGGAAACTGAATCTAGAGAGAAATTACACTATGGAAGGAAAAACTGAACTTTCAAAAGCATAAGATTTATAATCAAGTCATGTTGCCTCAGCCGTGCCCTCAATTTCTTGTGTATCCTCCTGGCCAAGAGAAGAAATAATGGTCCAAAGAGTACAAGAAGAAATTAACCAAAAAGACACGTAAAGGGCTCATTTAAAAAGCATTAGCAGAAGACCGTGATCAGGTAGGGAATGGAAGGAGATGTGAGCTGGAGAAATGAGGGGTAAAGAGGAGGGAAGAGAGAGCACAGATTTTGCATGCAGCCGTGTCTGATCCTCCACCATCTATGGAGATTTCCTCCAAAAAGGAGGTTGGCTCCTGGCCCCAGCTGGCAGCATCTCCAATCTTGCTCTCATGTCAGACATCTGTCAGCACTCTGCGAGGACCATTGGAAATCAAGCCCATTCACAGTTTGTCTTGGACCTCTTCAAGTCTTCCCACCCCTACTAGCTACTGAAAAGGAAAGGGGAAAAAAGTTATAAAGTTTCTCTGGCCATGGTGAGGATAGCCAAGAAAAGAAAAGAGAACAAGACAGCATTAACAAAGGAGACGTGTTCCCAGGACTCCTCATTGTCAAAGGCTCCATTCATTCATTCATTCCCCCAAATATTTATTGAGCATCACTGCCTGCCAAGCAGTGCGGTAAGCACTGGTGACACATTATTAACGCCGACCTGAGCAAAGCGTTCCTTATCTTGCTCCATGTTCTTCCCCTAAACAAGCTACAGCTCCTGGAACCTCAGCCTGCATCCACCTCACTTAAGATGTTCTCTCTCCCCTGAGAGCAGAGTGTAGATGTTACCTAACATGTCCCTGGATATCTGGGAAAGGGGAAACAAGACAAGGAGACTTGTTTTCAGTTTACTACCCCAAAAGGGGCACGTATCTCACCAAAAATGCTTTCACCTGCTTTTTCATTGACTCTGAAACTTTCTCCAACCTCAAGAATGCATCCTTGAATTAGGTATTAGTCTCCAAAAGTGCATACATACATAAAAGCTTTTCACACCTTGGTGCCTTTGTCCATGGAGTTTTCTCTAGATTTTCCCTTATCTTTTTTGTGTTTACTGACAAGCTCCTAGTCAATTTCTTGTGTATTTTTTTCTTATGAAATATTCTATATCATATAGACAAAAACATATCTAATGTGTGTAGATAGATAGATAAAGAAATACTAAGAAAATAAAGAACCATGTGTACTCCACCCAGCTTCAGAAATAGAACATTACAGAAACTTTGAAGCTGCCATGTGCCCTTCCCTACATACATTCCATTATCCCTCTCCCAACCTCCAGAGGTGACCACTATTGTGAATTTTGTGTTAACTACCCCTTGTTTTTCCGTACAGATTTTGCTACCAATATATCCCTCACTTAATTGTGCCTGTTTTATACCTTTACATAAATGGAATTATACTACATGTATTTGCCTCATGAATTATTACTTTCATTCAATCTTAGGTTTTGGAATTAATCTACATTGATTTTTGCACTGTAGTTCACTCATTTTCTTTCTGCTGTATAGTTTCCAGGGTAATAACTATACTACAATGGATCTATTCTACTGATTATGGGAATTTGAGATGTTTCATGTTTTTTGCTAGTAAAATCAATGTTGCTGGAAACATCCTTATAGAAACATCCTTATAGAGTCTCCTGTTGTACATGTGCCAGTTCCTCTAAACTATATTCCTAAGTATATAATTATTGAATTTAGAGTTTTTGAAATTTAGTAGCTAATGTCAATTTATTTTCAATGTGTTGGATCGATTTGCATTCCATCAGCGGGATATGAAAGTTACTGTTGTTCTACACTCTTTACAACCATCAATATTTTCAGACTTTCTTTTTCACCAGTCTCAAGGGTATGAAATGGCAATCTTATGCCATTTTATTTGGCATTTCCTTTTTAACTGATGAGAATGAGCATTTCTTCAAACGTTTATTGGTGATTCATGTTTCTGCTTTCATGAAATATCTGTCCACGACTTGGTTTACTTTTATATGGGGTTGCATGCTATATACTTTATACATTCTAGATACTAACACTTTTTTTTTATTGTGTTAAATGTTGCACATACCTTTTCCAAACATATGGCTTGTATTTTCACTCTCTTTATGATGACTGTTGATGAACAGAGATTCTTTTTTTTTTTTTTTTGTGAGGAAGATCAGCCCTGAGCTAACATCCATGCTAATCCTCCTCTTTTTGCTGAGGAAGACCAGCTCTGAGCTAACATCTATTGCCAATCCTCCTCCCTTTTTTTCCCCCCAAAGCCCCAGTGATAGTTGTATGTCATAGTTGCACATCTTTCTAGTTGCTGTATGTGGGACGCGGCCTCAACCTGGCTGGAGAAGCGGTGCGTCGGTGCGCGCCCGGGATGTGAACCTGCACTGCCAGTAGCGGTGCACGTGCACCCAACCGCTAAGCCACGGGGCCGGCCCCGAACACTTAGCTTTATCAATCTTTCCCTTTTTGATTTGTGCTTATGTATCTTTTTTTACTTTCATGCTTCAAGGTTACATACACATTCCTCTTTTCTAAAATTTTAAAGATTTTAATTGATTTTTACATGTAGTATAAATAAATATGTTCTTTTATTTTTCCAATGGTCAGCCTCATTTATTAATTATCCATCCTTTTCTCCATGGTTCTGCAATGCCATTTTTGTCACATACTATTTATATAAATGCTCGTCTCATCACTTACCTTTCTGTCTGATTCCATTAGCTTGTATGTCTATACCTGCAGCTATCTAAAGTGCCTTAATCACTGTGCTTCAGTCAAGTCATGCTACATGCCTGGGCAAGTTCTCCGGTGTCTTGTTTGTCTTTTTTCAGGAGTGTCTTAGCTTCTCTTAGCCCTTTAATATAAATTTCAGAATTAGCTTGTCAATTCCACACAGAAAGAAAACCCTGTAGAGATGCACTGTTGGTGGGAATGTAGATTGCTACAGTAATTATGGAAAACAGTATTGACATTCCTCAAAAAATTAAACATAGAACTACTACATGATCCAGCAATCCCACTTCTGGATATACATATGAAAGAAACGAAATCTGTATCTCGAAGACATATCTGCACTCTGATGTTCATTGCAACATTATTTACAATAGCCAAGATGTGGAAACAATCCAAGTGTCCATCAATGGATGAATGGATAAAGAAAATGTAATGTATTTTATATATATTATATATATATATACATATTATGGTATTATATTAAAATATTGTAATATAGTATATATATATATAATGGAATATTATTCAGCCATGAGAAAGAAGGGAATCCTACCATTTGTGACATGGATAAACTTGGAGGATGTTACGCTAGATGAAATAGGCCAGAGAAAGAAAGACAAATGCCATATGATCTCACCTATATGTGGAATCTAAGAAAAAAAAGTCAAACTCATAGAAACAGACTAGAATGATTGTTGCCAGTGAGTGGGGGAGGGAGGCAGGAAATAGAGAGATGTTGGTCACAGGGTACAAACTTCCAGTTATAAGATGACTAAGTTCTGGGGATCTAATATATGGCATGGTGACTATAGTTAATAATACTGTATTGTATACTTGAAGTTAGTTAAGAGAGGAGATCTGAGCATTCTCACCACACCAAAAAAAAAAGGGTAACTACGTGAGGTGATAGACATGTTAATTAACTTCATCATTGTAATCATTTCACAATGTATATTTATATCAAATAATCACATTGTGCACTTTAAATATATACTATTTTATCTGTCAATTATACCTCAGTAAAGCTGGGGAGGGCAACAGGAAGAAAAAAAGAAAGTACTGCCCTCTTGAGAGTTGACATTGTTATTCATAAATAGAGGTTAACTTGAATATGCCTTTCATCTATTGAGATGTACTTTTATCCTTAAATGTCTCAATATGATAAAATATCTTAATAGCTTTTGTAGTATTGGATCAACTTTGCTGTCTGGATTACAGTGATAATGGATTACTCCTGGGTTTAGGTTATGACTCCATCACAATAGTCATCACACTGTATGGTTGAATGTTTACTTACCTATTAATTTTTTTTAAGTTTGTTAGTCTACTCCCCCAAACCACCTCGTGCACCACTAGTAGTACACATACCTCACTTTATGAAACACTGGGCTGGATGATCTTCCAACCCAATGTAGATTTTAAGAGTCCAGTAAATGGTACAGATGAATGCTGACTTCAAGAAGAAAAGAGGGCTTCCTGGAAGCATTGGGAATTCTCAGTGAAGTCGTGTGCTGGGAGTAGTAAAGAGATGAACTTTAGACTGTCTGGGACTGTCTGGCTGAATTCTAGCACATGGTCTGGCATAGTAGTAACTCAATAAATATTTATGACATAATTAAGTTTGCCAGAAGGCTTGACCTGAATTAGATGTTCCTGAGATTCACTCTATAAACTGTAGACCACTAGATGCAACCAACTAATCAGTTTCTACATCTGACAAGATGCCATCTGACAAGAAACTCAACGTGAACTTATTGAGTGCCTGCTGTTACTATCTCATTAGTGTCAAGGTTGCTTATGAGAATGTAGTCAGGATTTTACGGTAGAGTCATTAGGAGCAAGGGCTTTCTCCAAATGGTGTAGTATCTATAAAGGACACTGAGTATATATCTTAAACAGCCTCAGTGCTTGCTTACTCAATAAATAAAATATTCAGAAATTCAATGAGCCACTCTTTACCTGGCACTATACAGCCCTTTGTGGGTGGGAAGTTGTTTTCATGGCTAGCTTTTCCCAGGAACAGGGGACAGCTTGCTTTTTTCTGTTCCTGTTTATTTTACAGCAAGTTAAGTATTTCCAAACTGCAGTTAATGAGAATTTCAGAGACACTGGACTGTCTTTAAAAATCAATATATTCCACAGGCCACCTGAGTCAAGATTTCAAGCATGCAAGTAGCATGTTACAGTTTTTGAGGGGTGCCCACCCATCCAAGATGACCCGGGCAGCATCTTTCCGTGTTGCAGGGTAAGAGGCATAGAATGGGAGACCTGGTCTTCTCATAGTCTTGTCTAGTAGGCACAGTGGAATTTTTCTTTTTGAAATGGTTATCTGTTAATCCAAAAACATATCGGACTCTTGAAGAATCTGCTTTATGAGCCAAAGAAGAGAGGATCTAGATATCAACTGTTCACTTTTGACATATAATCTCATGTTTCTAGTTAAGATACTTGAATTCTAGTCTCAGATTTGCCTTTAATTTACTGTCTGACCTTGGGCTACTTACTGATTCATCTAGGCCTCAGTATACCTATGATAAAAAGGAATTAAAATGATACAAAACAAAAATGGGATTGAGGGATTGAGTAATCACTAGGATTACTTCTGTTTCAAAGATAAGTGGTTCTAGAATGTGACTGACATCCAATAAGAATTTTATCAGCTATAACTAGCTAAGAGGCTACTTCCAGGAGTAAGTCTTCTGTGGGTATTAATTCTCAAAGATAGTCTTCTCTGATTCATGCCCGAGACATGGGAGGAG
The DNA here is from genome assembly GCF_057802395.1 of Ceratotherium simum simum. Taxonomy (NCBI): domain Eukaryota; kingdom Metazoa; phylum Chordata; class Mammalia; order Perissodactyla; family Rhinocerotidae; genus Ceratotherium; species Ceratotherium simum. The sequence continues at coordinate 20,746,547 of NC_141928.1, forward strand.
CTGGCTGACATGAATACATACCTTAGGAAATCAGTAAGCAGGGTGGAAATAGGATATCAGGATATTGCCCAACTCCACCATCAATGCACCTCCAAAGCCTTTACATAAAAAAAAAAAATTAAATTTCAAAAGTTCAAAAGGTCTTTCATCAAATATAACAAAGGCAGTCTAAACAACTAAATGGAGATTAAACAGAGTGGCAGGAGTGGGGAGAGATTAACAGACTTGGGAATTTCAGAGGAGCAGAAATCATGGCTTAAATTTTAGATGGCTGAATACTAACTCTTGACTCCACCATTTACTAGCTTTATGACACTGGGTGAGTTGCTTACCCAGGGCCAGCTTCATGGGTGTTTAACCTGTCCAGTCACCTAAGGCCCTGAACTTAGAAGGACTCCACTTTTGGTCTGATATTCTGCTATAGCCATCTTGAAATTCTCAATAATTTTTGTGTGTGTGTGTGTGTGTGTGTGTGTGTGTGTGTGTGTGAGGAAGATCAGCCCTGAGCTATCATCTGATGCCAGTCCTCCTCTTTTTGCTGAGGAAGATTGGCCCTGAGCTACATCTGTGCCCATCTTCCTCTACTTTATATGGGATGCTGCCACAGCATGGCTTGACAAGTGGTGTGTCTGTGCGCGCCCGGGATCTGAACCGGCGAACCCCAGGCTGCCGCAGTGGAGCACGTGCACTTAACCGCTTGTGCCACCGGGCCAGCCCCAAAATTCCCAATAATTTTTGAACAAGGAGCCACGCATTTTCACTTTTCACTGGGTCCTGCAATTTTTTATCCAGCCTTGAGCTTCACCTTTCAGAAACTTGGCTTCTCCATCTCCAAAATGAGACTAGTGATACTTGTTCAGGATCACAGTGAGAACTGAGTGAGATCCTTATGGAAGTTCCCAACAAGCTCAGTGTGTGATGTGCTTGCTAAATAAGTGGTAAGTCTTGTTCTCTATTTCGATCCATTTCTAGAACAAATCTAACTGTTCTTCTTTAAAAGGAGACATAAGAGTAAATTTTTTTTTTTTTTTAATTTCCTTCTCACTTTATTTTCACAGACGGATGTGGTCCAAATGTGGAAGCATAAAACCATCTTGGATAAAAGGTGGTTTGAGCCAGCTCAGAAATATTAAATACAATAAAATCTCTCAGGTGTTTACAATTGGTTCTGGGGCTTCACATGGACTGATGGCTCTGATAAAGCTCTTGAGAATTTCAATGGTACACTGCCTTTCAAACAGTGCAATGTGCCCCCCAACAATAATCAACATTAGGCTTGACCCCTTGGGCGTCTTTTCTAGACAAATAAGCCCTTACATGGCCAATATCTTACTGCAACAAATCTTCTTAAGTTATGGGGAAAATGTGAGTTGTTACCATGGAGATGTTATATCATTTATTTCCCTTGAACTCTCCATACTGAACACATTATTAGTTTTTAAAGAATGTGAGTTCTTCAGTTTCAGAAGAGGTCTTGTCTCCTCACCACTTGCTGAAGAGATTTTGATGAATAACTTTTGTTGTTTGATTTTGTTTCCACTTACAAATTTTATTTATTTTAAAATAATTTGACATTGTAGTTGTATAGTTGCATTCTTACCAAGAATGGAGTGGAATTGGGTGGCAGTTGAGAAATTTCTAACAAAGTAAATAATAAAATCATAATGATAGCTCATATTTAATGAATTATGTACCAGTATTCTCAATAATTTAACATGACTCTAATTTTATCTTCACAACAGCCTCATGAGACATGTGTTGTTATCTCCCATATACAGATGCAGAGAATGAGGTTTAACGAGGTGACCTAATTTGACCAAAGTCACATCAATTGTAGCACTAGACTTGAATCCATACCTGCTCACTTCCAAAGCCTGCATTTCTAACTATTATGACATCCAAAGCAAAAATATAAGATGTGTGAAGGACTCATCATAAGGAAGGAGAAAGGCAACTAAATTGTCACTCATTCATTCATTCAGAAATCCTATTTATATTCATTGAGCACATCATGAGTCAGACACCATCCTAGGCAATGGAGACACAATGCCTAGAATAGGTATAATCCTCACCTCAAGGAGCTTAAAAAGTGAAAGGTATAGCCACTCAAGTAAATATATTATTTGAATTGTGCTAAATGGTATGAAGGAGAAGTGCAGGATACTTGGTGAGTATATAACAAGACAATGGGTTCCAATCTGGTGTGACCAAAAAAAAAAGGTCTCCTTGAAGAATTGATAGTAAGGCTAAGACCTGCAGGAGGAGGAAGGATAGGTGGAAAATAGGGTGCACTGACCCTCAGGGTGTGGCCTGAGTCTCTATGTCAATGGAGGCATGAATTACTGGAGTGGGGAACATGATAAAGCTTCAGGAGGACACAGATAGAGAAGGCAGTGGGTAAAGCGATCAAGGGATCCATGTTTGGTATTGCAAGCCTGAAATGCTCGTGATGTAACCAAGCAGAAGGGTCAAGTGGGCCTTCTTATATACAAGTCTGGAGCTCAAATGAAGACTCTAGGCTGGAAATATAGACGTGGGACTAGTGGACAGAGGGGTGAGATCTTGAAGAGGTGGACAGTAGAATAAGAAGAGAAGAAGAGAGTAAAGGAGAAGAGAAAGAAGCAAAACTAGGAGAAAGAAAAGAAACAAAGCAGAAGGGGACAAGACTGCCCTGACAAAGTCCTCCTTCCCTGAAGAAAACAGAGGCGTCTGCAAAAAGCTTGGGATAGAGCAGCCAAAATAGTAGAGGAAAACCAGGCAAGTGTGGTCTCCTTAAAAGGATATTACAGGATGGGAGGCAGAACACAGGTGGAAAGATTGGGTCTTTGAAAGATGTAGTGATACATTGTCTTTTGTGATAAGTGGGAAGGAGAAAAAGAAGATAAGGATACAGGTAGATACAGATGTAGTTATGTTGTAATACAACATATAAGTACTATAATGGAAATGTGGACATAGTACCAAAGGACGTAGAAAAAAGGATTACTAAACTCCATGGGAAAGAGGAGAGAGGACAGGATTAGAGAGGCAGCATAGACCATATAGACAATGTAACATTTGACCTACAGTTTTTTTTTTTTTTGGTGAGGAAGATTAGCCCTGAGCTAACATCTGTTGCCAATCCTCCTCTTTTTGCTGAGGAAGACTGGCCCTGGTCTAACATCTGTGCCCATCTTCCTCTACTTTATATGTGGGATGCCGCCACAGCGTGGCTTGATGGGCCCGGGATCCGAACCTGTGAACCCTGGGCCGCTGAAGAGTGAACTTAACCCCTAGGCTATCAGGCCAGCTCCTTGACCTATGTTTTGAAAGATGAAAGGGTATTAACCAGGCTGATACTGTTGTCAGAATTAGCAAATACAAGTAGAGGATATCTCATGCAAGATTTAGGACAAACTTATACTAAAATATTTTCTTCCATTTAGCTGAAATTCATGTTATACTGGGTATCCTGTATTTTTTCTGGCAATCCTTTAGGCAGAGGAGTTAGGAGAAAACAATTCTGCAGAGGGCACAGCAAAAACAAAAGCATGAGCCCTGACAATGCAGGATGTATTTAGGGAATCCCAAATAGCTTGTAGTAAGCAACTGAGAAGTGGTCCCAAATGATTGGGCCACAGAGATATTCCAGGGCCAAAACAGGAAGGTGTTTGTTTGGTTGCAGGCTAACGTTGGGTGAACAGTTCTGTCTGAAGTTCACCAGGTAGGTGAACCAGTTCAGCCTGCAGGTATGTGTCACATAGAAATGGGAGCATACATTATGGCCAAATATAAGGAAGGAAGGAAAACACGCATTTATTGAACACCTCTGATGTGCCAGTCTCTTTTCCAGACTCTCTCTATACACATATAGATACAAGTACAGATGTAGGTATAGATATAGGTATTGGTGTAGTTATAGGTACAGGTATCTATATAGGTAAGTACCTACAATATATCTATCTATCTATATCTTTCTATCTATAGTATCATTGATTGTTTAAAAAATTGTAGATAAGGAAATTGAGGTCCAAAGGAGAAAACCAACCTGCTCAAGATCACACAGAAGGTCAATGGAACATTTGATAATTCCAGCTCCTAGTCCAGAGCCCTTTCCTCTGCAAGAGGGGTTTACACAATCATAATGGATTGCAGTTTCTCTCCGTAGGATCATGGGACTACATGCAGAAGTAAAATATGCTTTTCACTGATGAGAACTCATATCTACAGAAGTAGTCTGAGTCTCCTTTCGTAACTCTCGATACTTCAAAGGATACTATCACTTTTGTTGAAGCCCATACACGCACGTCTCCTTCCCTAAATGATCACATCTCTCTGGACAGTCCTATCCTGTTTACCATAAAACCAAACAACTTTGAAGATCTAAATACACGTAACTTTTTTAAAGGTTTAAACATGTTTCTTCCCCTTGAGATTTATGTGCGTGTGTACACTCAGGGTTTCCAAGCCTTGGACATTACCTCAGGGAATAAGACGGCTTGTTTTGGCTATAGTTTGGGAACAGCACAATTGAAACGTTGCTGCTTGGATAAATGACACAAACTCCACCGGTGATGTCATGGCTTTGCCATGGAGCTATTGCAAAGGAATCCATTTAAGTTATTGAAAAGGAGTACTTAAAGGGTTCCTCTCTATCTTGGGCTTTTGAGAAACTGGACCTTTATTATAAACTCATTATTTTAGACAACTTTACTATGACCACAGTTCAGATCACCTTCAGAAATACATATTTAGTGTCTACTATGTACCAGGCATGGTGTTTGGTGCTAATAATTTTGTAATGAATTAAACATTATCCTTAATATCCCTCTTTGCTCTCCTGCTCTATTTTTTGCTCCACTACTCCGTCCTTAAATTTTTGTTGCTTTAATCACTGAAAGACAATTTATAGTTTGTAGGAAATACCCCTTAATCACTATATTTCATGAACTCCAAGAAAATTCCATTTGAGTTCCAAACTTCCTTGAAGGTAATAAGTAGATAGCTGGGTACAGAGGTAATTTCAAGATAATATTTTTTAAATTCTGTGACAAAAATGGACTTAGAGCATTTTTTTAATTGGGTGGTAGTTAGTTGGGTGACTATTATTGTCTTAATGGGTTTTTGAATATCTTGAATAATTTATAAAGTGTTGTATAAAGGTAATAATAAACACAAGACGGTGTAAGGGCCTAAAGAGGAGCTCTTGATTCAGGTTGCAACAGGGAATGCGGGTGAGGATATATGACAGAGAAGTCTTCCTGAAGGAGGCAATGCCTGAAGAATCAGAAAGATCCCTTTAAGGAAGGAGTGAAGAGGAGTGAAGAAGAGTATGTTCCAGGCAGAGAAACTGCTTTGGATACAAGGCCGGCTCTACCATTTTACATATAGAATTCCCAGCCTCTCGAGAGGAGGTGTAGGTGTAGGGTACTTGCCTAATATTTTAGAGCAACTAAAGCTTAGTACAGAGACCAGAACACCAGCTTCCTGACTCCAAATCACTGGTTTTCTATGCCAGTGTGAGATCCTTGTTTTGCATGTTTAGACGACATTCCAAGACCTCATTGTTGGTCAAAGTTCCTATAAACATTCCAGTTATCCCAGGGAAAATTCTTCACCACAGGTTGCCCGAGATGTACAAGACCACCCTCTTAGTTAGATGAAGGATTTATTGGAGCCTTTTACCGGATGAACAAATCATGGAATGCTCTAACTTTCTAATGGGGATGGGTCTTAGTTAGTGTTATTTTGAAAAAATTTTTGGAGCAACTTTCAATTGACCCAAGTGGAAAATCTGAATTTGACCCAGCTTCCTCCTCCTTCTCTGATTTCTCCCCTGCTACTTCATTCTCAAAATTTTATTGGTCTAGTCACTGAAAGATAATTTATGTTTTGAGAGAATAGATCATTTCATTTCCATGTTGTGTGAACTTCAAGAGAGTTCCATTTGAGTTCTAACTTTCCTAGAGCCTAGATTAAGAATGTAGGAGATAGGCTGTTTGACCTTGAGTAAACTATTTCTTTGGTTTCGTTCTTCTTATCTGTCCAGTAAGTGGGATTGGATTGGCTGGCTTTTCAGATTCCTTGTAGCCCTAATAAATTTTGTTTTTCTAAGTTGCTGGCAGAAAGGTTGAGTTTCTTGCAGCTACTTTTCAAAAATTAAATATTTTCCAGGAGCTTGATCTAAGAAAGAGCTAATTTCCCAAGCATGAGCCTGCTGATGCCTTGCACAATGTTCCCCCTGCTTCTGTAGCCAAAGAACATCACTGTCTTTTCCCACCTCTTGAAGCTCTCTTCATTCTTCTAGCATGGCTTCCTCTTCTCCTTGGATGATTTTCCATGTTTCTCCTGTGGCCAAAGAAAAACAAAAAGAAAACAAAACCAAAAACAGCAATTGCTACAATTTTGTGGAGGGAAGCCATTTGAAACACAACTATTAATATTTCAGCTTTCTAAAACAATTTCTCAATTCCCCAAGAAAGTTTGTCATGATCCCCGCTTTTCTACCATCTGAGGAAAAATATCCCATGTGAGTACAAGGCTAAATATATAAGGGTGGAACTAATTTCTCTTTGGGGATTGCTATAAAACGGAAATTTTTTTTCTTCTCTCATCTCTAAATGTGGTAACAAAATGTTCCAACAAAGCTAGGTGGAAAAAATGTTGACATCCTCCATTCCTCAGTTATAAGATCACCAACACCCTTTGGAGAACTGATAACACTTAAATTAGTTTCCACACATTAAAAGAAACCCTGTTTTCCCAGTGGAACAGTTGGGAGATTCTGGGAAAATGCTCACAGAAATCTGCCTTACAAGCATGCTATAATATAGTCATGCCTGGTTTCCTCATCTCATTGCCTTTGACGCCTTGCCTTTGCCCAATAACGTTCTGCTTAGAGTTTCCCAAACACCAAATGATGTGCCATGTCTTTGTCCCAATTGTTCCATCTGTGAGGGATGCCCCTTCGCCACCTAGTCATCCCAGCACTTCCTGGAAGAGTCCCTCAGATCACTCCTCCTGAGAATCCTGCCGAAGCATCGAGGAGTCGAGTTGTCATCCCAACCACCTCTGAATGGCTGTCATCCAATTCCACCTCTATCATGACAGTTCTTACATTGCATGCCAGTTACTTTTCAGCATCTGCCATGCCTGGAGGACAGAACCTCCATTTGATTCAACTCAAAACACTCAGCATGTGCCCAGCTAGGCTCTAAAGAGCACTGTATAGTACTTAACTAACAGCCAATCCTTCAACATAGTAGACCTTCAACACATGTGTTGAAATGACTAATAAATTAATTTTAGCTAGAAGAAGATAAAATGCATTGTTTTGGAAGGATGTGACATTTTTGTTGGATAATTTAAGAAAACATAGATTTACCTCCATTCAGGAGTGTCAGAGATTTTTTCTGAGACAGTCAGCCCCTTTCTAATTAAAGATGGCTTTTTTTCCGTGAATATGAAGTTTCTGTTATGCAAGACGATTAAGTTCTAGAGATCCGCCGTACAACATAGAACCTATATTGACCAGTATGGTATTGTGCACTTAAAAATATATTAAGATTATAGATCTCATCTTAAGCATTTTTACCAAGAAAACACACACGCATACAAGAACACAAGGAAATATTTGGAGGTGATGGATATGTTTAGTACCTTGGTTGTGATGACGATATCATGGGTGTATGCGTATGTCCAAACTCATCAAAATGTATACATTAAAGGTGTGCATTCTTTTGGATATCAATTATACCTCAATAAAGCTAATTTAAAAATAGGTTTCAAGGTAAAGAAAGAAGCATAATTTCCTCTTGCTTATCCCAAGTTGCCCTCTACTGGGTAGGAGAAAGAGAGCTCTAGAGCAGGGGTCAGCAGCCTCGATTCAAATCCCAGCTCTACCACTTGATACTGTGTTTGACGCAGCTTCCCCACTAGTAGAGGGGAAATAAATAACCCGATAGTGTTATTATGACAATTAAGAAAGGTGACACCTATGCAAACATTTTGTAAATGTTAAAGTAATTTGCAAATATTAAGTCAAAGTAGCATTCCCCTTTTACTACTGAACTATCCAGTCTATTGTTATTTTTCTTAACCAGAGGGAAATTGGAGGATGTGACTAGCAGAAAAAGCACCAGTTTCTTCTGTCCCTTTGATTCCAAAGCGCTGCCTATGGCTAATTTGTCATTTTCAGCTTTATTGAGGTATATTAGACAAACAAAATCACATATATTTAAAACGTGCAATATGATGATTTGACATATATATATTTTGTGAGATGATTACCACAATCAGGTTAATTAATAAATCTATTACCTCACAAAGTTAGCTTTTTTTTTTTTTTTTTTTTTTTTTGTGAGAAAGATCAGCCCTGAGCTAACATCCATGCTAATCCTCCTCTTTTTGCTGAGGAAGACTGGCTCTGAGCTAACATCTATTGCCAATCCTCCTCCTTTTTTTTCCCCCAAAGCCCCAGTAGATAGTTGTATGTCATAGTTGCACATCCTTCTTAGTTGCTGTATGTGGGACGTGGCCTCAGCATGGCTGGAGAAGGGGTGCGTCGGTACACACCCGGGATCCAAACCCGGGCTGCCAGTAGCAGAGCGCGCGCACTTAACCACTAAGCCACGGGGCCAGCCCCACCTTTGTTTTTTTAATGTGGTGAGAACACCTAAGGTCTACTCTTTTAGCAATTTTCCAATGGCTAACTTTTTAAGATGCGAGAGATGGTTATAATGAGCTGTTGGCTGATTATTATATTGCAAGGCTTTGGCACCTTGTTGGGTGTTTTGGAAAGTACTAAATGAAGTTTGCCTTAAACCAGTTGTTAATTGAAATTCAATTATCAATTAGAATAGATAGGTTTGCTATCTAGCTAAACATGTGTATTTGATCTTGTTTCTTTCCTTGTAGTGTGGATAAAATTCCATCTTGTTCATCTCTCCCCATATATTCTTTAGATTCCTCATGATACAGAGTGCTTAATACTCTGTATATTGCAAAATGGATTGTTAAATTGCAGATATTCCTCAAATTGTCCATACGCCTGCACGTATTAGTGTTTTCATGTTAATAGTGGGTAGTGGAAGACAGTTGACCAAAGTATGAGTCCTGGCTCCCCTACTTTCTGGCTGTGTGACACTAGTCAAGTAGTAGAAACAATACTTGCACTAATCCAAATATTGAGGCAGGAAGAAAAATAATACCCTACCGTATCTTCAAGTTAACCCATTAATCATTCATTGGCACATCCTTTCATTAAGCAAACATTTATTATGTAGCGAGCCCTATACTGGGTATGCTGCCTTAAGCAAAGAAGACACGTTCCTGGAATATATAAGATCCACCCTATATCTTGGAGATTGGACAGGGTCCTGGATTAAAAGAAGTTTGTGATTGAGAGGCATGCCGAAGTATCTCTTCCAATGGTGGATCAAGATCTGCTTAAATACTTTCAATGGTGAGTAACTCTCTCCCTCATATTTTCTGAGGAATCACTGCATTTTAGATAGTTCTTTCATTTTGTGAAATTGGTCCCCCTGGGACTCTCTTTATTTTGTCCAAATCTTAGCTCTTGGTGTCCCACAGAAAAAAATTTCCACTTGGTGGTTATATCACATACCATGTAGCTCTTAATTCTTAGGCAAAACTGAAACAAAGGAAACAAGAAGACCCTGAAAGTGAAAATTCTGACACAAAACAAATTTGTTTTCAAAAATATCCTGTGATGGTTAATTTTATGTGTCAACTTGCTGGACCATGGGCAGCCTGGACACTTGGTCAAACATTATTCAGGGTATGTCTGTGAGGGTACGTCTGGATGACATTAACATTTGAATTGGCAGAGTAAAGCAGATTGCCCTCCCTAATGTGGGACTCATCCAATCAGTTGAAGGACTGAAAGGAACAAGAAGGCTGAGTAAGAGGGAACTTCTCCTGCCTTACTGCATTGAGCTGGGACATCATTCTTTTCCTGCCTGATCATTAGCTCTTCTTGGGTCTCAAGCCACTGGGCAGGGGAAGGTCTATTTGGATGGGAAAGTTACAGGCTTGATACCATGCTAAGACATCTGTACCATCTCCTCAGAGCATGGAAAAGTTTTGGAGAGTTTTAATCAAGGAATATATGTGTATGATTTGCCTTTAGAAACATCACTCTGGCAATTGTGTGGGTTATAGGTTGGAGGAGACTGGACTAGAGGTAATTGATATCCCACCTTCAATACATTGATTGATTTGATATATCCTGAACACTTGTAATGTGACAGGCATGTTGCTGAGTGCTAAAGTTGGGACAAAGATGAAGAGTGGGAACACAAGAATAAATCAGATGATATTTTTGTCCCCCATGGATCTCACCATCCAAGGTGGTAACATAATTGTCATGTTTTCAGGAAAGATTTTAATGTTCTTCTCAGGCTTAATGCCAGACTCATAGTAGCTTCTCAATAATATGTGTGGACTAAATGATTGAGCAAGTGACTAAATAAATTAAAGTATAGCTATCAGTCAGAGTTCAAAGTGTTAGGCGAATCGAAAGTTTGACTGACAATTTCAAAATCCGTTTCCATTGCCAAAGAATTTTCTCGTCCTCTACCTGCTATGATTCTCAGAAAGCACTGCAATGTAGGTAATCTTTTTGATCATATTCATTTATAAATGAGGTAACTGAGGCTTTAAAGAAGTTAACTTTTTTATTTATTACACAGCCAAGAAGTGTAGACTTGAAATCACATCCTCTAATTTTAAATCTATTTTTATTTTCGTTAGTCTCTCTATAGCAGTTAAAAATATGCATCCCCAGAAGTAGTTTATAGAGAGACTTGAGCCCTGTAATAGCCTCCCCAAGGAGGCACAAAAGCAGAAATAAATAGAGGGACTCACTAGCCAACGAGATAATCCATGCCCGGGTTGCTAAATCATCCTGGCACCAAGTGAGTAAGCAGGTGATTTTCCTCTTCTGTGCCAGGCTGATGTATCTTACTGGAGCTTAAATGGCGTCCTGACATAGACTCTGTTCATGGCTTCCCGTGGAGTCATTCACTTGTTCATCTACGTTCTCATTCATTCAGGATGTCGTCCAGCATATTAAAGCAGGCCAGGTCTAAAAGGATGATCTCACCCTGTCTGGGGAGCTCAGACCCTGGAATGGGATCTGGAAGGGATTTACTCTTCTATAAATGTGGGTCAGGAGGCCTGGGAGGCAGCAAAACAGAGGCTATAGGCCAAGTAGCCCCTCCTGGGGGGAGGATGGCCCCTTCTGAGGCAAACATCTGGATCATATGTCTGTATGTCCCAACCCTCCTCTGGCCCAGGGCACTGTGCCTGTCTTTTTTAAGTTCTGGAAACAGGAAAACCAACTCAGATTCCACCTTCCTTGCACTGAGAGAGTCATTTCACATAAAATGTAAATTCAATCCAGCCTCCAAAAAGATTCACTGCTTTCCAATCCAGTTATGTGAGCCCAAAAGTGACATGTTAATAATGAAGGAAATAGGGCTTTGAAGTAAGAGAAAACAGAGTTTAAATCCCATGCTGAACTTGCTGTGTGAACTTTACCAAATGACTTACCTTCTCCAAATTTTTAGTTTGCTCGTCTGAAAGATGGAGAAAATATTAACCTCACAGGATGGTTGGAAGTATTAAATGGAAAAAATTTTTAAAATAGTAACAGTGGAATCATTTGTCATGTACTAGGCCGTGTCCTAGTTATAAATTCTAATTGAATCATCACAGAAATCATTTGACTGATGGGCCCTGAGACTGAAGGATGATGCATGACTTTCCTGAAGGTGGAAACCGCATAAGTGGTAGAATCCAGGGTTCAGAGTCAAACCTGGCGTGTCTGACTCTACGTTCCTGCCCATCAGCTTGATGATATAGGATCTCCGTGCTCTTCTCTTTTGCTGTTTTGCTAGCCAGCCTCCCCCCAGCTCCCTTTCTCTGCCTTTCCTTTCTTCATCAGTGAAAATGATCATTTGATCCATTTACAGATGCAGATGCCTAGGTTTGTTATCTGAATCCACTGCAGCCCGACACCAACATTCTGTGGTCCTTCTACTAAAGAGTCACCTAACTCAAGTGATATCATGTGTTGGGGACCCAGTAAGTGTTCATCTTTATTTCTTTACAACTGACTTCAAGGTAAAGCATCTCTGAGACATTCCCCTGGATGCCAGCAGCTGTGACTGTGTGTAGATGGGAGGACATTCTCTCTGAGATGGAGAGGATGAGCAGGCACTGGAGCATGTGGCTGCAGGATGTTAGATGGTCTCTGGAATGCTCACTACAGTTTGCATGTGTGTATCCTGTGGTGGCATTTTCCATCTGCTCTCTCTCCTCCGGGTTTGGTTCACAGCCAGCAGAGGTCTTGGTAGGCACAAATACCAGTCTGCCCCTTAGACCCTCTCTCCACCCCGACCCACACTTAAAGCAGCAACTGGAAACCTGTCAGGGGAGTTGAACTCTTTGGGTACCAGTCGCTCAGCAAAGATACTGTGAGGACACGTCACATCTGTTGTGACTCTGCTGCTAAATCCTGGGAACTAGGATTTAGTTCCCAAGAAGGGAACTGCCCTTCTTGATGCTTTTTCAACACCCCTGGGATGCCTTTACTCTACATTTCCCAGAGTGCCAACCACCAGTCCTTTGCACATCCACTCCTCCCACCTAAGAGCCTGGGCTTAAAACCATTTCATCACCATTCTGTGCATCCAGATTCACAATGTCACTTGGAGGGTGAGATGGGCGAGAGTGGATATGGATGCCTTAGCAATGACGATGGCCTGACAAGGACTAGATGTGGAATCAGTCAGAATCAGGCTGCCTAGGGGGGACAGTTTTCATCCTATAGGCCCTTGCATATGCAGCTTCCTCAGCCTAGAATGCTATTTATTTCCTTTTCATTAACTAATTTTGTTGATCCATTTGCCTCTTGCATTTAGGGTGTTTGGGTGAAATACGAATACAGTCTAATTATTGCTAGGTTAGTTTCCAACGTAAGCTGAGGGTCATTCCTTTATGCAACTGTGCACTGAGAATTCTGTATCATTCACAATGTGTCACATGATGGTACTAACTGCTAGAAGGTCAAAAATGCTAAAATTCAAAATGGCAGAATGATTAATGCTTGTGTGGCCCAAGTATATTTAAAATGCTACTTTGATGTGGAAAGTGTGAACAAGGTATCAAACTTTAAATTTAGAAATTTGAGCCTGGGCCAGCAATTTCAGATTAAGAATCCTTAGGAAATTCTGTGGATACCTCTATTCCCTTTTTGGGGGGCAAATGTGTGTCAATTTATCTATACTGGAAATATTTAATAATATTTACTGTAAATAAATACAGGGTTTAATGAAAATATGCATATTATAGAAAGGAAATAGTCAATTTCTGTGTAAAGCATTGAGTCAGGTGTTTGTAAGCATAATCTAATTAACTTTCATGATAATGTATGAGAAAGATACTTCCTTTACCAATGTAGAAACAGTTTCAAAGAAATTAATCTATTTGCTTGAAATAACACTGCTCTGGAACCTATATCTGTCAGATCTGGAAACCTATGCTCCTGTCATTTAATAAAATTCAGTATTGATGACAGCCTGTTTTTAAGGCCCTCTGCTTTTTCAAGGCCCTTGAATTTGTAGCTCCTTATAGAGAATAAAAGGGAGGAAGAGATTTGGGTTGCTTTCCAGATGAATACTCTCAGACAAAGAAGTTGCCAGCTAGTTTGGAAATAGATATCTGCTTGTCTCGAGAAGGCCCACCTCTTGGACAAAGTCCAGAGGCCTGGTGCATGCTATTCTGTGATGGTTTCCACCCCCTTGATGACTGGTTATGTCTTATCTTGTCAAAAAGACATCTGGGCACCATGAGCGCTGAATGTGGTTGTCTCTAGAACCTGAAATTAGTAGCCATCTGGTGAACAGCACGCCTCAGTGGCTACTCTGAAAGGAGCTCCAGAGGCAGGGGAAGTGGGATGAGTCCTCCTGGATGGTAAAGAATGACAATGTGTCCCACGTTGTTTTGCCATACCTCTCTCCTCCATGTCAGCCAACATACTCACGTACCCAAAATCTCCCTCGGCTAATGGGGCCCTGAATGTTAGCCTTCTGAGGGACCACATGAGGAGATGCTTGGCAGGCCTCTCCCCGCTGTTGTTGGTTGCTAGGAAATTGAATCCTGTCCCTCCACAACCATGTGGTCTGTCTCTCTCTGGATTTTGGAAACAAGAGTATTAACTTGAAGCTTTTTTTTTTTTTTTTTTTTGCTTTTCTAAGATTCATTAGGTTGAGCAGTTTGTTGGCCAGTGCCTGTACCCCTGTTCAGAGCCAAGTGACTCCAGAGGTTTTCTGTGTGGCCCAGATTTTCAATTTGGGTTTTGAAAGCCATTATTGTCTGGACCCTGTGTATGAGAGAGAAAGTAGAGAAAAAAGTAAATATGGTTCCTTGTTGGCAGAATTCCATTGCAGGTAAAATAGATGGGGGTGGTGCCAGGAGGCAGTAGTGTGTGCTAAGTTCTGTGGCAGAAGAGCAGTGTCGGAATAAACCCTTGTTCAAGACAGCTGGCTTCCTGCCTGTCTCTGATACCAGCAGCAGAGCCGCAGGAGCTGGCTCTTTTACTAGGGAAAAGAGCAAGGTCAAGTTCACAGGTGTGCTAGTTGTAGAAGTGAAGGGGCAGGAAGGTTGTGAAAAGTCTCTCTGGGGACCTTAGAGACCAGCAAATTCAGCATCCCTGTTTTACATATGAAACAGCTAAGAATCTACACCAAGGAACAAAGAAAGTGATCTTGAAAAGTTATGCATTCATATGTGAGGATTTAACATGCTCCCACCTTCATTAATGCATTCATTCACTCAACTCAATACATTATCAGTGGACCAAGCACTGATCCAGGTACTGCTGAGGATCCAGCAGTGAGCAAGTTCTTAGACATGAGTTTTAGAGTTTAGTGGGGGGAAATGGGCAAATAAAAAGAAACAAATGAATAATAATCTCCTGTTACGGTAATTACTATGAAGGGAAAATAAAAGCAGAGTATTGAGAGAGAATACTGGGGATAAAGAAAATCTCCCTAGACAGAAGTCCTTTTTGAGAACTGAAAGATGAGAAAAAACTACCCATGTGAATCTCAGAGCAATAAACATGCCTGGAAGAGAAAACATTTTGTACAAAAGCCCCAAGGGAGAAAGAACTTGGAAAGTTCTAGGATTCGGGCAAAAATACCATTTGGCCAGTGTGGTTGAAGCATGCTCTATGGAGAGACAGTGGGGGAAAGAGGAGGTAGCAGAATCAGAGCTGGGATCAATCATGGCCTTGAAGACAATGAATGCTAGTGAGAATTTTATCCTAAGGCTATTGATAAGTTATTGAATTTTCAACTTACATTTTGAATAATTAATATATTCGTATGGTTCACACATATAGACGTTTAGGAAAGTATATGATATAAAGTGTCCCTACCATCTTTATCCTGTCTAGATAGTTCCCATCACTATGTCCTTCACAGACAAATGCTGTTGTTAGTTTCTTCAGCATCCTGCACATAAAAGAAAACATGCACACCCACTTCCTAGGTATGCTCCTAATTTACACACCAAATAGAATACTATGCACACTGACCTGCCACTTGTTCTTATTAGTTAACATATCTTGGAGATCTTTCTCTATAAGTATAAAGATATCTTCCTGATTGTTTTTATAGGTACAGAGCGCTCCATCTTACAGATATGCTGTAATTTATTTAACCAGTGGATTTGGGGTTATTTTTAGTTATTTACTGTTACAAACAATGCTAAAATTAATAACCGTGGGCAATCATCATTTCATCATGTGCACAAGTATATCAGTCGGATAGATTCTTAGAAGAGCAATCTGTGAATCAAGAGATATGTGTTTTTGAGGATGTCATGGGAAATGGCAGAATAGGGAGTTCCGAGAATTGGTCCTTCCACTGAAGTAACCACAAGGGGTCAAAACCGACAGAATCAGCTTTTAAAGAACTCTGGAGTCTAATAAAAATCTTACGTCAACCAGGGGAGTGCTTAATGAAGAAAAAGGCTGCTAAATTTTGGTAAGATGGTGTTGTGATGCTTTTGCTTTACCTGTCTACCAACCTTCACTCCCCAGCTTGGTGGCAGCGTTGGGGAGGGTGGCCCACATTTCTGGTGCAGATGCTAATGGCAGGGGGAGGGAAGCAATACAGACTTTGTTCTCAAAAAATTGTTGTGGATTTTGACCTATCTGGCAGTTCCCTGAGGGACCATAGCAGAAGCTTGCCTTTGTCTCACCGCCCCCCTACCCTCAAGCTTAGTGGCATCTGTTGAAAGAATTAAAGATCAATTACCCATAGCCACCTGGGGCAAGGAATGACATATGGGGCAAGCATCAGATAGACCAAAAATCCTGGGAAAGAGGAAACTGAGAAGGAAGATTCTTCTGGGTATAATGGTTTGAAAGGCTATCGTGTATGCCAGGGAATACTGAATGCAACGTGCATTCCTAGGGCCGAACACATACTCTGGAAAGTCCTAAGAAGATCCTAGGCTTATATCTCTTGGCTGATCTTTGGGCTCTTGACAAGCAAGAGGTGAAGGCTAGGGCAAAGCTCTGAAGGAGTACTCCAGCTCAGAGCCAATCTGCAAAGAAAGACCAGGAGAGTATTTCTGTTTTTTGTGTTTTGGTTCCAGGCATTTAAAGCCATCTCTGTCAGGTCACTGAGAGACTACTGAGATAATCAAACAGAGACTTCAGAGACCACACATGACAAAGAAAACAGTCTTTACAAAAAGTAGTTTAGAATGGTTACTAAACAAGTAGATGACTGCAGCCCTTACCAGGCAACAACAACAAAACCGTAGGGAGGGCCAGCCCTCCCTACTATCTACTGAGGCTTTGGGGAAAAAAAAAAAGGAGGAGGATTGGCAATAGATGTTAGCTCAGAGCCAGTCTTCCTCAGCAAAAAGAGGAGGATTAGTGTGGATGTTAGCTCAGGGCTGATCTTCCTCAAAAAAAAAAAAAAAAAAAAAACCTAGGGAGGGGGAGAGAATCTGGTTTCCAGAGTTACCATATCATAATACTCAAAATGTCTAGTTTTCAACAACAAAAAAGTTACAAAGCACACAAAGAAACAGGGAAGTGTAGCCTGTTTTCAGAGAAAAAATTAGAAATTGAGAGAAACTCTGAAGAAACTCCAGAATGGGACTTGGTTATGTTATGTATTTACCCGTGTAGTTTAGTTACATTTATCACAGTTCTTTATTTCTTTGTTTGAGTTACTGTCTGCTATCCTTTCATTTGCACCTGAAGAACTCCCTTTAGCATTTTTTTGTAGAGAGGATCTCATATTGAAAAACATGCTCAGAGTCGGCCCCGTGGCTTAGCGGTTAAGTGCGCGCGCTCCGCTACTGGTGGCCCGGGTTCGGATCCCGGGTGTGCACCAATGCACTGCTTCTCCCACCATGCTGAGGCCGCGTCCCACATACAGCAACTAGAAGGATGTGCAGCTATGACATACAACTATCTACTGGGGCTTTGGGGGGAAAAAAAGGAGGAGGATTGGCAATAGATGTTAGCTCAGAGCTGGTCTTCCTCAGCAAAAAAAGAGAAGGATTAGCATGGATGTTAGCTCAGGGTTGATCTTCCTCACACACAAAAATAAATAAATAAATAAATAAATAAATAAATAAATAAATAAATAAATAAATAAATAAATAAAAGAAAAACATGCTCAGCTTTTTAAATCTGGAAATATCTCAATACCCCTTTTAATTTTGAGTGATAATTTACTAGACATAAAATTCTTGGTTAACAGGTTTTTTTGTTCTTTCAATGCCTTAAATATGCCATCCTTCTGGCTTCTGTGGTTTCTGCTGAGATATCATCTGTTCTTCTTATTGAGGATCCGTTGTACACGATGATGTGCTTCTCTCTTGCTGCTTTCAAGATTCTCTCTCCATCTTTTGATAGTTTTAGTATAATGTGCCTCATTGTGGTTCTCTTTGCATCTACCCTTCTTGGAATTTGTTGAGCATCTTGAATGTGTAGATTTGGGAAATTTTCAGCTATTATTTCTTCAAATACTCTTTCTGTTCTTTTCTCTCCATTCGTTCTAGGACTCCCATTATGCATATGTTGGCGTGCTTGATGGTGTCCCACAGGTCTCTACAAAATCTTCAAAACATCCTTAAATTTTTACTAATGCATTTATATGGGGAGAGTCTTTCCAGGGCCTCACAAAATGTCAAGGATCTGTTCCTAGAACCAGGTGTACAATAGGATACCACACACGGGTATGCAGGAGTGCTGGAGAGGAGAATATGAGTCCCCCCAAAATTAGCAGAAATTGTGACAAGAGCTTTGGGCTTTCACAGGCTATGGCACCATTGGAGAATTCATCCCAAGTCTTCTGGTACTCTGAAGGACAGAGGGCTCCTTCTGATAACTGAGTGACATCTGTATCAAAAATGCCAGACACTTGGTAGATACTAAAGAGAAAGTTGCAATGAATGAATGGGAACCAGAGAAAATGCTGCTCAATAAAGTAGAGAGCAAATGAGTTCAAAAAGGAGGGGGAGGGTCGGGTCTGTCTAAATCTAGTACTAAAATAACTTACTGAGAATAGCTGGAGTCTGAGCCTAATTTCCAAAGTCCTGGAATAAGTCTGGGTGAGGGGAACTGAACTACGTTATGCGATTACAGTCATCCCAATGTCCGTTCATTATCTTATCTGTTTCCATGTGTTCTGCTCCATCTTCCTCACCACAGCTCTACTTGCCTATTCATTGACAGCTTGATTCCTCTGTGTATATTCTCAGATGTACCAGAAGGATGGACACTCTCAGAGAGAGCTCCTTCATTAGCAAACATGAACTGACTGAGCTCATTCTAGGCTAGGTCCCATGCTGGGTACTGGAGATTCAGAGATGATTAAGACATAATCCTTTCCATGTTGAAAAACTGAATTTATAGTGATAAAAATCCCCTAAGTACACAAATATAATATAGACAAATATAATCCTTCCTTGAATAATTCAAGAAAGTTATTTGTTCGTTCTTCAAACCTTTGTTAAACTCCCACAGGGGTCAGCCATTGGTCTGGGACAGGGAATTCACTGGAGAACAAAACTATCAAAACCTTTGCACTCATGGGGCTTTCTTGCTTTGTGTGCTTGCAGAAGGTAGAGGAGCATACACAAATCAAGTAAATGGGTAAATAAACAAGGTAATTTTAGATTGTGTGAAGTTTTTGAAGGGAATGCGCTGTGTGTTAATATGGCTAGAGAGCAGCGTTAGTCTGATGGAGAAACAGCTACCGGTTACGTCATGCTTCCAATGAAGTCTTAGCAAGAGACTGATATAGATAAGTCCTTATACATGTTTACAAAACAATTCAGTTCCATTATTTCTGTTTATAAAACAATATTAGTCCCTTTTACAAACAACATCAGCTCCATTATTTTCGTTGGATCCTCACAGCCAGCACATTAGAGTAGTTCTCTTGTGGAGCTTGGATTATGTACCTGAGTAATTTGTAGTATTTATTTTTTTCAGAATCTTAATTTCTCCATCTGAAAACAAAAACAATCAATAAATCCCCACTTCACTGTATTACTTAGGGGTTCAAATTAGTGAGATGCAACATACAAGAAAGAGCTTATCAGTGGTACCTACTGGATTTCAGCAAATGAAAGTTGAATCTAAATCTGAGATAGGTTATTCAGGGTCAACTATGCATTTCAAATTATGGTAAGTACTAGACCTCGGTCTCTAGAAGTATCCAAACAGAAGTAGGATATCCCTGTGTCAGAAATATTTCCAAAGAGATTCGGGGATTGGATTGGGCCACTAGATTGAAAATTCCAAGGCAAGGATCCTCCTGACTTTTCTATTACGCCATTTCCAAGACCCAGTTAGGTGTCTAACTCACTGTAGGTATCTATAGTAGATAATCCATAATTATGAATAAAATGAGTGCATGTTCATGAACTTTGAATTTATTTGATGCCTTTGACTTCTCTACCTCCTATTACTCTAAAATATGATTCCTAAATTGTTTAGCATTTTCCCTGAGCTAGCATTTGGCAAAATCATTGATTCTACAGCTCTGCAATCAGGCAATCCCTATACTAATGCGGAGTACTCCGGGACACTCCCTACCTCTCAACACACTGCTCTGAAGTTTGGGGAATGTATATGTCCCAATCAAGGTATTGCTAGCTTCTAAAAGCCTCTGAAAGATTAGATATTTATTAGAACATACCCATGGAGTATTTAAGAGCTCTTGCCAAGCACGCCTAGAAGCATATGAAAACAATTAAGGAAATATGTACCAAAATGACCTACTCTAGGGATTAGGTGTTCTCTAAGAAAGAATTCCAGAATGGTTGGTTTGGGATGATTTCTGTTCACTTTTTAAAGAAGAGAAGCACTCTTCCTTTATAGTCTTATTTGTTCTGTGAGAGGCAAAGGCTTGCCAAGCAATAGTCTTAGAGAGGAGAGTTATGCAGACAATATAAGGAGCATCAAAAATGCAAAGTAATCTTCAGTCACCATATATTTCAGTATCCTGATGCTTAGAGCTTTCTTGTGTATTTTCATAAAATAAAAAAATACTTATCCAATGAACCTAAAATCAACAATCCAAAGAGGCTTATGCACCCCTATGTTCATTGCAACATTATTCACTATAGCCAAGAAGTGGAAGCAACCTAAGTGTCCCTCAACTGATGATTGGATCAAGAAAATGTGGTATATATATATACCATGGAATACTACTCAGCCATTAAAAAAACACAAAATCGTCCCATTTGCAACAACATGGATGGGCCTGGAGGGTATTATGTTAAGTGAAATAAGCCAGAAAGAGAAAGACAAACACTGTATGATCTCACTCATATGTGGAATATAAACCAACACATGGACAGAGAAAACTGTATTGTGGTTACCAGGGGCAATGGGGGTAGGGGGTGGGCACAAGGAGTGAAGGGAGACATATATATGGTGATGGACAAACAAAAATTTACAACCCAAAATTTCACAATGTTATAAACTATTAAAACATCAATAACAAAAAATACTAAGGGGTGGCTCCCCTATGTTCATTGCAGCATCATTCGCTATAGCCAAGAAGTGGAAGCAACCCAAGTGCCCATCAACTGATGATTGGATAAAGAAGATGTGGTGTATATATACAATGGAACACTACTCAGCCATAAAAGAAGACAAAATCATCCCACTCACAAAAACATGGATGAACCTGGAGGGTATTATGTTAAGTGAAATAAGCCAGACAAAGAAAGACAAACACCATATGATTTCACTCATTGTGGAAGATAAACTGACACACGGACAGAAAGAACAATTTGGTGGTTACCAGGGGGAAGGTGGTTAAGAGGTGGGCACAAGGGGTAGAGGGGCACATTTATATGGTGACTGACAAATAATAATGTACAACTGAAATTTCACAATTTTATAAACTATTATGACCTCAATAAAAAAAAATACTAAGGGATGGTCTCTGAGAAAAAGTAGGAGAATTTCCTCCCATAAACTTCATACAAATTTCATAAACCTCCAGAATAGCAGAGCCATCCTGGAAATTCCTTATGGAAAGACTTACTGGAGGCTGTATTTATTTTTTTATATTTTCACAATCTCTACAGAAACAATGTTGTATGTACAGAGAAACAATGGGCATATTTTGCCAGGATTTCTCTGTGGGGTTCCATGTTGTTTTTCAAAATCTTTGTTCACATTGGGAGTGTAGTTAGATGATTGAAACCAGAACTTGCATTGGCTACTTGCTTGTCTGAAGAGACCAGACACCTGGAGACTGAAGGCTTGGGCACTTCCCCTGGCTTTGTCACTCCCAGCTCTTAGATCCTGAACACAATTCCTCATCTCTATGAGCTCCTGTGTTCCCATCTTTATCATGGGCATAATACTACCCACCTCACAAGGTTGTAAAAATTAACTAATTAATAATCATAGAAGAACCTTAATAAAGCTACATATTTTGTTATTTAAGAATTTTAAATTAAGGGCTGACACCTGACTTGTGGTTTTTGCTCAGGACTCATGGTTTCAGTCAAATCAGTCTGCATATTATTTTCTCTTTCTTCCATTCTCCACACATAAATGAGACTCATCCTAATCTTCGAACCTGCTGTTTCATCTATCAGATATACTGTCCCTGAACCTCTCTCTCTACACAAGTCCCACCTATCCTTTGAATCTTGGTTTAAATACCAAATTTACATGATAACCTGGGATTCAAATCAAGAGTAGAGATGAAATGATTTGCCCCAATGGTAAATACATGCGTTATTGCATGTACTTACCATTGTCTTGAGTTTTCCGAATACAATTGCTCCATATGAAATTTTGAAAATTAGAATTCCAATGGCAATGAAAATCTTTGAAAGTTTATGGGTTTTACTTGCTATTGAGCTTCTGTAAAAATAGCATTATCATGAGCTGGCCCGGTGGCATAGCGGTTAATTTCACACACCCGCTTCGGCGGCCCAGGGTCCGCAGGTTCGGATCCTGGGCGTGGACCTACGCACCGCTTGTGAAACCATGCTGTGTCGGCATCCCATATAAACAGAGGAAGACAGGCATGGATTTTAGCCCAGGGCCACTCTTCCTCAGCAAAAAAGAGGAGGAGTGGCAACAGATATTAGCTCAGAGCTTATCTTCCCTCCCCTCCCCCCAAAAATAGCATTGTCATTCTTGTTCCTGGAAGAGCCAGTTAAACACTGATATTCCTCAAAATATTAGCTAAATTTTAACATAGAATGCCATTTAAGATATTTAACACAAATTCCATCCTTTTGAAGAAGATGTTGCTATAGACACTCACCAATGTAATTTCCAATTAACATTTAGGAATAATTTTTAGTCCACACCTCAAAAGTGGCATCCAGCCTCAAGATGAGAGCATGTCCCCAAAGGACAACTAATATACAAGCTGCATTTTGCACCAGTGTCATAAAAGGATGCTATCACAGATTGTCTCAGACCAGAAGTCAACTAGGGTTGGTGTGAGGACAGTGACATCACTCTCTACAGGAGGACAGCTAGTGCAGAGCTGGCTCTCAGGGCCTGATCAATCCATATGCAAGGTGACTTGTAGTAGTTTATAGATTACTTTTTGTCCTGATGGTTGGGGACAAGATTCCAGGGGGAGAAAAAGGAAGTCACTTGCTACTTGCTTATCTATTTCCTTTACCACACGGAGACTATACTGTGTTGATTTTGGCCTGACAAGAACCACAGTCTAAATCTTCTAATGTCAGACTAAAGTCTGCAGAGGGGAAGTGACCTGGGTAAGGCCCTATCATTTGTTAAAGTGACAAAATCGGGACTGAAATCTATATTTTTTAACATCCATTTCAGGCATAGAAATATGAAATTTATTGTTGTTTTCCCTAAAATGTAATATGAATTATATTGTTCCAAAATTCCCAGAGCTTCCCTTTTCCTCATCCTCACCTTCCTACCTCCCATAAAATCTCCTGTAATTTATTATTAAGTAATTTGACAATAATAACATCCTACCTTCAAATCACAACTTCCCCAGAAGTTTCTAACTATATCTAAGCCTCTTTCCCTTTGATTTTTGCCCTTCCCTGGACCTGAATGACCCTACTTGATGAAATCCTTTAATGATCAGCTCAGATACCACATCTAGTTTTCATAGCTCCTCTAGTTTATTGGGTTTTACCCTTAAAGAATGGTTTATATTTTACTTCAGATAACAGTCATATATTTTTCCCTCCCCCTAAAATGTGGTCACCTAGAATCTGAGAACTGTTTTTGCTTCATCTTGATCACTTCTGCAGGCATTGGCACCACTAAGCTTTCTACAAATGTGTGTTGAATTTGAATCTGCCATTGACCAAAGTCATAGACAAGCTAGTAAAAAAGTAGACCCTAGATCTTCTGAGCCCCAGTTCTGGTTCTCTTTCCATTCCAGCTTGAAAGTTAACTTTGACTTAGATGTTGACCTTGAGTGAGGACGTGTCTCCTGTCCTTGGCTTCACATAGGATGGTCCAAGCCAGCAGTGTATGGCTTGATGTACAGTACTTGCTGAAATCATCCTCTCTTGTCCCGGAATCTTAGGAGGTCTCACATCCAGTCGTCCCAACTGCAGAGTCCAAACTCTCCATTTATGAGTCCACATGGAATTTTGAAATTCATGAATGTCCTTGTCAGCCCAAACTTTTGCGGGTCTAAACACAGTTTCCGCTCCACACCAAATTGCCCCTCTAATCCCACCCATCAACTTCTCAGAATAGTCGTGTAGCAATAATTGTTCCACTCATCGCTTGTTAACATCTGAGATTTCATCATGCCCAGCTGGTTGGAATATGCAGAGAAAGACGCAAGATTGATAAGATACACAACAGACAGACGCAAGCCCCTGCACCCACATCCAGTACCTAATTCAAATGCTTAAGCGTCAGAAAGTCTAATCAGTTTCATCATTCCCTTAGAGGTGTAGTAGGGTATTGACGTGAATCACTTGCAATTTGAAATTAAAATTTTGGCAGTTTCTAATGGGAATACCATATGACTTGCCTGAGAGAAATGCAAACAGTTACCCAGTTACCCTTCTTTCGCAGCCATAGCCCTAGTGTTCGAGCTTCGTGGACTTTGGTGGCTGGCTAAAGACAGATTTGAAAGATTCATATGGGGTCCTTAGAATTTTCTATCTATACTGAGGCCTCTTGGCAAAACTGGAGGAAGCTTTTCCACTCTCTAATATGTAGCTCCCCAAAATGACTTCCTGAGAATACTACTTCCATGAAATGTGAATAGATATTTTGTAAAGAAAGGTAATGATGCTAAATACATTTGGGAAACACTAGGTTAAACCAAATCTAACACTCTCTGCTACCGCTTTCTAACTGAAGAAAGCCTTTATTGTGATAAGATACTTTGTAATTGCCCAAGAGGACAGACTATGTGGCTTATTTGACCATTAAAACACTTTTTCCAGTAAGAACTAATGGTAACTGGAATACATTTACAAAACAAACAAAAACAAAATAAAATAGACAAAAAACTCTGATCTACTCCTGCCATTCTTTTCTTCTTCTCACACCAAGTTTGTGTAGTTGCTTTTCTCTCTTATTATCTCATTTCTGTTTTACTTTCATTTAGTTTCTTTATTTTACTAGTTTATTTACAAGAAACTACATGCCAATTTTTTCCTTTAAAAAAATACATTTTCAATATTGCTTCCATGTGTTGTTCTGAGGTAGAAAGAGCAATGGCCTTGAATTCAAACAAATATGAATTCAAGCCTTTGCTCCGAGTCTTACTGACTGCATGACTTGGAACAATTCTCTTTACTTTTAGTGGCTTCAGCTTACACTTCTGTAAAATGAAGAAAATACCCAACTCTCAGGATTATTGCAAGACTGAAAAAGAATATATATGAATCACAATAGATCCTCGTGATAAATATATGAGAGGCACTATTTATATTACTGCTATTGTTGTTGTGTTGACAGCAGTGTTTGCAATAGAAATAGAACTAAAATGCCTTTGAAACAGCATACCACATGAATGTTATAAGACTTACCAATGCTATTTTAAGTCACGAGGCACAGTCAAAAGCTTTTATACTCTACACCCGCCTCGCAAAAAGTTATTCCAATTGTCATTGCTCATTTAATGCTGAATTCCCTGTCTAGGGCGCTCTAGTCAGGAGGCATGCAGGCATATTGAACCCCTCAATTCTTGGGGTAACCAGAGCCCTTGGACTGGTCACTTCTGTCCTCAAAGCAGCCTTTTTTGGTTAACCCCGTGTTTTTTATAGACATGATGATTGTTAACTCAGGGCACCATGATGTAAAGCCATGCAGTGAAACACACTGGTTAATGTCATGGTGTCAGAAACACAGTCATGATGGTACAACCAGCTCTTGTCAGGTGATCAGTTTAAACATTTTAGCTTTATTCGAAATCAACCAAAACTCAATAATTTTTGACTGAGAAACTGCTTGTTTGGGAATGTGGCTTAAGAATCATGCTTCATTAGGGAATGAGATTAGAAGACCTATAAAGACCCTTTAGACATTGAGATCATTAGATTTTATAAATTGACTCCACCATCTGGCTAACTGCTTGACCCTGAACTTTGCAGTCTCTCAGTTTCCTACTTTATTACTCAGAAATAAAGGCTAGAGCCTCTTCCACTAGCATCAGCTTGCCACTTTGTGGGAGGTTGAGGCCTAACAGGCAAAATATGAAGAAAGTTAAAATTGCACGGGAACAAGGAAGGGACCAAAGGTGTCTCTGGTTCATGTGGCTTGATTGGGTCAAGAGTTTTAGAGACAAAAGGGTTTCAATTGGAATCCTAACTCTGGGTCTGTCCCTGAACCCTACTTATCCACACTCTAAACTGAGATGGCGAAATGAGCAACTCTGATGATAAATGCGGGCAAATCTTTTGCAAATAGTAAAGGGCTGTGAACATGTGAATTGTTGTATTCTCCTAGTCTGGATCCAGGGGACTGGTTTGGGCAAATGGAGACTGAGCCAAAAAGGCAGCATTTCCAACTCAGGCCTTACTTCTGGCCCTTGCCTTTTCCATTTTCACATTCTCACATTGGGGCTCAGACTGGGGGAATGTGCCCTAGAGACTAGTGGTTTCCATTAGAACACAATATTCACGTTCCACAGCAGCATTCCCAGCCTCAGCACATGTTGGTCCAAACTCTGAAAAGCCCCAGCTCCACTCTTCCAAGCTGCTAGCAATCCCCACGGGACGGCTTCTTGCAACGTATTGTTTTGTCTGTCCCCTGTTGCTACAGCAATCCAAAAAAGATTTATGTTTCCAATTCTCTGAAATGGAGACATCTGCAGGCAATTTTGAAAATCCTTGTCAGGGTCCTCATTTACTGTTTTGATCAGCTCTCTCTCACATATGGATAGAGGCCCCAGATGTTCAAAGGGAAAAGACCCCTTTAGGCAAACAAGTGCTTCCCATAAGGGCAGCCTGCTTGTGGATTCCAGTTCCCCAAGAAATGAAAGCACACAGCAAAGCCCTGAATGCTCAAAACCGAAATCCATCCTCCAACGCTGACCCCAGCCCAAGAGGGAGAGGGATCAAAGAAAAAGACTCAGGTTAGGACCCCCTCAAATGTCACTTCTGTGAACAGGGTTGTCTCCTACATTTCCATGTGAGTCCTAAAAATCCTGCCCCTTACACATGCCTCATTTTGAGAGGTGACAGGAGGTCACATTGTTTAGTATTGGACAGCAGGTATCCTGGGTGTTGCTCCTCATTCTAATTAATCATGTGACTTGAGGTGTGAGAATCACATCTGGACTTCAGGTCTCTCATGTGTAAAGCGAGTCAGTGGCATGTCCATGGCCTCTTCCAAGTCTAAAATAATTCTATGCATAAAGATTAGCCAGAAGAGGGGCTCCCACACACCTGCTAACCCTGGGCAGAAATTTACCATTTTAATCATTGGGCTATTTCTGGGATAACGTTAAGAAGGAATGTTTTTCAGCTCCATGATGGAGTGGAAGATTATTTAGATGTTAAAGTCAGATAGATCTAAGTTCAAGCCCTCATATGCCTTTTGGGGAGTGTGAGCCAGGGCAATTTATGTAAGGCCTCTACGAGATATATATATATATATATTTTTTTTTTTGTGAGAGGGATTGGCCCTGAGCTAACATCTGCCAATCCTCCTCTTTTTGCTGAGGAAGACTGGCCCTGGGCTAACATCCATGCCCATCTTCCTCCACTTTATATGGGACACTGCCACAACATGGCTTGACAAGTGGTGTGTCGGTGGGCACCCGGGATCCGAACTGGCGAACCCTGAGCCCCCACAGCGGAGCGTGCGCACCCAACTGCTTGCGCCGCCAGGCCAGCCCAAGGCATCTAGGATATCGGCAGCAACTGTATAGGTAATTCGTGGGAAGTAGGTAAAGTAATGTATGCAAAGTACAGAGCACGGTGTATGGAACAAAGCGTCACTTATGTAATTTCCCGTCCCTCTCTTTTTTGCAGTTTATCAATTTTCTTCCCCCAAGCTATCCCATATCCAAGCATAAACTGACATTTAAAGCCCTTAATACATATCGGTATACATAGGCTTACATACATATGTACATTTGAGAAGTCACGCAAACCAAACCCATAGCATGTCTTCTTGCTTATTTAGGGTTAAAACTTTTGAGAAACAAGGGTGTTTTTTTTTTCCAGATGAAATTTAATGATGTTTTTTTTCCTGGGGGACCTTATAAAATATATTCAGTTCTTTCTTGAGCATTCCAAACCTAATTTTTCCTTGGATTTTGAAAAACAACATTTATACTATCTTTATTAATCTTAATATATGTAGTATGTTGATGCTCCCATCAATGTGGGGCAGCTGTTTGCTCCTACACTGAATATCCCTGCAAGAATGAGCTCTGTGCGATGCTCTTCCTCGCACCTTATCCTACTGTGAGTTAAGGACTGTTATGCCTTTCACTGCTGTCAAATCCCTTTCTTTGAACAATTCTTCCCCCTCTTTCTAATTTGATGATTCTCATTTGTGGCAGGCCAGGTTATTGGAATTTTTGTTAAAATAGCAATGCATGGGCTCTGGCACCATGAAAGTTTGGGGACCTTAGTTTAGTTTATAAATAACATCTGTTTGAGTGGCTCTGAAGCCTCTTGTTTCCTTTCTCCTTAGCTATGTTCCAGATTTATGAGATTATTATAAAACTGAGTCTTGGAAGGGTACATTTTCACCAGAATTATGACTCAAAGCCCATGACTTTTAAGGGCCACTGTGTTAGTTTTCTATTGCTTTAGTAATAACCACAATCTTAGTAGCTTAAAACAACACAAATTTATTATCTTATAGTTCTGGAACTCAGAAGTCCAAAATGGGTCTCACTGTGCTAAAATCAAGATATCAGCAGGATTGTGTTCCTTGAGGAGGCTCTAGAGGAGAATCTATTTCCTTGCCTTTTCTAGCTTCTAGAGGCTGCCTGCATTCCTTGGCTCATAGCCCCTTCTTCTACTTTCAAAGCCAGCAGCATGCACATTCAAATGTCTCTGTCTCTCTGACCTCAGCTTCCCCATCTTCACTTCTATGACTCTAAAACACCTGCCTCCCTCTTCTAATGATTCTTATGATTATATTGGGCCTACCATGTAATCAAGGGTAAAATTCCCATTTTGATCCTTAACTTAATCACACCTGGAAAATCCCTTTTGCCGTGTAAAATATCACATTCACAGATTTCAAGGATTAGGACATGGACATCTTTAGGAGACCTTTATTCTCCCTAGCGTAATTACCAATGTAAGATCACCTTAAGTGATTTCCATTCCAGTGTGCTCCCTCTTGCCCACCAAACAATGAGGCAGCCTGGGGCTTGGCCTTCGGGATACTTACCTAACTAGACTAGCGTGGCTAGTGGGCCAGACAAGAAGATAATTCTGCTGCCTCTCCAGCCTTAACAGTGCGGGCGCCTGACTTCCTTTGGCTCAAGGGCCCAAACTGAATCTTCTCCTTCCAGTTCTTTGTGAAACAAGCAGGTTTTCCCACTGGGATCCATTCCAGGCCCATGTAGATCTAGTATCTGTGTTGGAAAAGTGCTAAATGGCAGTGAAGACAGAGGAGTAAATACAGCACCTATCTCCGTGCCTGCCCCAGAGTGGGCAAACAATATTCATTTTTCCCATACTAGAAAAACTGGGCAAACACCACTGAATTGAGGGCTTCCTTACCCCTGGTGACTGATTCAGTAACACACATATGAAGGGGAGAATAATACAATAGCTAGCATTTACTGGTTTCTTTTTGCCAGATGTGCTAAGTATGGATACATACTTTCCCAGTTACTTCTCGGGTCTACCCTATGATGTTTGTACTATTATTAGTCCTTTTTTATAATGAAACAAAGGCTCAAACAAGGGACTTGACCAAGTTTAGATGACTAGCAAGTCTCACTTTAAGATCCCGCACTGTGTCCTAATTTTCCAAAAGATTGACTACTCCAGGGTTTGGTCCACGTACCCCTTCTTTATCCTCACTCCTTAGGTGATAGCACCCAGTCCAATAGCTTTACAAACTATTTATATACTAAATATCCTTAAACTTAAATCTCTAGCCTGGGTCTCCCCAAGGAACTCCAGACTCATATATCCAACCACCCATTCATCACTTTGATTTCAAGGTCCATTAAACATCTCCCACTCATGTCCAAAACCAAATTCTATTTCCCACCCTCCCCAATATTCTTCCCCTTCCTCTAGTGATTGATTTTCATCTTAGAAAATGTCACCTTCATTCAGTGACATTTTTACATGCCTACATACTATTCATCAGCAAATCCTATCCTCTCTACTTTATAATATATATAGAAGCTAAGCACTTTTCACTATCTGAGTCTAAACTGGGGTATCCAATAGAAATATAATGTGAGCCACTCACGTGATTTTAAATTTTCCAGTAGTTACATTAAAAAGTAAAAAGAAACAGTCGAATTATACATTTTAATAACATATTTTATTAACATATTTAATAACATTTTATTTGAGCAATTATCTGAGCAAAATATCATTTCAACATGTGATCAATACAAAATAAATATTAGCGAGGTATTTTACATTCTTTATTTCCTACTAAGCTTTTGAAGTCTGATGCATACTTGACCCTTAGGGCACGTCTCAGTTTGAATGAGCCACGTTCCAAGTACTCAGTCACCATATTTGGCCAGTGGCTTCTGTGTTGGACAGTGCAGAGCCAAGATCACACTCCTCCTAGAATTCTACAATAGTCTCCTCACAAGGCTTGGTTCTTCTGCTCTTACTCCTCAGATCCTATGGTTCACACAATAGCTTAAGTGATCTTTTTAAAATGTAAATCAGATCTTGCCATTCTCTTGCTGAAAATATCTCCAAGGTGTCCCATTACCCATAAAATAAAAATCCAAAGTCCTTCCATGATCTGGTTCCTGGCCATCTCCTTGTCACCGTTGTCTACCCTTCTGTTTTTTGTCACCGTGCTCCAATATGCTGACTCCAGCAGACACAGATGATGCACCACCCACATCCCTTTGGATCTCTTTATTGGTTCTCTGTGCTCATCCACCAGCCTCTGGAAGCCATACCCTCTAAGAGCTGACCCCTGTGACCTTCTTTCAGGGACTGCCCTTGGAGTGTAGGGGAGTTTCCTTCCTCCCTGGCTCCCTGAGGTGTAGTATAATCTCCAGGAAAGATCAAGCTAAGGCTAAGACTTTGCCTGAATTCTCACCCTTTCCTGTCGTATCTCCTCTACTTCCTTACAGCTTCCTTCTGAGAGCACTTCCTTAATGAATCACTTGTAAGGGACTCTGGGCAACCCAACCTAAGCCATTGGCCTTAGACCCTACCCTGCATCAGGGGTGCCTTTGCCCTTGCTGTTCCTCTGCCTGGAACAGGAGAAACATAGCCTGCTGCTTCCACTGCATTCGGGTCTCCACTCAAACATCACCACCTCCAGAGAAGCCTTCTCTGACGCACCTGTCCATTTCTCCCTGTCTCCTTCTCTGATTTTTCCACATATCTATAGCTATCTGATATATATTACATAAGTGAGTTCTGTTGTTGTTTTGCCTATATTATATTATTTTACTAGAATATGAACTTGATGAAAGAAACAGCTTTGTTTTGTTCACATAGTGTCCCCAACACTCAGAGGTATGCTCACAGATGCTGATAAATATTTGTTGAATTAATAAATGAATGCATTCATGAATGAATGAACGGGTGGAGACAGGACCAAATGAGACAGTCTAATTCCAGAGTTCACACTTCATGTGTATAAAAAGCCTAATCTGTAAAGAGTGTTTCCAACTACTAGTGTGCACACACATACACATATGCTCTTCATTAAGCATTTGGCATTGTTCATTCTATATGCCTAGTGCAGCACACTCACCCTGCCCCTGCCTCTGCAACAAGGGAAATGGCCCTACCTCTTAGGGCAGAGAGAACAGAAGCATACATAATTCTCCTGAAACCCCATCAGCTATTAGAATCTTAGTTTCTGACTTTCCAAGCTCATTTGTGATTCCAGCCAGTAGTGCAAACAGCATTAAGCAACGTTAGACTGAATACATGAAAACTCAGGTTAAGTAAATGAAATAAATACAAAATGCCTAGCACTGTTCTGGCACATAAGATGCCCTCTACTCCCAGTAGCTGTAATGATCATGGTGGTTATTTGCACCCTGACATCTTATTTAAAACCTGAGTCTGTAACTCAGCTATACGAATGTGATAGATTGAGGTCTGGCAGGGAACAGAACTCAACAGGGGAAGCTGATGAAATATGCAGTGCCACATTTCTAGGACTTTGTGTGCTGAATATTGACCACTGTAACCTGCACAGCAGAGGCGAGAAGCAACAATGAAGGGGAACAAATGATTTCCCCAGAGGGAAAGAATTATCATCTCTGTGGCTTTCGTAACAGGGCTGCTCAGTAAACTTTGCTAGTAGTTTGCAGCCTGTCTGAAAATACTAGCACATTCTTCCAGTGCCCCAGCCAATATTGCTTTTGGAATGGAGATTATTGGCAGATGTGAAAAGACGACTGAAAGAGCTTAGAAATGAGATTTCTCCTGTGCTAATCACTCCAATCTTTTCCTGTTTAAGTAAACCAACACAGGGAGCAGGCACTCTGTCTTTAAATGTCAATTAGCTTGGGAGCCATTTGATTCACCAAGGAAATGCAATCAAATGATAAAATTATGATTACACTAAGATCCTTAACATTAGCATCAAAACCACAAACAACATAGCAAATGCCATGACATTCCTGGGGAAATGAATATCAACCATGTTCCTGCTCTACCAAGAAATTATGCTCCTGGGAATGAGCTCAAGTGCACACACTTTCCTTCAGTCCCCTGGATGTTACAGTCCTCAGGATGTGGTGCCAGGGTCTGGGAGGAATGGTGAAATGGGCAGCTGGCGGGTCGTGTTTATTGTCCTTTTTGCTGCTGTAACAAATGACCACAAACATAAACAGGTTTTAGTGGTTTAAAATAACACAAATTAATTATCTTACTGTTCTGAATGTCAGAAGTTTGAAATGGGTCTTACAGGGCTAAAATCTAGGTGTCAGCAGGGCTGCGTTTCTTCTGTAGGTTCTAGGGGAGAATCCATCTCCTTGCCTAATCCGCCTTCTAGAAGCTATGCTTGTTCTTTGGTCCTGGCTTCTTACTCATGTTCAAGGTCAGCAGCATCTTCAGATCTCTGTCTCTGACCTCTGCTTCTGTCATCACTTCTGCTTCTCTAACTCTGATACTCTTTCGAAGTCCCAACCAGATGATCTAGGGCAATCTATTCATCTCCAAATCCTTAACTTAATCACATCTGCAAAGTCTCTTTTTCCTGGTAAGGTAACATATTCACAGGTTCCAGGAATTAAGGTTTGGACGTATCTGGGGACATTATTTTGTCCACCACACTCCCCTCAATAGCACCACCCTTATTCCTTCTGTATTTTCTGCTCCTTCTTCTGTGAACAACTCCCATGAAGCCCAAAGGAGTTGCCCAAACACTGTGCTAAGATAGTGGACCAAACTTTAGCTTGGCTTCCACCTGCTCTAGGCTGTGTCCCTAAAGATGATCCAGCCCCTGTGCTGTGTCTTTGCTCAAGAAAATGCAAGGCTACTAAAGCTCAAAATGTACATTGTCCCAACCCACCTGGCCAATTTTCAGTAATTCTCCACTTACCTTCTCCTTAATTTTCCATTTCCACACATCCCCCTCATCTTTTGTGTCCTCTCTTTTCACTTCTCCATAGTCCCTTTTTGTTACTTATCTCTTCTCCCTTTTAAAAACCTTTGCTACATTTGTCTTAGTTGGAGTTGAGCTCAGTCTGTACTGGAGTCTCTCTCCTCTACTACAGTAGTTGAATAAAATCTGCCCTTCCACCTTTAACAAGCATCCAGCTCTGTTTTTTCTTTTGTGCATCTATCACAGCAAACATCAGAAAGAGATCTGCTATAAGCCTTTCTGTGATTTGGAGTCTCTGTATTTTCTCATAGAAATGTGGGTCAGAGTTTTTGAGATACTGCGAGCGCAAGCAAACTTAGCAGTTTGACACAATTAGCAAGAGAGCAGGTGTTTTATGGGGGATGCTCCTAGAATCACAACACTTGGCTTCTGCACCAGGGAGGGGAATGATGTGGACTAGGGTTTGTAGAAGATTACTAGAGAAGCTCCATGGAAGAGATGGGGTTCGAGATAAGACTTGAAAAATTATCAAAATTTTCTGGTAGGGGAATCAAAACAAAGAAAGGATAGAGGAGTGGAAAGGTAGGAGAGGTCTTAACAATGTCTTAACAATTCTGCCCAGATATTGAAACTCGAGAACCAGGAAGCACACGACAAACGTCCTCTATGAGGATGCCTGAAAAAATCCTGATTTTTTTCAAGTGCCATTTCCTTTGCTGGTCAGTCACTTGGAGAATCCACCCTCCTTATTCTCCATTGTCCTGTTGCTCATTCTCCCTTTATAATTTCATCTTTACAAGGATACAGCAAGTGTAGTCGCTTATATTCTCCACTGAGATACAGTGTCTAGTGGTGCTGCAACCACATGGAGGGACAGTGGTGCCTGGGTTCTAGTCACCTGTGCTCTCTTCCTCATACTGTGAGGGATCAAAGAACCCTAGGCTCCCAATTACCTGGAGTTAAAGACCCAATGTAGCTTTGTTTATACTGTTAATAGTACTTGCTACACCTGGGATTCCAGGAGTAGAAGGGATGATTGACTCTCAGTCTGTCTTATTATGCATATTTATTTCTGCCAAAATATTCCTTCCATGGTCAGAAACAGAACAGAATGATAAATGTTACAAATACAGGCATGACTCCCTTCTTGATGACTAATCTACTCTAATCAGACTTTCATAGGAGCAGGGTTTGCTAACAATCCTAGCCCACAGGTGGCTTGGAATCAACCTTCAACTGAATCCTTTATAACTTGTTGCAGTTCATAGCCTGGCCGCCATGAAAGATTCGAGCCATGGGATGTTGCTTTTTGTGTGTGTGTGTGAGGAAGATCGGCCCTGAGCTAATATCTGCCAATCCTCCTCTTTTTGCTGAGGAAGACTGGCCCTGGGCTAACATCCATGCCCATCTTCCTCCACTTTATATGGGATGCTGCCACAGCATGGCTTGCCAAGCGGTGCATCAGTGCGCGCCCGGGATCCTAATGGGCGAACCCCAGGCCACCGCAGTGGAGCGCGCGCACTTAACCGCTTGTGCCGCCAGGCCTGCCCCAGGATGCTGCCTTGTTAATGGGCCAAAGTTACTTCTCTCAAATACTCTCACATCTAATTAAGAGATAGCTAGTTTTCCACAAAGAGATATGTGTTTATTATGTTCCTTAAAAGATTAATAAAGCTGCAGATCTGTATATTAAAAGGAAAAAGGAGACTGTTTATCTTCTTCTAGTGTCCATAGCCTATGAGAGAAAAATGATAAAATAAATATAATATCATACTTTATGATATTATAGAGCACAATGAGCACATAGGGAAAAAAAATTGCCTAGGTAATCAGGGAAGGTATTTCAGAAGAGGTTATAGTTAAAGTGATTATTTGTGGTGAAATAGTATGAGTTTGCTGGGTATAGGATTTTGAGGGAAAGGTCATTATAGGCAAAGGAAATAGAATTAAGAAAGAATAAAAGAATATGCCATATTTATATAATGTCTGTAGTTCAGGGCTTTGGATTTTGGGTGCAAAGGGGCTCTTAGTGAGAAATAAAATTGGCAAAGGAGAACAGGGTGGATCATGAGAAACCCTGCATGCTGCATATGAGATTTAAACTTTGCCCTGTAGGTGTTGGGAAGCTACTGAAATACTTGGCACAAAGAGTGACTGTGCCCAGATGTATGACTAAAAATGATGACTTGATCTAGTAGTGTGAAGGATTTTGAAGAACACAATGAATAATGAAGCAAAGAGACTGAATTCCAGGCCTATGTAATAGTCTTAGCCATTGTCCAGCCTACTGGAAATATTAATAGTGAAGAGGAACTGAATATAAGAAAAACTGAGAAAGTAGAATGGAGTAGACATGGAAACCAACTGATTGTGAGGAACGAGAGAGTGGGGGAAATTTTTGGTTTGCGTTATTGGGAAGCATTGGTGCCATCGACTGGTTGAGAGAAAATAGAAGTAAAGTTTTCTCCAAAGATGTATTACACCACTAACTTATAGAGTTGGTTGGAAATAGCTCTTACGACTGGGTTTACCCCATAGCCATTGGAAGGCTGTGACTTCTTATAGACCTCCTTTGTAGGAAGCAGTCACCTCCTTGATGCCTACAGTGCTTAAATGGGTGGAAATGCTCAAACAGATTGTCTGGAAAATATTTCATCATTAGAAGTGATCTAACTGTGAAAGTGTCTATTTGAAACCAGCCACAATTCCCAAACTCCTTGGAGCCTTTTCCTCTCAAGAGGAAAGTGAAATAAGCAATACTAACTTCTACCCCACAGGGTCAGAAATTTTGCAAGAAGAAATGCTGGGAATAGCTAATTCTTCTAAGAAAGTGAAGACCAGCAGGGATGGCAGTGGTGCATGGAATCACTGCTTCTAAAACTGAAAAAAATTGGAATGGAATCTGGCTGGAGGGCAGTCTTCCACTGGCCTGATAATGTGAAATCCTCTGATAAGTAACTCGGAGACAGACAATGGGAAGAAAAATACCAGCCAACTGAGTGATAAAAACAGTTTTTCTGACTCTTTAAGACATGTTGGTTCAATTCAAAATGGAAAATAACCAAATCCAGAGCTATGTAGGTCACAGCTTAGAGATGAACTTCTCTAAATCTCATTTTGTAAAAGAGAAAGTTGGAGTCTAGGAGATATTAAGGGACTTGCCAAAGATCAAATAGTAATTTGAAAGTGGAGACTAATTGACTTACATGATGGACAAAGTTGGAAGGCCTTGAATATAAATGAGTAGAATTCATTGTATACTTGCTCTATGCAGGGATGTATCCCAAATGCAAGACACCTCAAGTATCAATGATAAGTTCAGGTCAGTTCTAGAATAGTAAAATATTCATGGATAGGTTGGGTATAGTAAAATTTTCATTACTAGCATCCATCTTTATTATTTAAGACTCTATTAATCAGTTCTTCAACCTATCTTCTCTGCAACAATAACTCAAACCCTTCAAAGATCCCGCAGTACCTTCAGAAACCATAATACCATCATTGTCATCGTCACTGCTAATGTTTCTTCAGTGCTTTCTACATGATAGGAACAGCACTAAATATTTTATATCTACTATCTTACCTAATCCTCACAATCATCTTATAAGACTGGTATTATTATTATCCCCATTCTGTAGAAGAGAAAAGTTAAGCTCAGAAAGAAGTAATGTGTCCAGTATCACATAGTTGGTACATGGCGGAGCCTGCATTTAAGACTGTAAGAGTTAGAGAAGGCTTTGGGGTTATGTCTGCCAAAGCTCTGCATGTTTCTCAGCAACAGGACATTAATTCAGCTCCTGCTTGAACTCAGTCACGGATGGGGGTTCATTACCACCAGAACAATTTATCTTCATTTCAGACATCTGCAACTGCTCTTCCTTATAATGAAGCTAAACTTGGTATCTTTGTAACATTTAATCATTAGTCCTGGTTATGTTCTCTTGAGACCCACATAATAGTTCAAATGTGTCATCCATCTGCGAGTCGTCCAAATATGTGCAGACACAGTCTTCTCTCTCCAATAGTTTCCTTTAGTTATCTTTCGTATGTCCTGACTCCTGGATGTCTTACCATTTTTATTATTCTCTCTTAGAATTTCTCTTTCAGTTCAAGAATTCCAAAAAACTCCAGAGGTAGACCAACAGCCCTGTAGAGAACACAATTAACAGCATGACTTTAAAAGTGATTCATATTAGTAAAGAAAAGAATATGTGCAAGAGATCAGGGTTAAATCCTGACTATGTATTTTGCTTAGCTAAGTCCCTTATCCTCTCTGAAACTCAGTCCTCACCTATTAAATTGAAATAATGATATCTCACTCATTGTTTATTAGGGACAAAATAAAATTATGTATACAAAGAACATCATACTGCCTAAAACTGAGCTAAAAATATAAAGTCTAAAAAAAAAAAGAACAATATCATACTATGCCTGGAGGCAATAAGCATTCAAAATGATGGTTTAAAATTATTGACAAAGGACTTATACCTCTAGGAAGTTGAAATAGACCTACTTTTCTCCTAATAAGTACAACTGTAAAACTCTAGAAGTTATACATAAGACACACACAAGAATACTCTGAAAGTTGAAGAGAGGAAGGCAGACATGCCAGAGACCT
The DNA here is from genome assembly GCF_057802395.1 of Ceratotherium simum simum. NCBI lineage: Eukaryota > Metazoa > Chordata > Mammalia > Perissodactyla > Rhinocerotidae > Ceratotherium > Ceratotherium simum. The sequence goes on from NC_141928.1 coordinate 20,784,904, forward strand.
CAGGCCCCGAGGAACAAGAGGATGATGCATTCCCTGGGTTTGCTTTTTCCTCATATATCTCAAACTGGCAGATGAAGAAGCCAGCAGTATGGAAACACCTTTGGGCACAGACAAAAAAGCCCCAATGAAAGCTTCTTCTCTCAATCAAAGGACCAGAAAGGGACACAGTAGCAAGACATAAATATTTTAGGCAATAACCAATCTACTACAGCCAATCACCACAGGACAACTGTGGACCATGCACACCCACACCAGCACATGCCAAGAAAGAAGCAGCCTACACTTCCATCCTCACAAAGCTGTAACAAAATGCCCCAACACCCAAGACTGGGGTGATGTCATAGAAGGCCAAGTTGGGAACAGGGCTTTCATTCTCATCAACCAGTAAAGAGCCATCCTACTTGTGTCACTGGAGGCCATCTGGGACGCCTGGATTTCTACTCTAATCCACCAAACTCCTCCTCACTGGGACAGCGTCAGTGAAAGCCGAGTGGAGAGTCACGACTTTCACCATTACACAACAATAATGAAGATACCCTCACTGCAACATCCATGGAGATCACATAGGGAACCGGACTCCTGCCTAGCAGTAACTATGAGCCACCCATTCTTGAGTATCAACAGAGACCAAGTGGGGAAACTGGACTTTACCTCCATCTGGCAGTAACAAGGTATTGCTGTCTCTCCATCTGCCAGAGCAGTGTCAGAGAAAGCCAGTTCTTATTTAAATAGTAAAATTTAAATAAGGCCAAGACTTTTACAATATAATCTCTTGATTTCTATTGAAAGTCACTCATCATACCAAGAACCAGGATGATCTCAAACTGAAGGACAAATGGTAATCGATAAATGCCAAAATCAAGATGACAGAGATGTTAACACTATCTGCCAAAGATTTTAAAGCAGCCCTAATAAAAATAATTTAATGGGCAATTACAAACAGTCTTGAAGCAAATGATAAAAGAGAAAGCCTCAGCAAAGAAACGGGAAGTCTTCACAAAGTAATAGAAGACATAAAAAAGCGAATGATAATCTTAGAACTGAAAAAATAATTTAATTTCAATAATTTAGGTTCAACAGCAGAATAGAGGAGACAAAGGAACGAATCAGTGAATAGAAGATAGAGCAATCGAAATCATCCATTCTAAACAACACTCTAAAAAACGTAAACAGAGCTTCAGGGACTTGTGGGACTATAGTAAAAGATTGAACATTTGTATCGTCTGAGTACTGGAAGGAGAGGTGAAATAGGTCAGGGCTGAAAGAGTATTCAAAGGAAATCCAAGTAAAAATTTCCTGAGTTTGGCATGAGTCATAAACCTATGGATTCAAGAATCTGAGCAAACGACAAACAGGATAAACCCAAAGAAATTCATACCAATACACATCATAATTAAACTTTTGAAAACTAAAGACAAAGAAAAAATCTTGAAAGCAGCCAAAGAAAAGTGACAGCTTACCTAAACGTGAAAAAAACAATTTGTGAGCCAGCCCAGCGGCGTAGCTGTTAAGTTAGCACATTCCACTTTGGCCACCCAGGGTTCACCAGTTCGGATCCTGGGCGCAGACCTACTCACTGCTTATCAAGCCAGGCTGAGGCAGCATCCCATATAGAAGAGCTACAACTCGACAACTATGATGCACAACTATGTACTGGGGGTTTGGGGAGAAAAAAGAAAATGAGGAAGATTGGCAAGGGATGTTAGTGCAGGGCAAATCTTCCTCAAAAAACAACAACAACAAAAAACCACGCAAAAAAACCAATTTGAATAACAGCGGGCTTTTTAAATCAGATACCAGAAGGCCAGAAGGAAGTGGCACAATATTTTTGAAATGCTTAAAAAAAAAAGAATTGTCAGCCCAGAATCCTATATGTACTGAAAATACCCTTCAGGAATGAAGGGAAAATTAAGAAATTCTCAGATGAAGGAAAACTAAGAAAATTTGTCACCAGCAGACTTACCCTAAAAGAATAGCTAAAGGAATTTCTCCAAGTAGAAAGAGAAAAATAAAACCTTGGAACATCAGGAAGGAAGAAAGGACACTACAAGGAAAAATATTGGTAAATACAATAAGCTTTCTCCTTTTGAGTTTTGTAAATTATATTTGACAGTTGAAGCAAAATTTTAACACTGCCTGATGTTTCTAAACTTCTCTACTTCACTTACGCTGGTAAAATGCTGACACCAGTAGGCTGAGATAACTTATGTATATTATAATGTAATAACTAGAGAAACCACAAAGAGATACACTCAAATACACTATTGATAAATCAAATCATAATTCTAAGAAATGCTCAATAATCCACAGGAAGGCAAGAAAAACAAAGTGCAAATAGAAAACAAAACATAAAATAATAGTTTTAAGCCCTAAAATATCAAAAATTATAATAATGTAAATGATCCAAGTACACCAATTAAAATACAGAAATTGACAGAGTAACTTAAAATATATGACCCTTGGGTCCTGTCCAGTGGCATAGCGGTTGGTTTCGGTACATTCTGTTTCGGCGGCCTGGGGTTCGCAGGTTCGGACACTGGGTGCAGACCTACACCGCTCATCAAGCTATGCTGTGGAGGCATCCTGCATACAAAATAGAGGAAGATTGCCACTATGTAAGCTCAGGGCCAATCTTCCTCAAGCGAAAAGAGGAGGATTGGCAACAGATGTTAGCTCAGGGCCAATCTTCCTCACCAAAATATATATATATATATAACCCAGCTATTTGTTGTCTATAAAAAAACTTACTTCAAATATAATGATATATATAGATTAAAAGTAGAAGGATTGAAAAGATATATCATGGAAACATTAATCAAAGGAAAGCAGGAGTGGCTATATTAAGGTAAGATAAAGTAGACTTCAGGGTGAAGAAAATCGTCAGATACTATAATAATGGAAAAAGGGTCAATCCACCAAGGAGACATAGCAATCCTAAATGTGTACGCACTGAACAATAGAGCTGAAAAATATGGGAAGAAGAAACTGATGGCATTGAAAGGAAAAATAGACAATTTAACAATGATAATTTAACAATTATGGTTGGATACTTCAACACTCTTTTCGCAGCAATTGATAGAACAACTAGACAGAAAATCAGGAGGCATGTAGAAGAATTCACAGCATCACCAAACAATAGAATCTAATCAACTTTTAAAGAACTCTGCACCAAACAACAGCAGAATACACATTCTTTTCAAGGACCAGGGAACATACACCAAGATAGATCATCTGGGACAAAAAACAAATGCCGAAAAATTTTAAAAAATTAAAATTATCCAATGTTCTCTGACCACAATGGAATCAAACTAGAAATCAGTAACAGAAAGAAGAAAATCTCTAATCACCTGGAAAATGAACAACACACATCTAAATAGTCGATGGGTCAAATAGGAATTCTTGAGGACATAAAAAAATACATTGAACTAAATGAAAATAAAAATACAATATGTCAAAATTTGTGGGACACACCTAAAGAAGGGCTGAGAAGGAAATTTATAGCATTAAATGCATACATTTGAAAAGAGGTAAAGTCAAACTAAACCCAAAGCAAGCAGGAGAGAAATGAAAAATGAAGGAGAAATCAATGAAATTGAAAACAGAAAAACAATGCACAAATGAATTAAACATAAAGTTGAGGTTTTTTTTTTGTAAAGATCAATAAAAGTGACAAACCTCTAGTGAGACTGACAAAGGAAAAAAGAGAGATGACACAAATTACCAATACCAGAAATGAACTAGGAGGAGAGATCACTACAGAACATGAAGACATCAAAAAGATAATAAAGGAAGGCTACAAACAACTCTAGACACATAAATTTGTTAACATAGACAAAAGGGACCACTTCCTCAACCCTCCCCCCTTTTTTTTTTGATAAGGAAGATTAGCCCTGAGCTAACATCGGTCGCCAATCCTCCTCTTTTTTCGCTGAGGAACACTGGCCCTGGGCACTGGCTAACATCTGTGCCCATCTTCCTCCACTTTATATGGGATGCCGCCATAGCATGGCTTAACAAGTGGTGCATCAGTGTGCACCCGGGATCTGAACCCTGGGCCACTGCAGCAGAGCACAGGCACTTAACCGCTATGCCACCAGGCCAACTCCCCAAAAACCACAAATTATTATTCAGTATGTAATAGATATTTTGTCTAGACTTATAAATATTCAGGAAATTACATTTATAGTTATAAGAGCTCATCAAAAAGAAATCTGCTGGACCATATGGTTTCACTGGAAGGAAGATTCTACCAAACATTTAAGGAAGAAAGAACACAAAGTCTACATAATCTCTTCAAGAAAATAAAAGTAAAGAGAAACTTCCATTGGTTTTAGGTAGCTAGCAGTGCTCTCAATGGAGGAAAGATATACTTTTCAACAAACTGTGCTGAGCATTTGGATACCTAGAGGCAAAAAATGTACCTCAACCTGTCTCACATCTTATACGAAAGTAACTCAAAATACATCATGGACTTAAATGTAAAAACACAAAACTATAAAATCTTTATTAAAAAAAAAACATAGGAGAAAGTCTTCACAAATCAATGTAATCTACCATACTAACAGGTTGAAAAGAAAAATCACATGATTACATCAATCAACACAGAAAAAACATTTGACGAAACTGAACACCCATTCATGATTAAAAAACAAAAATCTCTCAAAAAATTGGAATAGCGGAGAACCTGTCAAACTTGATAAAAAGCATCTAAAAATAAACCTACAGTTAACCTAATACTAAATGGTGAAACACTGAAGGCTTTTTCCTCTAAGATTGGGAGTAAGGCAAGGATGTTTGCTATACCTATAAGAAAACCTTAAAGAATATACCTATAAGAATAGCTTGCTATACCTATAAGAATAGCTTAAATAAAAAATAGTGACATCAAATCCTGGCTACGATGCGGGAAAGCTGAATCACTCATACTGAAATGTAGAAAGGTATAGTCACTCTGGAAAAGTTTGGCAGTTTCCAAAAAAAAACTAAACATTTAACTACCATATGACTCGGTCTTACACATCTGGGAATTTAACCCAGAGAAATGAAGACTTATAATCACACAAAAACCTATACAGTAATGTTTATAGCAGCTTTATTTGTAATAGCCTAAATCTAGAGACAACCCAGATATCCTTCAGCAGGTGAATGGTTAAACAAATTGTGGTACATCCATACCATGGAATACTACACAGCAGTGAAAAAGAACACACTATTGATAGATGCAACAAGCTGAATACAGTTGAATTATGCCGAGTGAAAAAAGCCAATCTCAAAAGATTACATACTGTATTATTCCACTTATATAACTTTTTGAAATGACAAAATTCTGGAGACAGAGAACAGATTAGTGGTTGCCAGGGCTTACAGAGGGAGTTGGGGCAGGAGAGAAGTGGGTGTGCCTGTAAAAGGGCAACTTGAGGGATCCTTGCAGTAATGGAAATGTTCTGTCTCTTTACTATATCAATGTCAGTATCTTGTCATGATATTATCCTATAGTTTCGCAAAATTATCATCAACAGAAGAAACTGGGTAAAAGGTACATGATATCTCTATTATGTTCTACAATTTCATGTTACAATTACAATTATCTCAAAATAAAAAATAATTAAAATTTATCAATAAGAAAAAAATGCATCATAGTACCTTGAAAATTTGTAATCTGTCTCTGACATATGTTCTGTATTAACTCAAACAGGTGTTTCCCACTGTGATCTGGAGGGTAATTGTAACTCTTACATAGGAGAAGGAATTTGTCATCACATGCATTTGGGAAATGCTGGCTTAAACCTATTTCTCTTTTTCAGGAATTCTCAGAAAAATTTATTATACTTATCTGTCTTGTGATTTTTCTACTGATTGGTAGAATAAACATCATTCTTCCTAATTTCTCAATCTATGAGACTTGGCTTCTCCTCCCATTCTCCCAAAAACACATCCTCAACACATCTGAAGAATATTTATCAGACTGGTGTTCCATGGAATTCACTTAAGAAAATGCCAGTGTCTACAAAATATGTGATTTGTTACTCGGGCTTAATAGTGAATGTAAGGAAATTCTAAGCAGAAGCAGTAACTTATCAGAAGCCACAAAAGCATGAAATAGTATGATCTCTGGAGTTGTGACTGCGAACATGAGAATGTGTAGAGGGTGTGCAGGAGGTACATCTGGAGGAGTGTCAAATGGCCAGATCATGAAGGGACTTGAGTGCCAAGACAGGGAGTTCAAACTTTGTTCTGGAAGCTAGAGAGTATCTACCTAGACCCCAGGCCCATCCTTTATTCTGCAAACAAGGACATTGAGAGAGAATTATCAGGATGACTCATTGCACTATAGCTGTCTAGCTTTGACATCATGAATTCTAAAAGTGTGAGTAGAGCTTATAGACTATAACATTAGCCTTTGACTTCAGTGATTACGAAGCACATATAGATAAACTTAAATTTAAAACAAGTCTTCATAAATTCACAGGATCTTGTATGGACCCATAGCTGTGAAGTCATTCTTCCTCAAATCTCTTTATTTTGCAGATGGGGAAACAACCCCGGAATAACAGACGCAAGATAAAATCCAGTCTTCTGTCTCCCAATACAAATCTCTTTGCGTTTTCCATCTTTTTTTCTGAAGGGCTCTTTTAGCCTGCAATCAAACAAATATAACCTTGCACCTGAACTTCTGGAAGAGTTGGCAACCCTGGGATTAATTAAAATCCTACACACTGATTAAAAGTATCCCAAGCACTTCAGGCTCAGTTATGAAAGCTTTTCATCATGCAGCCTTAGTTAGAAAAACTTGGTAAACAGCTCCCATTTCCAACCTGTATTTTGAGAACAAAAGCGCAGATCTGTCAGGAGGGAGGGAGGATGGGGGCTGGCATTGGGATTGTTTTTCTGTGGCTTTGGTATAAAATAATCTGGTTTGAATTGTTGTAAAGTACAAAAGCAAATGGCATTCAGCCATGGATCTTAACTCACAATATCAGTTTGAAAAAATGTTGTTTTCCCTTACAACTCAATGGAGCATCATGTTTGCCAGCTGGGCCCCATTACTGGAGTCCCCACAAGGGAAATGTAAGGTCAGGCATTATTTACAATCCCAAGTTTATTTTTTCGCTAAAGCCTCTCATGGCTCTGTCCATGTTTCAAGTGACGGGCCATCAAACCAAAGTCATTTACACTCTGTTCTGTCACATCGTAAGCTTTCACATCTTAACATCTTTAATACCAGAGACTACAATAAGTCTTCCCAACTAAAATTGTACTTAGAATACTGGATATTTCTGTTAATGTATTCCCTGGCAAGGAACAACATACATGGGCTAATATTAATTTATCCAATGTTATTATAAATGTTCAAAAAACAAATAGGAGTGATTGCAAACTGGTTCCTGCCATACAATTGGCGCCAGATGATTTCAAGTGAGCCAGAAAATATACATACGCATTACATGCCATGGCACTCCTATGTCTGCACACAGGACCATATGAACATACTAAGTCGGGAAGTTTCCATGGCTCTGTTTTTATCCAAGTTTGACCTCTTGGGACAATGAGACAGATTGATCAGCTTCTACTAGAAGAACTAAGTCTCTGACAAAAGGCTGTATCTTTATAAGAACATCAGAATCAGGTTTTCGTGAATGCCACTTCTTTCTCTAAGTTCTTCTTAATTCCACACAGCTCAGATAGAGTAGAGAAAACATGACTATGTAACCAGAAACACCTAAAGTCAAGCCTATACCTGAGCAATGGTTATCTTTAGGCAGGTTACTTTAATTTCTTTAAGCTATTTCCTTGGTTGTAAAACGGAGATAAGGATGTCTATTTTGATGATCGTTGTGAAGATTATGGGATTGTATTTGTAAAACTTCTGGCTTTTTGGAGGATGCTCAATAAATATCCAGTCCTTTCCCCCCATACAAATTTCCCTGAAGGAAATTCTCTCAAATCCCTTTTGTCTATAATTCTCCATATATTATTATTGTTTATGTACACCATGAGCTTCTTGAAGACAGGTGGTTCCTTGGTAGATGATGTAGTAGATATAAAGGTGTGTTCTTCCTTGCTTCAAGCACAATGGATCTCATATAGTAGAAACTCAACAAATAGAGTAAGTAATTGAAGGAATTGGAGCCATTCCATGCCCTCTATTCTGTGCCTTGGGTTCTGAGATTCCTGAAGGTAGGGATGGCATCTTATTCATCTTTGTACCCCATATTCTTAGCACAATGGTCTGCATATCCTTGGTGATCAACAGATGTGTTGCCTTGAATAAAACTTACTTGAGGGTCCGGCCCCGTGGCTTAGCAGTTAAGTGCGCGGGCTCTGCTACTGGCAGCCCGGGTTTGGATCCCGGGTGCACACTGACGCACTGCTTGTCCAGCCGTGCTGAGGCGGTGTCTCACATACAGTAACCATAAGGATGTGCAACTATGACATACAACTATCTACTGGGGCTTTGGGGAGAAAAAGGGAAAAAAGGAGGAGGATTGGCAATGAATGTTAGCTCAGGGCTGATCTTCCTCACACACACACAAAAAAAGCTTACTTCGTATTTCTTAGTTCCCTTCTTCTGTGCTGGCTGTACAGGAAATACTCAATAGAGCTCAGCAAATCATTTTATTTAATGACATGACAGAAACTCTCTAGGAAGCCGCAAAGCTCATCACCCAAGCAGTGTGTCATTTGAGAGTTACATGGACACACCACATTCATTTCTCCTATCTTCAAATATATCCAGCTTATGTTGCTTTAATTCTATAGGTTGGAAGACAGAGAGGCCAGAATACACACTCAAGGTCACAAGTGAAACCTTCTTTACTTGCTATGCTCGTCACGATGTTCTCCCTGTGGTTTCATCTTCCACTGCAGCTCATTCAACCTGCCCTGCATTCCAGCCACACTGTGTTTCCCGCATCTATGAACTTTTAGGAGCAATTTCAGTTGCCTGCAGTGTCCTAACGCTCTGTCTTCTAGACAACCCTGTCTAGAACTCTTTCTTCCTGCAAAACATGACACGAGTTGCACTTCTTCTGTGAAATAGTCCCCCAAATTCCTAAGCAGAGTTCAACAGGCTCTCCTGTCTCCATTCATCATGACCCTACATCACACTTCACAGCAGTTGTCCCGTAGCTTCGTAACCTACTCTTTACTAAAATCATGAACTACTTAAGAACTTGAATTATGGAGCACTGCAGTGCCTGGCACATGAAAGAAACTTGGTAAGAATTTTCCAGATTCAGTGAGGAAGCGTAAGGGAGTAGCCATGAAGAAGAGGAAAGAGAAACTGGCTCAATAAGAAAAAGAACAAGTAAACTAGGGGCATATTTTACAACAAATTAATTTCCTAAATGCCTTAATTTGAGACATTGTTCTTTACTGATTTGAAATAATGATATAAATATATGTGGTTTACCAATAGATAAACTCATTGATTTAGGGGAAAAAAATCTTAAACTTTACTTACTGTCAAATTTCACGTTTTGAAGCCTAAAAGCTCCTTTTCCAGAAAAGCTTTCTAGTTTACTTGTGAATATTTTAGCCATGGCAAGGAGGCAACCAGAAAGCTAAAAAAAAAAAAAAAAAAAAAAAAAATGTTAAGTGTCCATTAGACAAAATAATAATAATAATAATAATGACACATGTCTGCATTGCACTTTTACTTCTCTACATGTTTCAAGAAAATTTCAAAACCACCCAAAAAGAACTGAAATCTCAGATTAATCCACATTTTCTGATTGTTCAATTATATTGTAAATTCCAAGTTCCTAGTTCTGCTCATTTGTTAGTGATCTGAGGATAACACACACACACACACTCACACACACACAAACACAATCTTTCATGAGTCATCTTCAGCTCAGAGCACAGTAGCTATGAGGATAACACGTTTTTCCTGTCTGACATTTCAGTTCTCTACTTTAGAAATCTGACTGCAGTTGGATTAAGTTTAAATATGATGTCAGGTTTTCCACTACTTCATGAGAAAAACATGTTTCTCCTGAGTTTAAATAAGCCTAATTGTGCTTACTCTTGTGTTAATGCGGGGAATTCCTGGATTCTTTGGCAGAGAGGGGGAAACAGCAGCGTCTAGTGTAGATGATAAGAGGAGAGGAACACTGAGAGAGATGTGTTAACAGCAGTGCTTCTTCAAAAAAGAATTAAAATACATTAGGGTAGCAGGAGCCGAATTGGAAATTTTAGAGATGATATAGACAGAATTTTTGTTGGAAGATTGAAAGGACAGTCATTTTAGTGGGCATAGTATCCTCAGCATCTAAAATACTGCACAGAGTAACTGTTCAACAAATATTTGTTGAGAAAAATGAGTGGATAGGTGATATACTGCCTCACCAGGTAGAGGTTGCTGTATGTGAATGGCACAAATTTCAAGAAAAGGACATCTTGCACAAAGACGGAAGCTGTCTTTTTATTTTTACACCAAAAAATTATTTTGAGGAGTACAAAGATGAACTCTTTTCCCATAACATAAAACAACCCTAGAATTGCTGCAGAAGACTTAGTCCAAAGGTCATTGCCCTTCTTGACCTCCCCTCCGCTGCTCACAAATATCACCATCCCCACACCAGCCACACTAAACATTTCTGTGAGCTTAGGCAAATTCCTTAGAATTACTGAACCTTAGTTCTCTTTTTGTATGTAGGAAGACAGGGCTGTTTCTCTCTTTGTGCTGTTTATTTCTCCTCATCCTCTCTCTGATTGTGAGACTCTTTTTAAGGTAATTACATCAGTGCTATGTTATGAGAGGTTATTAATATAGCGCTAAAGAGTTTTATTTATCTTGTTGTTGAGCCAGTCTAAAGAAGTGAGGATCCAGGCTAAACCTGGCTGGGCAGCGTGAAAACAGACAGTGGTGATAAGATGTTTTGGGAGCCTGGGGGGAAAAGAATGGGGAATAAGAAGAAAGAGGGAAGACGAAGAAAGTGAGATTTATGAATATCCAACTCAGATGATCTATGCAGAAGAGTAAATAACGATGGTGCACGCACTTGCTTGTGAATGATCATGAAGAGGACTGGATTCTTTCTGGTACTGACCAATCCAGATATTTCAGGAAAGCATAAAGTAGAGTTATGCAAAATGGAGGAAAGAGTACAAGCTCACGGTAGTAGAAATTACTAACACTTACCGTATCTGGTTTTCTTGTCCTTCCTGGGAATATAAGAAGGTGTCCCAGATTCCCTTGCAGTTGGGCTGAGGTCATGTGACTGGTTATGGCCAATGGGCTGTGAGAAGTGTCACTTCCAGTGGGAGGCTTTAAGAAGCAAGGATGGGTTCTCCATGCTTTCTCTTCCCTTGCTGCAGCAATCCAGAAAAACATGTGTTGATGGCAGAGCCACAAGGTAGAATCACCCTGGCTCCCTGCATTGCCACATGAAAAGCTGTCTAGAAGAGTTGCCTATCTCCTACAAGGCATGGTATGAGTAAGAAACAAAATTCTGTTGTGTAAAGCCATTGAGATTTAGAGGTATATTTATCATCGCATCATAGGCTAGCCTAGCGTAACTGGTTCACTTAACTAGTTGTTGTGAGGATTAAATGAGAAAGTATCTGTCAAGAGTTGTGGAAACAGTTAAGTATGCTAAATGCTAGTTGTTATTAATTTTGATGAAAGGCTTTCTGGTGGCAAGTTTTTATTACCAAATATCTCTATAAATAAATGCTAAAGAAAATGTTCCAGACAATACTTGCTGTAGTTTTTCGTCAAGAAATTGTGTAAAATTTAGGATCAAAACATCTATGATGGCATGATAAGAAAAAACATGCATTTTGGAGTCCAATAGACTTACACTTCAATCTCAGCTCTATCACATTACTGTCTTGGTATATTGGGTAAACTAATCAATTTTTCTAAGCTTCAGATTTTTCGTCTCTAATGCGTGGTGGTAGGAGGTGTGGGAAGACAGAAAAATACCTTGATTGAATCATTGTGAGAAGGAAAATGAAAATTTATGTGCCCAATAATTTCTAGTGCCTTGTACATAGATCAAAGTACTAACAGTTGGCGATATCCAATTAACATTAAATATTTTCTGATTCCTATAAATCAGGGTGAAGGATGACAATAAATAGCTGACAAACAGATTTCATCTTTGTATAATCTTATCCTGTGGAAAACAAAGAGGAGAAAAAAGTGAGAGCAAAGGCAGTAGAAGTTTCTGGTTATGATCCACCTTAAGAGAAAGTTTGAGAAGGAGATAGCTTTCTTTCCTTTGACGTTTCATTGGCCAAGTTCAATGTTGACATTACCTAGTTAAGAATATGGACGCTAAAGATTAAATTATATTTAGGCAATTAAAACCAGCCCAGTGGAGTGATGTGAATAAAGATTGTCCTCTAGGGCCAAGATGTAGTTGTCAACCACCATAAACAGACATAAACCCAGGATGGAGTAGATCTTTGCAGAAAATATTTATGTCGGTTACTATGCACTTGGGTTTTGTGGGATATGTCTATTTTTCCAACAGTTAGTGACATGTGGTATTTAACGTGCTCAGGTTAGCTCTTGACTATTCTCTCTCTCCTTTTTTTTTTTCTTTCTTTCTTCTTTCCTTTTCCCTCTCTCGCTTCCTTCCTTCCTTATAATGACCTATTCCCATATATTTTGCCTACATCCCCAATTTTGGATACATGAAATGGCCAATACTCTTAGATTCCCCCCTCATCCTCATTCCTGGTTTTGTATTAAAAAAAAAAAAAAACTTTATAAAATATCAGGATGATCCTTAATATCAATTGCTTAGTTGTTTGATTTCACTGTCTTGGATTGGTATTCAATTCTAGCCCTGGATTCCAAAGTAACTTTTTAAACTATTTCTTCAACTGGTATCCTAGAAATAGAGAATAAAAAACTTCAGAAAGATTTCACAGTTCCTTTTATAGATGAGGAATCTGAGACTCATTCTTTGTGATCCAGAGCTACTGCATTGACGAAGCTTAGACTCATCCAAATCCCAGGATTCCAGTGACCCCATTTCTCATCATAATTAGCCATCCCTACATCTCCTATGAGGTAAAACAGGCTTAAAAATGCACAGGTGTAGAACAATTTAAGAAACAGTTTTCTTGATCTGCTTCTCCAAATAGTCATCTCTGTCGGTTAATGACCTCATAATTCTTCAACTTAATACCTTTTCCAGGCTAAAATGAAACTCCCTTGGGATTTTTTGGTCTTTTATATCATAGCAGAATTTAATTTGTGATAATCTCATGAGAACATTCCTGGATGGAAAAGAGCAGAAGAGCACTAATCAAGAAGGAAAGAGAAAGTCACAAATACTAAGTCTTTGAGAAGAAATACCAAGAGCAAACTTGATCAGCGTTTGCCTAGAGCCAACCCAAGATATTTAATAACCATATACATATATGCTTTTACTTATTTATCAAATTTTTTTTCCTCCTAAGTGAAATTCACTATCCTATGTACTGAGGTAAAACAGAGTTTAGTAGGAAATGGTTACAAACTTCTGGAACCTTACAGGTAAGAAGACAGTCTGTCTCATGTCATTTAACACAGCGATAAAAACAGCATAAAATGCTTACAACTCAACACTTTCAGGGAGTAGAGAGATTGATGTTAACGGGGAAATGGTGGAAATAGGAAAAGATTCCTTAAGGATATGACCTTTAAACTGGACCTTTTAGAGTTAGCAGCAAGGAAATGGAATTTTGAAGCTGAGGGAATGTCATACCTAAACGTCCATTGAGCATCTTACAAAGATTTCTCGTGCTCTTTGCTGAGCCCCAAAGTTATAATAAAGAAGATGTAGTCCCTGACTCAGGAGTTTTCTGCCTCATATAAACCACTGAAGAAAACATTAATTTAATATGAAGTAGCTGGAAGTGAACAAAAAGACTTGGTTAGCTTATTCAGCTCTAGGCAAATGGTCCATCCAGTTCATTCTCTGTAGATGGTGCTTCTTGGGTAATATTTTCATTGTTTTTCTATAAAGGTAAAGGAGGCAGCCTACAAGGAGCAGGCTTGCTTGTTCAGATCTATTTTCCTTCCCTATACTCTTCCCACTTGAAGCTTGGACTACAGAGGTGACCATCCCTCTCTGTAATGAGTTTCCTCATCCTTCTTTTGTCAGAAGCCCTCCGCCATAAGTTTTGATGGTATAATCTTGTTAGAAAAACTGTGTTCTTTAGAGCCTGAGACCAGGCTCTTGTTGTTTAGGTACTATTCTTGAATAGCAGATCCAGATTATGTGGTTTATGCCTGGGTCCCTTGGGATACCTCTGTCTTAATGCTCTGTGACATCAGAAGAAGTCATCACACTTCTCTTTGAAGTTCAGTTTCCCCGCCTGTAAAGTGAAGATAATTTGATGCTTTCAGGGCAAAGGGAGTTTCTTCTTTCTCATGTGTGTATGTATTTGTGGGTGTGATTTGTGGAGGAAAAGTGGATGCTCTGAAAATCAGAAAATCTCAAATCTCCCCCTGGCTATATCCCTATATTGTGTTGGGAAAAATTATGTTATGCCTTGTAATGCCTGAGTCTTCTATTTAGGGGTCAACACATGAAGACTAAATGTAAAACTGATCAACAATATAATCAAGTACGCCAATTTGGTGAGGGGAGAAGAGTAGAAACAGGCCAGTTAATTGCTTGACCAAATAATTTATTATTTGACCCAAATGACTGGACTAATCAGAACCATCCATCTAGTAGCCAAGGGTGTGAGCACATATCAAAACAATTTTCGGAAAAAGACTTAGGAACATCTGCTCCTTTGGAATAATGTAGACAAAATGTGGCTGATTAAATGCTTTGATATCTTTTAATCCTAGTTGAAACTCTCAGAAAAAACAACAATATAATGAAATCCATGGGCTTTATTAAGCCTTGGAGAGTAGACAAAATTGTGTCTCTACATATTTATTTAAAAATCATGATGTCCCTTCCATGATCCAAATACAAACTCAGGCATTTGTGTTTCTTGTTTTTTCTTTATACAAAAACAAAGGGACCATAACAATAATAAAGATAATGAAGAAGAAACAAAGAGAGAGAAGCCCTCTCTTCTTTTTTTTTCTGCTCCACTTAGCATGACTTATCTCATTACTCTTTGAGTACTCTTGGAGTTACTCAAAGTAACTCTTCTCATTGCTTTGTTTTCTCTGTTTCCGCTCCTTCTCCAGATTAACTTTTGAGTTTTCATTTCCTGGAAAAGAATGCATCTCTCTTTCTCTTTGGTCACTTTCTGAATCCCCACAAAGGCACTCCGATGGCTCAGCTTGCATTACACCCTCAACCTTGATTCAATCATCAGTGATCTCTGACAAGTTCACAGCTGCTGGGACTCTTAACGTGTGGGTAGAGAGGAGAAGGAAGGGTGAGCAGACAGCCTAAAATGTATCTACTGTAAGTAATTTGACTCTGGTTACAAAGCAAATTCACTCTTGAACAAGTATTTGAGCTCAGGTCTGTCTGGCCCTGAAGTCCAAGATGTCTTTACCACACAATGATGCCATCATGCTTAGTAGTTTGAAGAAAGACCATGAAAGTTTCTCCGTACATAATGGGTATCTAGACTTTTTCAATTAGGGAGACCCCAGCTAAACCAAACTTAGAGTACGTATATACTCAGATCACAAGTGTTGGGTTTCCACTATATGATTAACATGCTGGTGAGCAGGATAATAATAATAATGATAATATTAATAATGATAACAATCTACATTTATACAACCCTTACTATGTGTCAGGCATTCTCCTAAATTCTTTACCTGTGTTAACTCGATCAATCCTCTCAACAACCCCGTAAGGTCAGTATTGTCATATGATCTCCATTTGATAAGTGAGAAAACTGAGGCACAGGGAGGAGAGTGGAAGGTATCAGGCATTTTCATCTCGCTCAATCTTTTATTGGAAATTTTTAAAGGAACACTTGATAAATTAATCGTAAGCAAGACAGTGAAATACGATGTACTAAATTTTATGGAACAGGGAAAGGCTCTAAAAATTACCTCGTATACAGTGCTTACAGTTCACTACGTGCTTTAGTTTTTTTAAAAAAAGAAGAAAAGTCCTTCCAACAATCTCAAGGAGAACAGAAAGAACACCTCACTCCCCTTCTTTGATAGAATCACTGAAAACTGACGTCATTGTCCCACATTTTCAGAGTCAGTTCTCCAGCCTGTGGTAGTGGTCTCTAATGATTTCAGAAGAGGGAAGACGTTGAGCATTTGAATAGTATATATGTTTCCTATGGCCGCCGTAACAAATTACTACAAATTTGGTGGTTTAAAACAATGAAATCTATTCCCTCACAGTTCTGGAGACCAGATGTCTGAAATCAAGGTGTCAGAACGACCACATTCTTGAAGGCTCCAAGGGAGAATCTTCATTGCCTCGTCCACCTTCTGATGGGTCCAGGAATTTCTTGGCTTTGGCTGCATATGTTTTCCCTTCTAGCACTGGAGGATCCATTCCTTTAAGGATCCACTCCCTCAAGGATCCAATCTTTAACTTGATTACATCTTCAAAGACCTTCTTTTCCAAATAAGATCATATTTACAAGTTTTGGGTGTTAGGACACGGACATGGGGTTTGGGAGGCCATCATTTAAGCCACTGCAAGTAATTAGGGAAATTCCTACAGGTTTTTGTAGGAAACGTAATGGTGTTCAAGATACAACCCTGCATAGTTTACTTATAACGGAGGTAATTGTAATTCTCGTGTGCTTCACAATGACCGCCCTGGGGCCATTATCAAAAAAAGGACTCTGACCTAGGGAGATAAAGAGCTTGGGAGAGGCTTGTTTTGACTTCATAGAGCAAGAATAGAATAGACTTGTAAACTTCCACTTTCCCTCTTTAAAATAAAATACTAACTTTCTTAACTACAACTTTGAATTGGCAAAACACTCATTCAGACATAATTAAGATCATATGTTTTAGTTTTCCCTCTTTCGACAGGCTTCAAAATGTCATTCAGATATGTTAACTTGGCAAAAAGAGAAAAACAAAACTGTGGGGAAAATGAGTAAGAAGATTTTAAAAACGAAAAAGTGAAATAATTTTTAAGGATAAGGACAGATTTGCATATTACTTTTAATATTGGAGCATGCATTCTCGCTTGTCTTCTACATTTTTTAGATTGCACGTTTTTAAATATCAGAATTCTTAAAATCTCAAGAAATTTCCATCAATTTAAAACTCAAAATAGCTTGAGTCCTTAGAGGAAAGATGTGATTATGGTTGGGAGAATACAGTAATGCCTTTGAGAAATGACCTGAAGATTTATCTGAATATCTATTGCTACAGACTGAACATTTGTGTTCTCTCAAAATTCATATTTTGAATTCCTAATCCCCAATGTGATGGTATTAGGAGGTGGAGCCTTGGGGAGGCTATTAGGTCATGAAGGTACAGCTCTCATGAATGGGATTAGTGACCTTATAAGAGAGCCCAGAGATCTCTCCCTTGTTCCACTATGTGAGGACAGGAAGAAGATGAATCAGGACATGGGCTCTCACCATATACCGAATCTGTCTGCATCTTGATCTTGAACTTCCCAGGCTCTAGAAATGTGAGAAATAAATTTCTATTGTTGGTAAGCCACCCAGTCTATGGTAATTTGTTGTGAAGCCTGAATGGACTAAGATATCTGTGAATCTCAAGTTGGAATGGTTACACAGTGGTGAGAGCTTGGCAAGATTCTTGGGCATTTTGTTCCTTGTCCTAAGGAAACAGTATTTCCCAAAGTATGGCCTATGGGTCAGCTGCATGATATTCAGTTCCTTGATTCTAACACATACCCAACCCCCATTTTAATGGCTCTGAAATTAGGTTGTCTATTACACAATGCCAAAAGATGTTTCTTAGCCACTAGGCCTTGCTTGGGCAAAGCTTAGCTGTGCATGAGTAAGGCCCTTTCATCTGATGATCACATCAGTCAAGTTATTTGTATTTGTTGTACTTCATGTGGCTAAATTTAACTTGGGTCCTCAATTTTTGCTTATAAAAGATTATAGTTCAATGTTGTATTGAAATGAAACATTTTTATGAAGGCAGAAGATTGACAGTCACAAGACAAGCGATCCAATTTAAGGTAGTAGACGTTGCCAAATCTCTTGAAGTAAATCATAAAATGTTGAAAGCTGAGAGAAGTTGATGTGATTTATTTAGGAATTGGACTGTTTTATCTGTCAAAGTCTTCCAGCTGAATTTCAAGAGAAGCTGATTAACTTTGAGAGATATATACTTAAATTAAGTATATAATGGGAAATGCAGATAAAACTCTAAAAGCCTTTCATATAAGATAGAATTATAATGTCAATCCTGAAGATGCTAAAGAAGTCAATATGATGGCATAATTTATGAAAAGCAACATGTGAATTTGATGTTATATTGAACCCCTTAGGATGATGGAAATCTTCCTTTTAGGATTTACAAAGCTGTATTAGCTTATTAAAAGCTCTTAAACATCCTATAATAAAAAAATCTACTTACTTTTGTTTTTACTAGCATTTCCAAACACATGTGAAACTAGAACTCCCCCCACTGCCACACGCACACACACACATACACACATACACCCCAGATACTGCCACTTACCAATGCAGCATCCTGGTGAGAATACCTTGAGGCATGTTACCCTAGGGAAGAGATTGTTATGATAATTTACCTGGTCCTCACTTTTGTAAATGATAAAGTCACAGAGACCATCAAAAGAATAAAAGACTGTAATTCAGAAGACCCTACTACTATTTTTTCATTAATTTACTTTATGACCTTGAGGACGTCCCTTCTTTTCTGAGCTGATTTCCCTATCTCTTCAATAAATATGTTGGTTGTACAAAATAATCCACAATTCCCCTTACTGCAGTACTCTTCAATCCTGCAATGAGGTCTGTTAGATGGGGAATAGAGTATCAGCTTTGGTTAAACAGACACTTCTCTCATTTGTAAATCTTTTTGCAAAACATAAAACCGCAACTTATTCTGTGGTTTTTCAAGAATAATGTATGAATTTATTAGATATTTATTCTTTCAGATCAGTCACTCTTCCAATGCCACATTCTGAGAGTGCTATGACAACCATCACAAGGAGAGCTATGAAATAAAATGTAACACCTGGTGCTCATTTATCAGGTTCATTTCATATGCTGACTCTGTTCTTTGCATTGAGTAGAGTCATCTGAGGCCACAAAAGGGGCTTTTGCATTCTTGGCCACATATTCTACTTTTGGTGGTAGGAGTGTTAACGGTGGTTGTTCTCCTTCTCCTTCTTCTTTATCATTGTCATCATCATCACCATCACATCTCGCCTCCAATCCACCTTCTATATTACTTCGTATAAGATTTGATCCTACATGCCCCTGCTTAACACTTCAGATGCTTCCCATACACTCAAGGATGAAGTCCAATCTTCTTGCATGGTTTATCAGACCCTTCATTATTTAAGGGATCTTTTTTCCTCTCTGTCCTCATCTCTTGCCATTTTCCCACTGACCACAATACATTCCAGCTGTGAATGAGCTTTGTTCAGTTCCTTGAATGTGCTGTGCTCTCTTTTATGTCTAAGCTTCTGCACATGCTGTTCCGTTATCTGAGGATGTTGTTTCCATCCCCACCTCTCTCTTTACACTGCCTCAATTTGGTTATTGCTTTAATATAGTGTCATCATGACTCTGGAGGTAAATCCTCTGGGTAAATTGATGATGCCTTAGTCACCAATACTGCATTAGGTGGTGCTCCTATCAGCTGCCACAGCATCGTGTACTTTCCCTAATACAGCACTGTCAGCACTGTGGTGTGATTGCCTTCTTTCTAAATTTCAACCTCTGGGACAGCTTTTCAGCTGGATAATTTCAGATGGTATAAGGGTCCTGTGAAATGCCAAAGCTCTGTTCAGCAGTGTGGCCAGATCTGAAGTCTATTGTCCAAAGCATAGATATGAGAATATGAAGGATATAGCCCACTTGGAGTCATTGTGGGTGACATGACTTTTCAATTGCATCAATCCAACGTGATAGCAAAACAAGTGTCCAACAGCCACTGCGTCACAAAGCCCAAACAGCTGCGACAAATGTCATGCTTCAGAAATGATCCCCAGTTGTCCAAGGAATGGCTTACACTCAGAGTCTTCTTATGTAGCTGCAGATCTGAAAACTTTCCCTTCTGTTCTAGCTTCTCTCTGACACACATGTTGACTGACCACATGTTTGCCTGCTTGGGGGTAAGTTTCTCTCCCCTCCTATCACCAAACACAGCTTTCGCTTTGAAGATGCAAATCAAGCTAACTGCCTGACAATCTCTGGTATTATAGTCATGAACTCCATGTGTGAAGGTCATGGGATCTAGAAAGCAAGTCATTTTTGTAACTCCAATGTATCACTAATGTCAAGTTTACTAATGTAAAGACAATGAAAAAAATTGTGACTTTTTGTAAGAGTCTACTATGATCTAGGCACCTGAATACACTATATTAGTTAATCCTCTCAACAATCTTGCAAGTAAGTATTATTGCCTCATTTCACAGCTGAAGAGACAGAGTCTCTCAAGGGCTTAATGGCTTTTCCAAGGTCATGCAGCTGGTAAGTGTCAGAACTGGTGTTAGAAAGTACATCTCTCTGCTTCCAAAGCCTGTGTTCTTTCCACACCATGAAGATGATTCTCAATGTTTCAGAACAGAATATCCAGTGCTTGCAGAGTCAGTAAAGTAAAATGATTTATTTGGAAACACTTACTTTTCATCTGCAGTGGAATAGAGTAAAAAAGACTCTCCTTCTGGGCCAGCCGTTCTCACTGGTCGCTGAAGGGGAGGATTGCCCAGCAGTACCACCAACTAGGACACATCTGTGGCAGGTGTGGTCAATGGGACTCACCGTCCCCTCTTCTGAGGAACATTCTGTGGGGGAAGAGGAAGAATCCCCCTCTGCCCCTTCCCTTAAGGTTCTTATGGCTGGCCAAATAATCGACAAGACAGCTTAGCAGGAGAAAATAATACTGAGTTTAATAACATGTATACATGGGAGAAACTCAGAAATGAGCAACTTGTCCCTCTGTCTAAATTGCTTGCTTAAGTATTGTAGCTAAAGGTGAAGAAGGTGTTGGGGGTGGGTAGTGGTCTGGGACTTCAGAGGGCAAGAAGACAATTCTTTTCAGGGTCATCTACAGATAATGTGGTCAGGGAGAGATAGAGTTTTTTGATAAAAGGGGCTTGGTGCACCTCCCATTGTAACCTCTATCTTACATTATCTTTACAGCCATCGTGATAGAAGGTCTGTTCCAGGAAGGAGCCACCAAGTCAAATTCTTTAGGCAGTTAGTGGGGGAGGTCAAATGTCCTTCAGAGAAAACAATCAAGGTAAAGAGATATATTTCAGGGTGGCCAAATCTTGATCTCCCACAATTCCCTGAATAGCCGTCCCACTCCCCACCCAAGCCGTTCTTTCATTGCCACATTCTAGGAGCTGGCAGACCACTGGACCTGGGGTTAGGCAGACCAGAGTTTAAGTCCTGATTCTGCCACTTAGCACTCAAATGAATTGGGTGACCACTAAATTACTTCATCCAGGAGAAGGAGATGGGGCTCTCACAAGATTGGAGAGGGAGCCACATCAGTGAAATATTACATGTGAGAAAACCCCAGAAACTGTAAAAGTACTGAACATATATAAGGTGGTATTACTGTACCCTCCAAACCAGTAGTCACTAAAAACTTAAGACACACCAGGATTTCATGTAGATATGTTATGTAAATCGTTAGCTCTTTAGGAAGGGAGACACAGTCTCATTGTTTCTCTGTTTGCCCCTACTTAACCCCAGGGCCTTAAACCAACGAGCAACTCCACAATGATTTGTCCGTTGAGACCTACAAGGTGATGATCACAGCCCCGCATCCTCCCACCAAGCTGGAAGGAAGTGGCCTCTCATTGCTCTGAAAACACTCAGTCTGAAATCTTCATCTGTCCTTTGAACCTGCTCGCTTAGTTTGTTTTTGTTTTAGTTTGTCTATTACATGTGCATAATAATGTTACCAGTGAACATTTATAACGTGTTTAATTTGTGCCAGGCAAATAGTACTTTACAAACATTATCTAATTTAATCCTTTTAGCTACCTCACATCTTATTATTATCCAATAAGTATCGTCATTTTTACGTGTGAGTAAAGTGAGACTCAGAGACGACACCTCACTTTGCCTGGTTCATCAAGACCCTGGTGGAGAAGGATCTGAGCTCAGGGCTCTTGGGGTCCAGAGCCCTTACACAGCCCCTATATCAGGCTGGTGGCTTTGCTAAATTTTGACTTTCAATTCAGAGAACATGGCTTCACCATGGTTGTTTTCTCCAAGGAACAAGAGACTTGCATGGAGTAGTTGTTAAATTAATATTTTCAGATTCCTCATCTGCAAAAGAGAAATAGTAAGGGTCCCTACTTCATCAGGTTGTATGAGGATAAAATGATACTATATATAAAATATTTAACAAAGTGCCCACCACAGATAAACATTCGATAAGTGAGTGGCTATTATTACATATTCTCTTTGAATATCGTTTTCTTTATTCCCCTCCCTCCTCTGGAGCATAATATCTTCAAGTGTAGTGTCAGTACTAATAATTCCTTTATTTTTGGCCCACATAGGAACCTCTACCATATCTGTAGCCCACAGGACAGGTGTGAGTTCCAGGAGGTCTGCTGGGATCTGACTCACAGGGTAATCAGTTTGGGGATCAGAGCCAATGACCAAATGGGAACAGTTCCTTCACAGGTGGACAGCACTCTACAGTTTAGAGTTAAGCAGTACAGCACAATGGTTGGTGACGTGGACTTTGGAGTCCGCCTGAGTTAAAAAACAAAATCTGGTACTTTTATTGATTCAATAAATACAAATTAAGTGCTCCCTATGTAACAAGCACAGGGAAAGAAATTTCATGCTCACTAGTTTTGTGAACTCATGCAGGTCAATAAATTCCCCAAGCCTCAGTTTCCTCGTGTGTAAAATGAGCATAACACAGTCCATCTCACAGTGTTGTCAGCTTTTTAGGAAACAGTATATTGACAGTTCTTAGAACAGTGCTCAGGGATTGACAGCTCTACTTAGCCTCTATATATCACCTCTACCTCATTTGATTCTCACAATAATCTTGAAAAATATTTTTATTACCATGATCCTCCTTTTTGGGATGAGGGAATTGAAGAGACTCACTTGTGCTTCCCACCTTGTGGGTGGCATCAGGAACATAAAGGGCAATGTGGTTGACAGCAGGTATTCATCAGTCCTTTCTGGAGGAGACTTAAGGGCAACAGAACTGTGTATGTCACCCAATGGCTGCAGAGGAGAATATTATCCCAGCTGTCTCTAAATCTTCCCACCAGTGAGTCTTAGAGCACCAGACACAGCCACGTGAATTTGCTGGGCCTCCAGGAGCCTGAATGGAGGTGGGAAATCTGCCAGCCTTGGCCTCCTCCCTAGGAAAGTTCTGCCACCTTTTGTTGCCAACTCAGATGCTTGTCATATTAGTCATACATGTGGTATCTTCTGCAAGCAGCCATTGGCTCCCCAAAGGCTGGCATGGATAGGCAGGCACTGGAAGCTCAGAAATCCAGACAAGCAGTGGAAAAGTCTGGCATAAATTTGGGGGCCTGTTAGGCTCATCAGTGTGTGTCAATTCTGGAAAAACCAAGAATGGTCTCCTAAGGCTGGCGTCCTAGGGGCCAGTCTATCATTCATGCCATGGAAGCCAAGCAACATACTAGACACTGTGTGGGGAGAAGGATGGGAGGTGTCTTGGTCTGCTCAGGCTGCCATGACAAAATATCAGGTGGCCTAAGCAACAGAAATTTATTTTCTCATAGTTATGGAGGCTGGAATTCTGAGATTAAGGTACCAGAATGTTCAGTTTCTGGTGAGAGCTCTCTTCCTGACTTGCAGAGGGCTGCCTTCTTGTTATCACATGAAGAGAGAGAGAGCAAGCTTCCTGGTGGCTCTTGTTATATGAACACTAATCCCATCATCAGGATCCTGCCCTCATGACTCATCTAAACCTAATTACAACTCAAAGGCCCCATCTCCAAACACCATCACACTGGGAGTTAAGGCTTCAACACATGAATTTTTTGGGGGTGGGTGTGGGGTTAGATAATTCAGTTCATAGCAGGAGATAAGCATTCAATTGCTTTTGAAGTCTGCTCAATTTT
The DNA here is from genome assembly GCF_057802395.1 of Ceratotherium simum simum. Classification (NCBI taxonomy): domain Eukaryota; kingdom Metazoa; phylum Chordata; class Mammalia; order Perissodactyla; family Rhinocerotidae; genus Ceratotherium; species Ceratotherium simum. The sequence goes on from NC_141928.1 coordinate 20,809,071, forward strand.
GGCTGACGTATTTAAGAAGATCCTTGACAAACTAGGAAATGCAAAGTCAGAATAGTACAGTTATGTGTTACTTAACGACGGGGATATGTTCTGAGAAACACGTTGTCAGGCCATTTTGTTGTCATGTGAACATCATAGAGTGTACTCACACAAACCTAGATGGTATAGCCTACTACACACCTAGGCTATATGGTACTAATCTGATGGGACCACTGTCGTATACGCTGTCCGTCATTGACCGAAACTTCGTTATGCAGCGCATGACTGTAAAGGATCGTAAAATCATAATAAATGAGAAAAAAAGAAAATAAGTCTCCTTAAAGGAACTGCTTGGGACCTGCACTAGTGTAACAGGAGAAAACAGTTACAAAAGTACAAATTGTTAGGGTGCTATCAGAAAGATACTAGAGCCCTTATTACAAAATTATTAGGGTGATAGTGAAATTTTAAGATGGTATTTACAAGCATTTAGCATTTTTGTTATAATCTTAAGATACAAGTTATATGGTTAGAGTGTCAATTGCAAATGGCAAGAGTGATCATTGCAAATGACTACTGTACACCTTTAGTAATTAGCACATTAAAATTCAACCCCCCTGGTCAACCCTTTTAGTAATATTCAAATGATTTGAGCAGAACATCTTCTTTTGTCTCCACTCGCAGATGAACAGCGATACACTACTATTCAGTGTTGACATTTTGTGGCAAATAAATCAAACCCCAAGTGAACCCTCATATCAGAACTCTTAACTCATTTTTGTTTTGGGTTAAGGACCCATTTGAGTAGCTGAGGAAAGCCATAAACCCTTTTCTCAGAAAAATACTTAAATGGGCAAATCCTGACGTATAGTTTTATAGAGTTTAGAACATAGAGGGATAGTTTCATAGGCTTAGATAGTGTCATAGTTGGTGCTCAGTGATTATTTATTGAATGACTGAATGAATAAATATTGAAACTTATTTTATCTTGGGGTAAGAATAGTTGATAATATATAGTAGGGTACCACTTTTCCCTGCTGAGGCAGAGGCCCTTTCCAGAGGTTCCCAGGCACATCTTGTGACATCCATTGGGTTCTCTTGGGCTCTACTGGGTTTAACTTCCAGCTGTAGGTCTGGGTCAGGTCTGCTTTTCCTGTCTCATTATGCAGTCCAGGCTAAAGGGGGCAGTGGACACCCATGCCATGTGCTCATGGTGATGACAGAAGCAGAAGAAATCATGTCGTGTCATGTCAATAAGTCAACAGCCTAAAATCATGGAGGGAGCATATACTCCGGATAGCAATGGTGTTGATGGTGTAGCAATGGTGTTGATGGTTTATACTATTGCAGGGGAAAGAAGAATTGAGACCAACAATTCAATCTGCCAAACTCCCTCCCTTCCAGTTACTTCACGGAATTCACAGAGCTGAGTATTTTTTGTTTTTTTTTTTTCAGGGAAAGATTCACCCCGAACTAACATCTGTTGCCAATCTTCCTCTTTTTTTTTCCCTCCACAAAGCCTCAACCATAGTTGTATATTCTAGTTGTAAGTCCTTCTAGCTCTTCTATGTGAGCCACTGCCACAGCGTGGCTACTGACAGACGGGTGGTGTAGTTCCGTGCCTGGGAACTGAACCTGGGCTGCCAAAGTGGTGAGAGCACTGAACTTTAACCACTAGGCCATCGGGGCTGGCTGAGTTTTGAAGGATAAATTGAAGGAGGCAGAGAAAAATGTCAGGCAAAGGAAACAAAGATGAAGAATTAGGAATAAGCAAATGAAAAAAAGAAAGCAAGAGAGGGAGTGAGAGAGAGAATTTCAAAGAACGAACTGGTAGGACATTTTTGATGAATCTTATCAATGTTTGAGGCCCTTTTTTGTTTACTTGTTGTTGAGAATTCCTTGAAGTTCTGAGACCTGGATAGGAAGCCAGAAAACCTGGATTTAGTTCCAATTCTAATACTATGAGTCCTTAGTCAAAGTTCTTCCCTTCTCAGTCTTGTTTCTCTATGTGTAAAGATGAAGGATTCACCCAAGTGAAGTCGAAAGGCCCTTGCAGCTTTGAGAATGCTCATATTCTGATCCACCTGGAACCAAATGGAGGTATTCTGGAGTTCCCCTCTATAACCAGGAGAGAAGGAGTGATTAATCAGTTGTGCATCTACCAACTTAGCAATGGGGACAGGCGATAATAAGATGACACTTTCCAAAAGAGAGGACAACCCACCTGGGAAATTCATGCTGGAATGTTTCCTCCAGGTTGGCCCTGGAAATCCCTGAGAGTAAAGCATTCTCACCTCCAAAGTTCTGAACGGGCAGGGGGAGGGCAAGCCTATGTCTGATGCCAAACACAGAAAGGTCATTCCAGTTAGTTAATGGAATCTGCAGCTTGAAAAGAAAGCAACTTGTTTTGCATCTCCTCTGTTTCTGTTCACACCAGATGACCTCAGGTCAGCAGAATATGGAAAGGATGGCCTCGGCCAAGGCCTCCAATAGCCAAGGCTAATGAGGCTCTAGGGGAAAGCCTTCAAAGAGTCCACAGATATTACTGTGTCTGCCAGTGAGACTTTTGACCAAAATGAAGCTGGACTGCTAGCTTGGGCCAGGCACTGGGGAGTGTGGAAATGCTGCCTTAATGACCACGGACTATGGACACTCCCATAAGCTGCTCTTTGGAGATCTGACCTGGTTTGGCTCAGAGGCTATGCCAGGGAGAGGCACTCCCACCTAACTTCTCTCAAGAGGTAGGGAAACTGGGAAGTTGGACAACCTGCTTATCATCACCCAGCAATAGGCAGAGACATCCAGGCACTGAAGAGAGCTGGGTTCTGGCTCTGAATCAGCCCCTGGTTCCTGCATGATCTTGTACAGGTTACTCTCCCTGTCTGGGACCTGGTTTTCTCACTGTTAAAGAAGAAAGTTGGGTTGGCTCTGATGCTTTGGGAATACAGAGAAGCAAGCTTTGCAATAAGCAGCTAATATGTGGCTGAAAATTTACTTTAGGCTGCTTTGTGTGTGTGTGTGTAGCAACTTTAGAATGGAGGAAACTAAAGCTCAAAGACAGGCATTTCCTATGGTCAGTTCAGTTGAGTAAACATGGGTTAGGCATATTGCTATGTTTGGGGGGTAGAGGAATGAGTAAGACTTAGTTCCTTCTCTCGAGGAGTTTCCAGTTGGTGACAAGATAGACCTGTAAAGAGATAATCATAGAGCAATGTGATGCAAGCAACAGAAGACCTAAGGCAGCTGATTGGGAGAGATAGAAGTAAGGCGGGGGCAGAAGTAGACCCTTCTCCAGTAAGTGGCAGGAGCGGAGACTGAAAGACAAGGCTTGCCAGTAGGAAAAGAATTCCCTAATTATCGTGTGTGTTGATTATGGTTTTATTTTAAAAAGGGAGGAGAAGTGGCTAAGCAAAAGGATAAAGGAAGGCTTTCCAAGATGAAAAGCAAAACATAAGACGTGGAAATGTGAAAGAAATAGCATAGCATGCAGGGGAACTGGAAACCATCTGATTACCTGAATGTTGCTGAAGTGTGAAATAGAAGGAAACAAAACAATGGCTAATCTGGGCTCAAGCAAATATCTTCTAAAAGCAAATCCATCCTTCATTCATTAAACCACTCTGCCTTTTACTTCATTTTGCTTGAGAATAATAACTTATAAAATATTTTGATATACAAAATGTTACTAAGAATAAAACAATTAATACCCATATGCCTACCATCTAGTTTAAGAAATAACACATGGCCAACGTAATTACAGAACCTTGCATTCCCCACCCTGAGCATGCCCACGGAGAGCAAATTCATCTCTCAAGGTTGGCATCACAGTAATTAAACTCGCATAAATGGGTATAAAATTGGAATTTTAATTTATTAATTTATATTGCAAAATCTGTCACATGGACTGGAATATGACTGTCCCTGAAGTCAGTACATTCCTTCCCTGTACTAAGCTACAGGGTACACCACATCTTAGTCAAAAGCCAATTTGTCGGTTAACAGTGAGAGATTCCAGGCAGTCTGACCTGTTTATTCTTTCCCAGTGGCTCGTTCCTCATGAAATGTCAAATTATAGACAGATGTTCTCTTGGTAAATCTGGAGTCAGAATCAAAAATCTAATGGCACAAACCTAAGGTAGGCTGATTCATAACTTCTTGCCTCCCTCCCTCCCTCTCTCCCCTCCTTCCTCCCTTGTTTCCTTCCTTCTTTCCTACCATCTTTCCTTCCTTCATTCTTCCCTTCCTCCCTTCTTTCGTTCCTTCCTACTTTCCTTCCTTCCTTCTTTCCTTCCTTCCTTCCTTCTTTCCTTCCTTCCTTCCTTCTTTCCTTCCTTCCTTCTTTCCTTCCTTCCTTCTTTCCTTCCTTCTGTCTATCCCTTCTTTCCTTCCTAGAGTTGCAAGATAAAATACAGAACACTCAGTTAAATTTGAATTTCAGGTAAACAACAAATAAATTTTTAGTGTAAGTATGTCCCAAATATTGCATGAGACATACTTATATTAAAATATAGTTCATTGTTCATCTGAAATCCAAATTGAACTGGGCATTCTATATTTTTATTTGCTATGCCTGGCAATCCTCTAGTTCTTTCTTCCTTTGACAGATATTTATTGAGAATCAACCACGTGTTAGTGAATGGGATATTTTTCATATTTTCTTGCTACCCAGAACCTTTCGAATTCCTATATTATATTTTCAGGGATTTCTAGCTTTCTGAATCCTATCTCACAATGGTAGAATGGAAAGAATTCAATTCCCCAGATCTCTCTGAAGCTGGATCACAAGCAGGTCACCTGCTCTACCAATGAGATTCACCCTTTCTAAACTCTTGGTGGGAAGCCAGCAGCTATGGAAGGAAACGCCACTCAGAATCCCTTTTGTTAGCAAGGGTGGTTTCAGAGGCTTCCAGCCTTTGGTGGTGGGAGTATTTTTAAGGTCAAGTCTGAAGGTTTTCTCTATGGAGTGCTCACCAGGGCAGCAGTAGGGACAGAGGTACCCTCATCATCTCAGTTCTGCAGCATGGTTTGGAGCATTATTTTGTGGAAGTTCGGGCCTGGACATGATTCTTTAGCAACCATTACTCTCAACAGTACTGCAAAGGGTGGCCTCCTATTCCTTTTAACAACAAACACCTGGTGTTTGTTGCCTACATACATATAAGAATCCTGTTTATGCTAAAAAGCTGTATAACTAATGAACATACACAGGCACCAACCACATGATACTTATATATTCATGGACGAGGCAGACATTAATTAAATAAATACAGAATTATAAATGGTGATAATTTATAATTATCTCTATGACGTAAAACTACACTATAAGAAGTGATAATGGGGGAATCTAACATCACTTTCAGGGGATTCGATAGCAGCCTCCAGGTGGGTGACACAGAATAAATAAGATGTTTCTCCTGAGGACAGTGGGAAGCCATCAAAAGGTGTTAGGTAAGAGTGTTGCCTGATCTAATTAGTTCTGTTTTGTTTGAAAGTTTACTTAGTGTGTATAATAAATTTGCACTGGGTCAAAAGTAGAAGAAATTCCTCCCCTGACTTCCACACCACCACCACCCTGAGTGTGATCTGTACTTAGGGATTCACATCCAGAAAGTAGTACGGAAAAGGGAAAAACAGTCACTTTACAGAGAAGAAACCTGGCAAACACACTCTTAATCAAATGGTCAAGGTTAATGTCACCAACTGCTCTAGACAAAATGTTGGTGCCCTCCTATAATTCATATTTTGAAACCTAATCCTCAATGTGGTGGTGTTTGGAGGTGAGCCTTGGGGAGTGATTAGGTCACAATGCTGGAGCCCTAATGATTGGGATTAGTGCCCTTATAAAAGAGACCCAGACAGATCCCTTCCACGTGAGGAGATAGATGTCTATGAACCAGGGAGTGGGCCCTAACCCCTGAATTTGCCAGCACCTTGATCTCAGACTTCCAGCCTCCAGAGCTGTGAGAATAAATTTCTGTTTTTTAGAAGCCATCTAGTCTGTGGTGTTTTAGTATAGGAGCCCTAACAGACTAACACACCAGCAATAGGCCGTGCTGATAATAAGTAACTCCTGATATGATGTGATGAAAAGAGAATTTCTCTGTGGAATTCTTCCCCCAAATCCATACACTCAGTCTAATCATGAGGCACACATCAGACAAACTCAGATTGAGGAACATTTTACAAAATACCTTCCCTCAGGTACTCCTCAAAACTGTCAAGGCAAAAAAGTAAGAAAAGACTTAGACACTGTCACGGACCAGAGGGGACAAAGGAGATATGATGACTAAATGCAATGTGGTATCCTGGGTTGGATTCTTGAACAGAAAAAATAAACTTTAGTGAAAAAATTGGTCAAATCTGACTTCTCAATCAAAGTTTAGTAGTGGTGAATTTCATTGGTAGAGTAAGTGACCTGCCTGTGACCCAGCTTCAGAGGGACCTGGGGAATTGAATTCTTTCCATTCTCCCTTTGTGAGATAGGTTTCAAATGTGCTCAAATCTGAACAAAGTCAAGAGTTTAGTTAATGATAATGTACCCATAGTATCTGTATTATTTGACAAATGTGTCGTGGTAATATAAGACGTCAACATTAGGGAAACTAGGTAAGGGATTTACAGGAGCTCTCTGTATTAATTTTGCAACTGTTCTGTAAATCTAACATTATTCTAAAACAAAAAGTTTATTTTTAAAAAAGGAGAAGCAGGAAAAATTGTCAACTGACTATTGCAGGCAGTTGTCTAGGCAATAGAATGGGCTATAGTGAGGGCACTAAGATAGAGAGGGGTGAATCAGAGCTTTATTTTAGAGGTAGAAGTGGCAATTCCAATAGGTCCTTCTGACATTAGGGGAAAGGCGCTTTCCAATGGTAGGAGAGCAGGGCCCAGAAACAAAAATCTAACACTGGTCAAGGCTTCACTAAGTGACTAAGTGCCCCAGCAACACACACCAGATGTGTGCATATTCCGTGTCCTGATAGAGTTCCAATCCTCTAATTCTTGGGAAGAATAAAATCTTTTTTTTTCCTAGTCCCAGAAGCTCTCCCCCTAAGCTTCTTATTTAGATGATTTATAAATGTTTGGTTTTTCATTTGCATCAAATAAATTGTTCCCCACCGTGAGCTGGTGATTCATCCTGGGTGGGAAGCTCCCTCCTGTCCTAGGGCCATGCACTTGCTAATTTGTCATGCAGTGCTTATGACCTTAGGAATCCCTTTATTTATGCTGTAGTTAATGACAGTAGTTCCATCTTCAATTAGTAAAAGGCTAGGTGGACCTGAAGTGTGTGTTTTACTTCTCAGTGCAATATGGTTTTGATGGATAACTGGAAGGAGACCAAGAGGAGGGAGTGTGAGCATGGGCAGAGGTGGGAGTGGTAGGAGGGGATGGGGACACACACGTAGTAAGTTTTCCTCAAGCCCAAGGTTGCTGTTTTCAAGGAGTTTGTAGGTTATCATAGTGTTTAAGCTGTGAAATCCAGCATGGTTACTGGATAGAAAAATAAGAGGCCTGAGGGCCAGGAACACTGAGATATTTGTAAGTATAATCCATTGACAAAGGTAGAGTAGCAGACCTATATTCTTGCCTTTTTGTTCCTCCCTTATTCATGTTCTATGAGGTTTCCATTCTCCCTTGGGTGAGGCTTATCTCAGCCCTTGATAAATGAGAGAATTCCATCCTCCATCCACAGTCGAGGATGCAAGGATGGGACAAAGAGGGTCATATCGGGAAATTTTGCTGTAGATATTGGAAGAGAGACGTTCTTTCCATTGGAGTTGCCAGTTGTCAGAGTACCAATTCAATATCAGGAGGACATGGGTGGTGGGATAGTTAACAAATACTGGGCTTGAGGTAGGACAAGAGGACTCTTGATGACGAAACGGTGAACAGGTAGCCTGACACATCCAGCATCCAGCTTTACTACCCCAGGTTCTCTCATTATGAAGTGAAAGTCTGCTTTATGATGAAACCAATAGATCTGATAGCAGAGTGAGAGGAAGACAACCTGAGCTCTGATAATGTTGGATCCAGCCATGCCTAAAGGCAAATATTCATTCCCTCAATATACATGTACATATTTAGTTATATGAGCTAATGAGTTATGTTTGTATTTTATTTTATCGATTTTTTAAGATTCTTATGTGATAAAAAGAGGAGTAACACCTTCTAAATGCCCATGAATGACAGCAGAATATGCCACTTTTGCATATTAATTATTTTAGCTAAAGAAAATTGAGAAGAAGCAGATATAAGAAAAGCTCTCTACCCTCCCCCTATTTGTCTAAAAGCAGGACATAAATTTGTCAAGGTGTCCCCCTCTCCTCTCTGTCAGGAAAGATAGAAGTTAAGCATCAGAAACAACTCTAGACCCTTATCCTCTCAGACATGGCATCAGAGGAATCTACATAACAAACCTTGCTAAAACTAACCCTTCTCTGCCGTTAGTTTCCCTGTGTATTTGCCTTCCTACAATTTGCCACCCCTAGAAGCTCAAAGTTCTTTTCCTTTGTCTTGTCATTTCTCTACGAATTTATTATTCTTTGCTAAGATGCTATATAAGCTCAAGATTTAACCACCCCTTTGAGTTATTCATCACTAAGTACTCCAGTGTATGTCCTCTATGCCGACATTAATAAGCATCTGTTTATTTTTCTCTCGTTAATCTGTCTTTTATCTGTCTAATTTGCAGAGCCCCAGCCAATGAACCTAAGAAAAATAGAGGAAAAAGAAATTTTTTCTCCCCTAGACCTGCTGAGCCCTTCACACTAACCCTGTCAAGAGCTTATGTATAGTTTCCCCATTAATCCTCATACAAACATTGTGAAGCATTATTTATCTCATTCCCAGGTAAGGAAACTGGAAAATAGAAAAGTTAAAAATCCACCCAAGCTTACCAAGGGCTTAAGCAACACAGCAGGGATTACACCTGAGGTCAGTCCCACGAGTTGGGGCAACACCCTGCTAATGTTTTCTTTCGGACAAAAACTGTTTTGTGTCTTTGGAGTGAGGTATTTTGGTGGAACTAAACAGTTACCCAGTTCTGCTGATTAAACCACCTTAGTATCTCCCAAATCTTTTCTCCATCCCCACTGCTGACACCAAACTCAGGACATCCCCTGAGAATTGTGACAGCAGCCTGCTCGACAACCTCAATGCTCCTGATCTTCCCCTCCTTTGTTCTCTGCTCTGCATCCAGAGTTAGTTCTAATACAGTTTTAATCCTTATTTTGTATAGTACTGTTTTATTTATTATTTTGTTTTATTGTGAGGTCCTTGAGGACAAGGATTTGGTTTATTTTTCTCCATGCTGGATGCCTGGTGCCTATCAATGTTTGATGCTCCTCCTTCAGTGTTCCCATTCGTTTTTCTATTCCTAAATACCTTTTATAGGCTAAAAATGCCCACGTTTATATTCCACACCACACCTCTCACCAGAACTTTGACTTTTAGATCTGTCGATTTGGTCAAACTGAACACATCAAAAACAAATTCCTGATGCTCTCCCAGAACCTGTTCCTCACTTTCCTCCCACAGTCTTCCCCCTGGGACTTGGCTCATGGCAGCCCATCCTTCCAAATGCTCAAGCCAAAAACAAGAGGTCATTCTCTGGACTCCCCACCTGTTCTTGCACACCACTTCCAATCAATCAACAAATCTTGTTGGGCTCACTACAACTTCCGACCGTACTCACTGCTCTCGCTGCAGTCCAAGTCACCACCATTTTTTCTTCCTGGGTTACTATATTAGCCTCCTAATTGGTTTACCTGCTTCTGTCCTTGCCCTATGTCAATCCCCAAGAATCCTTTTAAACCAGAAGCCTGAGCACTTCATGTCTCTGCTCAGAATAATCTAATGGCTTCCCTCCTGGCTCAGTGTAAAATCCAAAGCCCATACAATGGACAACAACGTCTATCATCTCTCTGACTTTGCCTCCACTCCAGCCCTGTAGGCTTCCTTGGTGTTCCTCAAACACACTATATACTCTCTTGCCTCCAGACCTTTGCCCTGACTTTTCCCTCCGCCTAGAATGCTATTCCCCTGGATGTCCGCACGGCTTCACCTCTCACCTCCTTCATATCTTTGCCCAAATGCCACTACCTTCTTCGTAAGCCTTTCCAAGCCCTCTCTATCTAAAACTGGTACCTGCTCCTTCAAGGAAGGATTTTTTGTCTGGTTTTTCATTTGTTTGTTTTTTTGTGTGTTTGTTTGTTTTTTCTGCTTCATCTCCAGTGCCTGTATGTGCCCAAAAAGTGTTGTTAAATAAAAAGTACTAGACGGTAAATATTTAATGAATGAATGCACACATAAATAAATCTCACCTAATCATTGATGGCTCTCCATTGCCCTAGAATAAAATTCAAATTGCTTAGAACACAAGGCCTTCCAGAATCTTGCCTTTGACTTTCTCTTGATCTTTATCTTTCAACAGCCACCACACCACAACTCAGCTGCACTCACATACCCTGTGCCCTAGCCACACTTAAATATTTACTTAAAGTGCATACAAAACTCTTTCTGTCTTCAGAGTCCATTGTGAAGTCTTCCTTGGCCTATCACCTTGGCCCCAGGTGGAAAGGGTGACTGAGCTTCACAGGGCTCCCCCAGCACCCTGTTCTTCTCTCTTGTCGTGCTCATCATTCTCTCTTGCTCTACAATAATTTTCTGCTTCTGAGCGGTATCTGCAATGAGACTGACATTGCTGGGACCGAAGGACATATTTTTCTAGCCACCGTATCTCCAAGCCCAGCACAGTAGCCAAATCTGTCTGGCTACTTGCTACCAATACTTTTTTTCACTGCAAAACACTGCTTCCATCTCATCTAACAGTGAACGCCCCCACCTCTGCTCCATTACAAGCCCATAGCTAATCCACTTCTCATTTTGTTCATATGGCAAATGAGAGTGGTAACAATAAAAAATGAACCATTTATATCCCTGCAAGCAAAACAAAACGCCAAAAGTTTGAGTAACTTTAATGTAAAATTTTAATTTTAATATGTATCTTTCTGTTTGTTTTACTGGAAAACTAAGTAAATTAGTCATCACACACTCACGTTTATTTAGTCTACACCTAACAGTCATATGAATAGTCATGGTTTTATTTAGAAGAATTAAAACACTAAAACATAACAAAATGTCAATTGGCCAAGCATGAATAACAGAAGTCATGCAACGTGCAAATGACATTAACTGGCACAGTCAGATTAAGTCTTGAGAAGTGATTACCTTTTCCTCCTGGAAAGGACTCCCCTCATGCCTGGCCTGGCTTCTCCTCCCAAAGCCTTTGATCTGTGCTCTTCCTTAGGTGCTTAGGACGTAGGAGACACCAGCTCATCTAGATCATGCACTGATGGGACAGCCTACTTGAGAGCTGGGCACCCGGAAGTGATGATGCTTTGCAGACATGCTGGGGAGGAAATGGTTTTCCCTGGTGGGAACTCTGTGTTGGCCATTGGATGTTGCATCAATCAATGAGGGGGTGGCAGAGGATGTCAAGGAGGCAAAGTCAGTATTCAGAGGCCTCAATTTCTGCTCTGGAAATCCTATCAGTCGGACCATCGATTACCTCTTTTCCCATTCGGATCCTTGGCTTTTTCACAGACAACAATTCTTTGACGAGATGCGTGGAGGCAGGAAAGATGCATAGCAGTAATCACATAGGTTCATGGGGAAGAAGATCCTGAGTGAGCTTGTTCATTTTCCCCTGCCTCTCCAGGTCTTGGCTTTACTCATATTAATCTAAGAGACCTGTATCTATGGCTGGCCCATCATATGTGTCTAAACCTTTCTCCCAGTTGACATTTCCAGTCTTCGTTTCCAAATTGGTGGTGTGTCGAAATTTCTCCTTGGGATGTCTGCAATTTGTTCTTAGAAATGCATGAAAGTTGTTCGGTCATTTTCATAACTGATGCAAGGACCAGGCCTGGTCTACAAGAACAGTTCTTTGATCATGGTTTCGATTTTTCCAAGCTGGAACTCCGTTGTGCATCAATGAAATTGCCATGAGATCAAGATTAGGAAAACCTATGTTTTCTCAAAGATATTTTAGCTCTATGAAACATTTACCCTATATTATATGTTTGGGAATGTAAAATCAAATCATTGTTGTAAAGCTGTAGTGATTTGGGGATAATAAAGAATTTGGTTACTTGTGGTTATTAGATGCTGACAAATATCTTCCTTGTTCTCTTTGTCCTATAGGAAGCTTAAACTTCTTAAACCAAGAGTAAACCAAGCTCTCTGTCTTGGGGGAGCTTTCTCTTTCATATTCCAATGACATAATCCAAGCCCCAATATTGAATGTACACAGGAAGATTTGCCTGTTTCTCAAGCATTTCTGGAAGCGGTTATATTGTCCACGAATTTGTCATGGTTGGGCCATCCTTCATTCCAGGTCAATACCCTCAGCTTCTCCTCCGTCACCTCTAGACATTTTGCCACCATCTCTCTCTGCTGCTGCAGCCCTCTGTTTACCTCCATGTGTGGAAAGAACCATCTCACTTTGCTCCCTTAAGCACGGTGAGACAATGCACTGGACTTTATCAAACTTTTCTAAGGCTTGAGCGTGTTGAAGGGGAATGACAGTACAGAAAAGGAAAACAGAACTGAATACCAAAATTCCCTCTCCTTGAGTGCCCAGTATTGCTCTTTATAGGACATCCCCTATGGTCATCTTTCTCGCTAGCAGATGGTTTAGTCCCTATTTTGAGATGTCATAAAAATCAGTCCCTTTTCTCAAGTCACCTGTCTGTGAATCTAAGGCCTCACCCTGCAGTCTCCTAACCCCAGCAGAAGAATGACGAAAGTTAAAATCAATTAACATCATCATAATCCCTGAAAGATGTACCCTGTTTACAATGAACATCGTGCATTTGAGAACATTTCCCTAGAACAAGAAATGAGAACTTACATCTCTAAGGCAGTAAAGTCTCACCCAAGAGCCTCCTCCAAGAGCGAGATTTCATTTTTCTCTACAAGAATGCAGAAACCACCCACCGACGTTATTGAACTAGCTTTATGGGGGTTTGAGAAAGAGTGGACTCCTGCACCCAACATTAGCATTTGGAGGGCTTTCTGAACAAGCAGACTTATGAAGCTGTGTGTTTAGGTTCTGAGGATACAGCATTTAACAGGACAGACCCAGATTTCAGTCTAATGAGACGTTTAGACAAGAAGCCAAGCTGCTTTAGTAGCCATGATAAGTACCACGATAGGGCATCTCATGGGGGCTCTGGGGTCTCAGAGGAGCAGTGTTATTTCTTGTAAAACCCCACACACTTAAAGGCTGTGGCTTAGAGGTTAAATTTCGATTAAACCTCTTGAGTTTTGACATATGGCAATACATGAATTCCTTTAAAAAAAAAAAAAAAAAAAACAACCACACCAGAAAACCACACACTCTACCTATTAAAGGTCCCCTGGCATCTTGGATACTAAATAATTCTTGTGAAAGAATCTTTCTCAGGAGTTCAGGAAACAGTAGACAATATTTAACTTAAGTACCTATTTAAAAGCATGTTATTAGAAATAAAGAAAGGGAGGTACCTGAAAATAAAGAATGGCTGGGCCCTAAAATGATGAGATAGTTGAAACGCAGTTTAATATATTGTGTAGAACGCATAGATAATTGTACATTTTCTAGAAAGCAAAAATTCTAGATTTTACTATTTTACTATTACTATCATTTACTATTATTTTTATAAGCACACACAATGAAGATCACTGTGTATATGCATTTTTAGCATCTGTCTTGTTATTTATAGGAATATAACTGTTTTGTCAACAGATACGCTCCTTTATATATTTGATGACTATCGTCAAAGTGCCTTCCAGAATTTATACTTTCCACATGCTGTACAAGAATGTCTGGAAAATGCTCCCTTTGAGGCTGAGTATGTGCCTGAGCACAGGGACTCTCCCAGCCCTGATGTCCTGGAAGTTCAGAGTACCAGCTCTGGCTGTATATAGCTTGGTCCAGCTAGACACTTTGCCTGGATTGGTGAATATTTAGCCAAGTCAGAGTTTCTACTGGATGTGTGATTCTAAATAAGCTTCTTCCTGAACTTTCTTGGTCTCAATTCCTTCACTTTTAAAATGATGATAAAATACACACTGTGGTTGAGAAGATTAAGAGGTAATATAATAAAATATATAGTGCCTGATTCATCACAGGCACTTAATAAATATGTGCTCTTTTCCTCCATTCTTTTGTAAAGTATGAGTTTTTATGCCATGGTGCCTGGTAAAAAGATGCTCATAAACTGATGTTGCTATTTGAATCCTTTTACTCCTGAAAAAGGTATTAAGAAGTAATGGATCAAAGAGCATATCTATGGAGTTAGCTAGCCTGAAAGAGTGGAAGAAGAAGATGATGATGAAGAAGATGGAGATGGAGGAGGAGAAGCTGGAAGAGGGGGAGAAGGAGGAGGGAAAGGAAGAGGAAGTGGGAAGAGAGGAGGAGAAGGAGAAGGAAGAGGGGAAGAGGGAGGACTGGATTTTGAAGACAGGTAGATGTAGGGTTGAATTCTAGTCCTGTCTCTTACTAGCTGTGTGAGTTGGAGTTTTGAGTTAACCTCCTTGAATCTCAGTTCCCTGATCAATAATATGCAATTAATGACTTCTTTCTCAGTGTGTTCTTGTGATGATTAATAGTGAGAATGCAGGTAAAGTGTTCAGAGTACTTTCAGACAAGCACCATATGCCCAATAAAAGGCAACTCATCTATTATTGCCATCACTTCCACTGTTGACATTATTATTCCATAATTATGTCCAATGTTGACATTATTAAACATTGCTTCTTGTGATTAACTCTCCAAGAGTGTGGATTAGCACAATAAATCTATTTATGACCCCCCGAATAATCCACTTGAGTGTCATTTATCCATTCATTGATGGGAAAGATTAGACCCATTCATGGAATTTGTGTCTCAGCTGATCCAGGGCTTTGCAGGTAGACAGTGACTGTCCAATTAATACATGTTATGGACTTAGGAGTCAGGAAGAGTTCAGCACTGAAACAGAGCCTCTTTCTATCTTTTGCGTTCTGCAGACAATTTGCACATCATTCATTGCTAACAACCATTATTCTAAATCTATATCTATAAATACATATATATCTTTTATGTGTAAGTCAACGTCTGTTCCTTTATTTTGGTGGTGGTGGTCTTGTTTGCTGGTTTGTTTTCTGTTTTTGTGTTTTGTTTGTCACAAAAAGAAAACGGGGTGTAAGACCAGATCTTGAAGCCAGAATAGATAGTGGCAGACCAACTCCAGTTGCTGTAAGAGCTGGTGATAAAGGAAAACTTTGGGGCAAGTGCTGTCTGACAGCTGTACCACAATGGACTTACAGAGATGAGATGAAATAGAGGGTTTTTTTGCATTACCTCTGACTGCAAATTCACCAGACTATCTAAAATAGAAAAGACCTTTAAATTATGCCGGAGACGTGATATACATGTGTCTTCCAGGCCATGCTCTTCCTTAGCTACAAGTTGTACACATACCCTACAGGAGAGGACCCTACAGACCTTTCTAATAAGTGATAACTGCGGCTTAACCCTCTCGTTAAAGTGTCAAAACATTTTTAAGTACAATATTGTAGGTGAAAGTCACTCTAAAATAGTCGGTGCACATCTCTGATGATCCTAAACTTATTTAGTTTTTTGTTGGTTTAGTAACCCAAAGTTATATTGCCAGGGACATAAGTTCCTTTGTCTGCTTTGCTTTTCTTTTTCCCTCCTCTATTCTCATGCTGTCAGGTCTTCTATTGACATTTTCACTGTTTCTGAAAACTCCTCTTCCTTTTCCAAGTCACTTGTATTTAATCTTCTGGGGGATGAAAAAAAAGCAAATAAACAAGCTTGCTAAATAAAGTGTGTCTAGTAAAATTTCATGAGACACAGCAGGACAGCCAGAGGATTTGTGCCTTCATTCGTTAAATTCCACCTGCAAACATTCTTTGGGCTTCTTTTATGCAAATCCTTGTTAAAATCAATGGGCTACGACTTGTTCTAGGCAGTAAAGAACATTGTTTGAGGGCTGTAACTTTTTCAAGGGTATATTTCCATTTTCAGAAGCCTTTTCAAATGTCTGAGTTTATGGCTAAATTGTGAAGGGTCAATAATGTTATCTTCTGACTTCTGAAGATTTCATTAATTACTGAACTACCCTGCCTATATATATGTGGGTTTCCATGTCTCCCAAAGCATCAACACACACAATCTTTTGTTTTGATCCTGCGTTTGAGGTAAGCAAGGTCAGAATGTTTATCGACTTCTTAGAAAGGAGATTCATAAACTGTGAATCATTTAAAATACTTTGAAATATCAGACTAGAATTGACTCTTCACTTAGGCAGAAACCCATGCTCTGAGACTTTGTCCAAGCCTCAAAGAAACAGAAATTTCAGATTTCTTGTTACCACACCTAAGATCCCATATTGGAAGGGAACTGGCCCAGGAATCAGGAGACTTGAATTCCAGTCTGAAATCCACAAGGAACTCACAAGCAAACATCTCTGGGCCCCAGGTTTGCCTCTTTTCCTGTGTACAATGAGGATGACCATATCTGCCTCATAGGATGAAATGATGACATATTTTTAAGCACTATTATTAAGCCAAGTATATTACCAAACCCTTCTGCAGCCTTGGACCTAACCAGAGATAGAACAAAATTTTTTCCTCCATTGTAGTGGGGTCCTGCCTGCCAGTTTACTGATCTCCCTCCCTGCAGGAGGCATTAGCAAAGCCCAAAGATAGTAGAGACTCAAAGAAGCTGTCTGTATAGACTGTCTCTCTGGCCTCACCATTCACCTCATTCCTTCCACACCAGGCTGGGCAGGATGACCAATTCTGGGAAAGACTACGGTCGTGCATTAGAGGCCTCCCTGGGAACCTCGGTGTGTTTCTCTCTTGCTGGCCGCTGGCTGGCCTGAGGTCACGCACAGTGAAGAATACCAGCTCCAACCAAACTCCTTGCAAGAATTTCAATGATGCATGCTGAAGACTAACAGATGTGCTCTTTCTCCTCCTGCGCAGTCTGAGGCCAGACACCAGCTCTCTAGATGTGGGGCCTCTCTCAAGGCTCCTAACAAGCACCTGACAGTCCCTCAGTAGGGGTGGACCGCATGCGACAGCCTTTGTTTTAAATCTGGAGAGAGATGAGGGTGGTTAAGAGACTGGTGTAGACAGCCCTGGGTAGATTGCAGGCTCTGAGATTTTCTAGCTATGTAGTCTTTTTAAAAGCACTTCCTTTATCTCTAAAAAAGGGATAGCCACCTTTGTAAAGATGTAATGAAATAATGCAAGTAAAATGCACATTAGCGTGTGGCACAAAGCACATGCTTATAATTTATTCTTTTCCTACCAGCCTACCTGGCAGATCCAATAGAAACCACTCTATTCCCCGTAAGATGTGGCAATAAATGAAATCCTCGCAGCAAGTTCTTTCTGACAGTTGCACCATAAAGAGCTTACAGAGACAGTGATGAAAATCTGTTTTTTTGTTTTCTTAGATTTTTTTGCATTGCATCTAGCGGCAGACTCATCAGATTAGATGAGTCTAGAATAGATAACTGACCAGTGTCAGTCATATTCCCTGCTACCCTGGTTCTCACACGCTTGGTCTGTCATCTGTACTCCATGCCTATGGAGGGAGGGGGAGGGGGAGGTGTGGAGAGGATAAGGCAGCTGCTCCCTCCCACCCACAGGGCACCCATTTATGTGAAAGGAGACAAGCAAAGACAGGAGATGGCCAGGGGTGGTTCCTTCTCTGCCTTCAGGAACCGCCCGCCTTTCTTATCTGAACCCCTGAAGAACCCTCCTTGCCTGGCTTGATTCTGACCTTCTGTAAGGAGGACTCACAGTCACTGCCTGTTGAGAGTATTGAGCAGAAGCTAGGGTTGTCAGTAAGTCCGGTGTTTTACACATCTATAAATGGACCTAACGATGCTCCTGGGATGCTCCTTCTGAATCAGGAGACCTCTTAGTGGCACTGGAATATCCCCAGCAGTTACAATTTGAGTACTTACTATAAGCCGGAGTATAGCACTAAAAGCTTTATAGCCATTGCTCATATTTAAGGACATAAAGAATAAGAGAGATTAAGCAACATTGTCAAGGATCACATCTAGAAAGTGACAAAAGCAGGATCCACCCCCAGTTCTGGCTGAATCCAAAGTTGGTTTCCTAAACTGTCATGCTGTTGTGCTGTCCCTGATTGCTCTGGGTCAGTTTTGCAGTGTTCCTCAGCCTCTGGCCTCACCAGCTTAAAAAACAGCAGCATTTGCAGTGTTGTGGAGGCTCTCGGTGGTGCCCTCTGTCCCTCACATCCAGAGAGGCTCTGTCTGGTAGTGTGGCATGGTGACAGTCAGGTCACCTCTCTGAGTCTGTTCACCCATTAGTCAGAGAGAGATGATACTAGTACTGGCTCCCTCCTCCTTAACCACAAACCCGCTGAGAGTGATCCTAAAGAGACTAACTAGATATTCTAAATAGTCCCAGTGCAGATCCTGGCACAGAGAAGGCATATTAATGCCCTTTTCCCCTCTCCTATGTCAAAGGAGAGAATATGATAGTATTTTTGGGAAAAGTTCGCTGTCTGCCTATCATTAGGCCAGTTAGGTTTCTGACTTTGGAAATTTTTTTTTTTTTTTTTGTGAGGAGATCAGCCCTGTGCTAAGATCTGCCAATCCTCCTCTTTTTTTGCCAAGGAAGAGTGGCCCTAGGCTAACATCCATGCCCATCTTCCTCCGCTTTATATGGGACGCCACCACAGCATGGCTTGCCAAGCAGTGCGTCAGTGCGCGCCTGGGATCCGAACCGGCCAACCCCAGGCCGCCGCAACAGAGTGCGCGCACCTAACCCCTTGCGCCACCGGGCCCACCCCTGGAAATTTTTTAATAAATGATATACGATAAAACATCACAAAATTGATGGAAGATAAAAGCAGACAGCTAGAGGGATGGATAGATAGATAGAGGGATGGATAAATAGATAGAGGGATGGATGTTAGATGGGTGGATAGGTAGATGAATGGATGGATAGATGGATGGATAGACAGATGATAAATAGGTACGTAGATAGACAGATAGGTAGATAGATAGATAATACTGTAGTGGTGAGGAGTTTAAATATTTTTCAGGGATTGGTGTAGTGAATAATGTTCTACTTAAAAAATAATTAAAAAAAAAATACTAAACATGCTGAAATGTTCAAGGAAACCTTGCCACAAATTTATTATCTTCTTAAGAAGAAAGGAAAAGGAAATTGTTTTAATTTTAATTTTTGATGTTGTTTTATTGTCTTATTTTCCACATCCAGCACTGCAGTGACTTGGAGATTCTCTGCTGTAAGCGTCTCAGATCACTGATGCGTGCTGTGATGTTGAAAACTGTGATGGTCCGTGGGTGTGGTTTTGAGCAGCTGTTAGTGAGATGGCGACAAGAGGTGCAGCCAATCTGTGCACTGCTCTTCTTGCTTTGGAAAATCAAAACAGGAAGCGAATCTCAACCATCATTAGTAACAAGGCTGAAAGAAATAGAGTGGGATTGGGAATTTTTAAAAAATGTTCTTGGGGCCGGCCCGGTGGCGCAGAGGTTAAGTGCGCGGGCTCCGCTGCGGCGGCCCGGGGTTCGCAGGTTCGGATCCCGGGCACGCACCAACACACCGCTTGCTAAGCCATGCTGTGGTGGCGTCCCATATAACGTAGAGGAAGACGGGCACGAATGTTAGCCCAGGGCCAGTCTTCCTCAAGAAAAAAGGGGAGGATTGGCATCGGATGTTAGCTCAGGGCTAGTCCTCCTTGCAAAAAAAAAAAAAAGTTCTTCTTTATTCTTTTTCATAGTTTCCAAACAGTCTCAGGTCACAGTGAAATGTGGTTAGTGTGGCTCCATGCTGTCACTGAGAACCCAGGCTCCTTCCATCTTACAGTGCTTCCATCCTCAACACAGGGTCTCCATGGGTGCTGCAGACGGGGAAGAGTTTAGAAGACCACATCCCAGGTCTTAAGGCCAGGCCTGGAAGTGGTGCCATCACTTTTGGACAAATGTCAGTCATGTTGTGCTAACTTCATTGTGAAAAAAGAATAATGAGTGTCTTCCTTTTCCCTTCAACCTAATCTCAATCCAGCAGCCAACAGAATCATTTAAAAAATGCCACTTTAAAAAAGTGGCATAATTAGATTATGCCACTTCTGTGCTCAAACCTCTTCAGAGTTTCCATGACTATTGCAGAGCAAAAGCTTAAATCATTGCAATGAATGCATGGCCCCACACGATCTGGCCCCCATTATCTTGCTAACCTTGCCTTCTACTTCTCCCCCCTCACTCGTATGCTCGAGCCATGACTGTCTCTTTCGAGTCTCTTTCTTTGCTGTGTACTCATACCTGGAAAGCTCTTACCTAGATGACTCTATCCCTTACCTCCTTCAAACTCAAATTCACCTTTTCAATGAGGTCTACCATGATCATCCTATTCAAAGTGTTAATTATCCTTTTACCCAATAGCTCTGACCTCCTTTACCTGCTCTCTTTCTTCCAGATCACTTACCACATTTTATCTAGTATTTAAACTAATATTGTGATTATTGTCTGTTGTCTGTGTCCCCCACTGCCCTAGACAACAAGCATTCTGAGTTGGAAGTCATGTTGCACAAGAAGGTGGGTGTGAGTGGGGGAGACTTTACACGTATTTTATTCTATATCTGGCTACAGGGGCAGACACTTTTGTCCATTTTCTTCTGTGACATTACCCGAGTGCCTAGAATAGTGCTCCCAGTGGGGCAGGCACTCAATTCATATTTGCTGAAGGAATGAATGAATGAGAGAATTTTGGGACTGAATGGAATCAATGAACTCAGTGAAAAGGCCTGAGACATTATCCGTTTTTCAAACAGGTTCTCATTCCCAGACTTTGCACTTAATAGCACTGGACCTTGGTAGATTGACTGCCTTTGCAATGCTCCATTTCCTTTCTTGCAAAATGAGGATTTTCACCATATCTATTACATCTACCTGTCAAGGTTGCTATAAACGTGAAACATTGAATAAGATATCATAAGAAGGGAAATAATTTTAACAACAGAAGCACTAATTTACATTATCTAGGGATATGGTTTACTGACTCTGCTTCTTGCACAGAAAATATGTGTTGCTATGACCTGATTTCTGATTGAAAATTGGTAAGAGTCCCTGGAACAATCCCCTGAGTGTCTGGTGTCTGTCCACTGCTTGCCTAACTACTCCTGCAAAGAGCCAGACTGCACCTAATTGGTCCCATAGAGAGGCCCTATAGAGGAGGACTCAAGGTTCTCTCTTGAGACACCCAAGGCAACTGGAGACAGACCAAGCCAGTACTGTTGTTCTTGCACCGGCTGGGACCTTCTGTCGAAAGAAGTGCCTTCTCTCTGGTCAGGAAACAAAGAATCCTTAGCCTGTCTGACGTCTCCACCTATGCTGTCCACCAATGCAGTCAGCTTGAACTGTGAGGCCCAATCTTGTCTGGATTGATAAGGAATAAGAGATGGTAATCCTTGAGTCCTCATTTTGACTAAGAGTCCAACCCTTTCCTCTCTGTTGCATCTCAAGTGAGCTCCAGGAGGTAGCATTGGAGATTGAAGCGTTCTTGTGCTTTATCCATCCTCCGTGAGTCTGCGTCCTCATGTAAAAGTCTGCTCACCTAAAGGAGACCCAACCTGCTCTAACTCCACCCTGGAGTTTGGATGTTAACTCTTAACTGGAGAACACCAATGTCAAGGATCTTGGTGAGAAGTCTATGGTTACTTGCTGTGAACAGATAAGCATTATTTGTAGCTGCTTAAAACTGTATGAGTGCCTAAACATGCCTGAAAAAATGTGTTCGTCCAAACAAGGTTATTTTCTCCATGTGGTTCTATTAATACTACTTATTTTTTGATGTGGTAAAATCATCATTATCATGAAGGAGCCGGTCTAAACCACATCCTATCTAAGTGATCATCTATACTTTCATTTATGAAATTAGAAAATTTTCCTAAGCAGATTGCCAACCCCAAATTCCCACTTTTACTATAATTTTTATCTATGATCTGTTCACCTTTTCCAACCCCATCAACTTGCCTGTAGCAAATTGTTTCTCTTTTCTCTTGTAATCTGTCCTTATTAAGAAGAGTTTATAAGTCCTAAGGGAAGTTTCAGAAAGGGTTTCCAGAGGCTATTTATAAACCTCAGAGAGTCTAATTAGTTGATTGAATAGGAAAGTTGGCATCCTGCCTCATGATTGGAGTAAGATAAACATGGGGAAGGTAGAAGGAAAACTGCCCTCCACGACCAAGTTCCAGCCCAAAGACCCCTTCCAGTTCATCCAAAGCTCTGAGAACATCTGAAAAGGAAGACTCTCAAATAAATCAATGTTCCCATCCATGACCGCCTCATTCCTGGCTCCTTCTTGGAACCCCTGAACTTGCCACTGAAAGCCCTGGAGAGCCATATCTGGAGCTGTGGACAAACTGATTTCAGGGGGTTTCCATGTTACCAGAATGACATCTGGGCAACAATAGACAATTTACTCAAGGACATGCTCCCTTTTCCTGTTATCTTCACCCCTCTGTTTTCTTAAATACAACTGAGTGTGGGAATAGACAGACATAAATCACTCCCTCAGCTCCCTTCAACACTGTTTCTACCTCACAAACCAACCCCCTCTCTCCATGTTTCTGACCTGATAAGCCTTTATTCCAGCTCCTGTCTATTGAGTTCCTACTGTGGGCCAGGCCCTGTACTCAGAGACTTGTATGCATAGCATCGTTTCATCCTCACATACCCTATAGAGCAGGATCTATTATTATGACCATTTAACACAGGAAGAAGCTGAGAGTCAGAGTTTAAGAGATTTATCTGAGGCTGCACAGCTAGGAAGTGGCAGAGACTGTGTCACAGTATTGCATACTTCTTTTTTCTTATCTCTTCTCCATGAACTTCCTCTATTGGCTACTTCATCAGTTCTTGGAGGACAGTATGTCACAACAGCTTTGTGACCTTGAACAATCCCTTCTTCCTCTCCAAATCTCGGTTTCTTTTTCTGTAAAACAATATGACGGGGTTAAGCTTTGTTCATGCTGCGACATCCTTGGACTCTAAGGATGCAAATGATGGCAGCAAGTGACTTGTAAAACATCCCAATTTGGAAACTCTCACCTACCTGCTTTTACTAAGCCTATTGAGAAGTTACCAGCTGGCAATTCTACCTGCCTCAGAAAGAGGAGAGACTGGGGGAATCTCAGCTCACAGGTCAAGAGAAATAAGTCCAGATGCAGAGATTAGTTAGTAAACATTTTTCTAATTTTTGAAAAATTAAAAAAGATCGTTGGCTTCTCAAACAATTACAGTATAAACTCTAGAATTGGGGAGACTCTAGTTCATATTCTCGCTCTGTCCCTAGCTTATTGTGTGATCTTGGGCAAGTCACCAAATTCTTTGGGAATCTGTTTCCCCATCTGTAAAATGGAGATGCTAATAACCATGCTTCCCTCCCAGGATAATTAAGAGGAACAAACTGCCCCACAGACAGGGTTAACCTCTGACTAGCCCATCACAGCCTTTGCATGCAAGGTTCACAAATAGATATCCAACATACTCCCTTCTTTTCAGCCCTAGAGGGTTGACCTCTTATGGGCATAACTCTAGACAACAAAAATAGTCAAAAAAGCATGGGAGGTGACTAACTTTCTTCCCCAACAGCTTGACCATTAATGGAATTAAGCAAGAACAGAATCTGCCATCCCTTGCACTTGCTCTTCTGAGCCAGCAAGACCCAGAAAGTGACGCCCATTGAGACATTAATTCTGTTTTTTGGCCAGTAATTTTAAATACTTATTTGATCTTGAGCTTCTTAGTTTTGGACTGAACGTCTTTTGAAAGCTCCAATTAAATTTACTACTCTCTCCTCTCTTGAAGCAGATTCTTCTTTGGATAACCTTGAATAAGAATGGGAAACAAAGACGTATTCAAAAGCCCTGCTTTACTTTCCAAAGCAATGGCCCCTGATGGGACTGTGGTCTTGACTTTTATTTGAATCTGTGTCTCTAGGCACAGAGGAAACATGCACCCAGAAATGTGCTTTCCCAGCATGCTTTGCTCCAGGGTCATACCCTCTTGGGTATTAGTCATTCTTAACTCATAAGATCAAAACTAAAGCTACATAAAAGCTAAAAATGGATGATTTGTCACCCAGCAAGCACCAATAAAATGTAACCACACGGAAAGATGAGTTAAGCCAAGCCTGTCTTTCTCTTAAAGATAATTCCCTCCGATGTCTCACAAGTTACCGTGTTTGTTTCCCTACAAATCTTTCCTGACCCAAATAAGCAAGCTCTGCTCTTCATTCCTCCTTTATGAGCCCACCAGTTCTTTCCTCACAGGAAAATGCTGCTGCATGGTTCGTTGGGAAGAATTGTGCTTTCTGATTTTGGCAGGTGCTGTGAACCTGAGTGGATCAGAATTGACACCACCCACCTGCAGATGCCCACACACCCAGCCAGGACATTTGCCAATCTTCTTTCTAGTGCCCAGCCCCAAACAAGACCATCCCAGATGAATTCTGATACAACAACAGACTCAAGTCTGGTTTCCTGGGGATTGACTCTGTAGAGAAGATGAAACCTAGTCCTGGTCTATCTTTTCTAAAGATTATCTCAGCTTGCCCAGCTGTTGGTCTTCACCATGGGTACCATGGTCTGTGTATGGACTTTGACTATGGATATTTTTATCTTATGTATTACTTAATAATATGAAAACAAAAAATAACACAAAACAAAATAATTATTAACACTAACACTAAACAGTATTGTTAGATAACACTAATGACAAATTCATGTTTCTGCTAGTCATAGTTCTGATAATCACACTACTAAAAACTATGTAACACTAATAAAATTAATAAGAATACACCATATGTTGAAAGCTCACTCTGTATCAACCACTCTGCTATACATTTCTCTTGCACTATCTCTAGGTAGCTGTGAGTAGATCATATAATCTTCATTTTACACGTGAAGAAACGAAGGTTCGAAAAGGTTAAATAAGTTGCCTATATTATATAGTTAATAAAGGCCAGGGTCTGCATGGATGCACAGAGCTGACTGGGAAGCCCATGCATTTAACTACTCTGCCCCTCTTCTCATCCATGTGGTCAGGTAAATCATCCCTGAGAACAGGGGGGTGTTTTGTCCTCTGTCTGCAAGGAAGAATCAGCATAAGGGAAGATTTGAGTTGGACCTACAGCCTCCAGTCCTACTAGGTTTGACATCTACCCTTCACTCTTTCCAATACACATCTTTTTTTTTTTTTTAATTTTTTGTTTATTGCAGTAACATTGGTTTATAACATTGTAAAAATTTCAGGTGTACATCATTGTACTTCTATTTCTGCATGGACTACATCATGTTCACCACCAAAATACTAATTACAACCCATCACCACACACATGTACCGAAATATCCCTTTCACCCTCCTCCCTCCCCCCTTCCCCTCTGGTAACCACCAATCCAATCTCTGTCCCTATGTGTTTGTTTATTGTTGTTATTATCTACTACTTAATGAAGGAAATCATACGGTATTTGACCTTCTCCCTCTGACTTATTTCACTTTGCATTATACCCTCAATGTCCATCCATGTTGTCACAAATGGCTGGATTTCGTCATTTCTTATGGCTGAGTAGTATTCCATTGTGTATATATACCACAGCTTCTTTATCCATTCGTCCCTTGATGGGCACTTAGGTTGCTTCCAAGTCTTGGCTATCGTGAATAAGGCTGCAATGAACACAGGGGTACATGTACCTTTGCAAATTGGTGTTTTCAAGTTCTTTGGATAAATACCCAACAGTGGAATAGCTGGATCATATGGTAGTTCTATCGTTGATTTTTTGAGGAATCTCCATACTGTTTTCCATAGTGGCTGCAGACACATGAAAAGATGTTCAAAATCACTAACTATCAGGGAAATGCAAATCAAAACTACAATGAGATATCACCTCCAATACACATCTTAATCATCCTGTTGTGAGCAGTCCTGGCTGAATGGACCAACATCTAGACACCATTTGAGCCAAATAAATGATGTGCCATTATTATACATTTTAGGAAAAGGGAAGAGCTTTGGATGTGTGATTTTTTCAATCTCATCCTTGTCTGTTAATCTAGAAATTGAAGGAAGGAAAGAAGAAAAGAGGAAGAAAGAGAGGGAATGAGGGAGAGACGAAGAGAAGGAAAGAGTAGCATACATTTGTACTGGCAGTTAACATTTATTGAATTGCACTAGTTAGTGAATTACACTAAAATCTCTACATATGTAATCTCATTTACTCTTTCCATCGGTCTAATGCAAATGAGAAAGATGGCCCTGCTGAGGTTAAGAAATTTCTCTAGGTCACATGGCTGATAAGTGGTGGAGATGGGATTCAAGACCCCCCTCCCCCAGCTAGTTGCTTGGGGAAACTGCATGTTTTACCACAAGGCTATAATTCCTCATAGGTGGCAGGCACTGTGCTAGACACTTCACGTTATACCATGCACACTGCTGTAGCACTTACAGCATGTATTGAGTGCTCCTTTCCTCTCTCAAACTTTCATTCATTCTGACGCTTTAGCTTTAGCATGATATATAAGATATATAAGGCCCCACACGATCTGTTCTTTGCCTAAATCTCCAATCTTGGCTCCTACCACCTACCCATCTTGTTCTGTCATCTAACCATTTTGGACTCCTTACAGAGTATCTCACCTCTGGTTCATTGTCACGTGTTATCTTCTTAGAGCACCTCTTTCTGCCCATTCACTTAGCTCATTCCATCTATGCATTCAACATTTAGCCTAGGAGTTGCCTCATCTAGGAGTCTTTCCCCGGGTTGCTCTAAGCTTGGCTTAGATGCCTCTTTTTGTACTTCCTGCACATCCTGAGCTTCTCTCCACCATAGTACTCATTTCACTACACTGTGCTTGTAGGTGGATGTGCCTGTCTTCCCCTTCCCCTGAACTTGGAAGCCCTTGAGCACAGAGAGCTCCTATACTCAATTGCGTCCCACCCACAAAAGTAGTGTCTGATGCACAGTAGACATTCTAAGGATATTTCTGAAATGAACAAATAAGTGTATGGCTTGCTGGCTGGATAGTTGGGTGGAACAAAATTTGAGAATTGTAGCAACAAATCGTTGCAGATGCTAAAGCTTAGGCAATGGAATAAGCCACAACCCCTGACAGCCCTAAAGACTACAGAGAGGAAAGTACAGTAATGGGCAAGACTGGTTAGGAAACAGGGGAAGCACATTCTAGAGAACCAGTGAGGAAACATTTACCTCACAGCTTATTAAGTTCAATACTCTTATTTTGCAAATAGGGAAACCGAGGCACAGAGAAAGGGGGTGGTCATATAATGCGTTATAGTCAAGTGGAAAATAGAACTAGGTCTCTTGACTCCCAGTCCAATCTTCTTTACTTTTTCCTCATCTTGGGATGCAAGGAATGGGATGCTGCCCACATGAAATATTTGTTCTAATGAGGAGCCTGGGTTGAAACGGGTTCTCCTTATTGAGAGGAAGTGTGTGGAATGCCAAAGCCAGCAGAGTCTGGCCAATAAAAGGCAGTAATGAGAGCTGCAGTTAGAGTTAGACTGGGGAGATAGGAAGTGCATCTAATTCCCTGGAGAGGGAGTAAGACACAGGAGCTCCCCAGATATATAACGCAACATCACAAGATGCCCAGAACTCTGGGTCATCTCCCTAATGATTCTTGGTTGTAAGACACGCATGTAATTTAAAATGTGCATAAGGAGAGGCATGACATTAACAAGGAAGATTTGATGCCAGAAAGCTCAATAAGGTGGATTTGAGAACAGTAAACTCTGATGAACATATCTGATAACACTGAGATCATCGCTCCATAATCTAGACACAGGTCTACAGACTAGAACCCAAGGAACGTTACACTACAAGTATTTATTCATAGTCTCACTGCTTTAATGCGTCCTCCCCTTGTACATTCTCCACAAAGAATTCAAAATGATCTCATTAAACTATAAAGCAGATCTGTGTCGCTTTGCTTTTTAAGATCCTTCATCTGCCACACTTAGAATGAAATTTGAACTCCTCATAGTGGCCTGTAAGACCCTTAGTGATCTGACCACGACTACCTTCCTATTCCTCTGCTTTCCTCCTTCCTCATTAGGCTCCAGCTACTGGCCTGGTTTCCTTCTTCTCCCCCACCCCCAACCACTGGCCTGGTTTCCTTCTTTCTTTCTTTTTTATTTTTTCCCCAACACACCAAATTCTTTCTTGCCTCTGGATCTTTTTACTTACTGTTCTCTTGACCTAGAATATTCTTCTACCTAACTATTCAAAAGACTGGCTGTCTTTCATTTTTCATGTCTGAGATCAGATGCCAAGTCCTCAAAGAGGCTTTCTCTAACTACCCTTGCTGTAGCAGCTCCCTGCTCCCATCCCCAATAAGTTACCCTCTGCTTATTTTCTTTGTAATATTCCTGATGATCTAAACTCACTGTATCTACGCCAAACTACATTCCTAGAGGGCAGGGACTTTGCCAGTCTTGTTCACCACTAAATCTCCCAGTACCCAGAAGAGTACTCATCACCAAGAAAGTTATCCACTATCTTTGGTTAATGAATAGATTAACAAATTCATATAACAAAGGTTTATTGAGTGTCTACTATGTGCAAACCATTGTAATGGGTTTTCTGAGGGACAAAGAGAAAAATTAATCTTGGCATCTACCAGGAAGGATTTGATAGACTTATAGAGAAGATGATTCCAGTAACTGGAATGAACAAATATAACTCCAGTATATTTTAGACATGGCTGGAGAGATAAAACAATGTGGAGATAAACTTACACAATGTTACACGTCAAATGTATTCGATAACAATAATTTTAAAAAGATGGAGGGGATCGTATGGGAGAGGTTAACTCCAAATAGAGTCAAAGCCTGGGAGAATAGGTAGGATTTTCACAAAGATGGAAAGAGGAGAGTAACGTTGCCAGCTGGGCTGTGAGCTCAAGGACTGGGATACTGATGATGGTCTTCATTGTTTTATGAAGACCAGATTTAAGAAAGGTACCTGGCACGTAACAGGGATTTGATGAATATATGTTGAGTGAATAAACAAATACATAAGTGAGCTTATTTCAATAACCATTTCTACAATATATTAAAATATGCTTGCATCCACTTAATGGGAAATATAGTCCCCTATTCTTGTTCTATTCCGGGTATAATAAAAAGTCTCCTTTCATTTCTGTTAAAGCGAGGAAGCACCCTCTTCGTCTCCTTGCACCCACTCGAATTCCAGGATTATTACTTTGGCAATGAATTAGCATTGAAGGAGAAGGCAGCACTTATCCCTCCACATCCTATCATCAAAAAAGAAATGGGAGCTAAAATTCCTGGGTGAGAAGAGACCTTCCTGTGCTCAGATCTGACTGTGGCTGTAAAGAGAAATGAGGAAACCCACATGAGAGGAGTGGCTATGAAGGTGAAGAAAAGCCTTTACAGTTTCTGCTCTACGGGATCAATTTTTAATGGCTTTATTGACATTTAATTTACACACCATAAAATTCCCTAATTTCAATTGTAAAACACTGATTTGTACTAAATTTGTAAAGTTGTGCAGCCATCACACAATACAATTTTAGAACATTCCCATCACCCCAAGAATATTACTCACGGCCACTACAGTCACTCCCCATTCCCACCCCCAGCCTCAGCCAAGCACCAATCTGCTTTCCAGCTCTCTAGATTTTCTTTCTCTGGACATTTCATATAAATAGAATCATACAAATCCACATCATTAATTTTTATATCAAAATTTTGTGACCGTTTGCTATTTTGAGGGAGAATTTGAGCATAATCCTCTTCTTGCATGACTTATGTATTCTTTTTGTGCCTCGGTTTCTTCACTTATAAAATGGGATTCATAATACTCCCACACATGATTAAGTCATTTAGTACAAACCTGGTAAATAGTACACGCTCAATAAATCATAACTGTTGCTGTTGTTATTATTATTATTATTTTATTTTACCCAGCACAGTTCAGCAAGGCTGGGATAAAGAAATCAGAAAAGGAAGTCCGTAGAAACCCACACAAATGACACATTAAAAGGAAAGGAAATATTTCCAATCAGAGTCTAACAGAAGAAAGCTTATTTCTATTCCAGGGCTTTCTGTTTGCATTTTTTCTTTGGGGATAGGATGTGGAGGGATGTGAGCAGCCATCTCATTCACCGCTGATTTACTGCCAAAGAAATGATTCTGGAATCTGAGTCGATGTGAGTGGAAGGAGAGGGGGTTTTTCTGTTGTACTAGAAATGAAAGGAGGCTTTTAATATGAGATCCAAGTGACAAGGACAGGGGACTGGTATTTCCATTAAGCAGACATAGTAGTGTTTTCATGTCTGACCATGGCATATCCATTAACGGGAACATTGAAAAAATCCATTTCTGTATTAGAAACCCTTGTGGAAATAAAGTTGTGTTTTGTTTTTTTTTTTTTCCTGAAGAAAATGATTTCTTCCTCCTTTCAAGCTAAAGAGAGAACATATATAGTCTTTGATTTGGAGTCAGGAGACCAAGTTTCTGGTGCTGGCTCTGTCCCTGGAGCAGTTGACTTTGAGTAAATCAGTTCCCCTCTCTGAGCCTCAGTTTACCTTAACTGTAAAAAGGAAAGGTTTGACCTCTGTGGTTCTAGGGTGATGTGGTTCTGAAAGTGAAGGCAGGGCTGACGATAGATGGAGAAGAGCACAGAGGCACGATCTTTCCTACAATATCATGCATTTTACTGACCAAAGTTTCGTGTTGGATGAAACTTCCTTTCTCGTAAATCGCAGAACATTTACATTCCTTATTTTAAAGCAGGGGTGAGCAAACTATGGCCTATGGGCCAATTCCAGCTCACCTCTTTTTTTGTAAATAATGTTTTATTGGAACATGGCCACACCCATTTGTTTACATACTGTCCATGGCAAAGCCTAAAATATTTACCGTCTGGCCCCTTACTGAAAAATAATTTGCTGATCTCTGATTTAAAGAATTAATTGGTTTTATGAACCACTCTAAGTAAAATTTAAAAATAAGTACCGTATATAGTTGAACAGTTTCAGAAAGCTCTGAGTAATGGCTAACATGAGTTCGCTAAGGTCATAGAGCTAATGAGAAAGAGTAAGAAAAAAGAGCCAGTATTGGAGGATGATGATGGTGATGATGATGATGATCATAGTGATGATGATATTTACTGAGTATTCAAGGAAACAAGATAATGATTTAAATACTTTATGCTAATATGTTTAATCCTCACAACTATCATCTCATTATCTCAACTTTATAAATGAGGAAAATAAGGCCTGGGAGTTTAAGAAACTTGGCCAAGGTCATAAAGCTAGTAAGTCATGACTTGGGATATGGGACTATATGGTCTGGTGTAATTTTTCTGTTATGAACAGAAAGACAGCAATCAAGAGAAGGAAAGGGGCTTGCACAAAATCCTTCATGGCAAAGAAAAAGGGGACCCAGGCTTCCTGACTCCATGACCAATATTCCTGCCCTTGCGGCGTGCACTAGTCCATCTGTTGACGCGTGGGAGATTCACGTACCTATGTATTACCTGTCCACTGTACTGACAACTTCCAGGCTATTACAACCAAGAAGATAAGAATCACATCTTCTATTTCTTTTTCTAGAACTTAGCACATGATAGGCATACAATAAATGCCTAGTTATAATGATAGCAAACATTTACTGAGATAACATGACGTTACGAGAAATTATTTTAGCACTTTGTATGGATTACCATAGAACCTAACACTTTGTGTCCTTAAAACAGTCCTGTATGTTAGGCACTCTCATTATCTGTAGACATTATGCACAGATGTCTAAATTGAGGAAATGGAGGCTCAGAAAGTCAGTAACGTTTCCTTGTTCTCAAAGCTAGTGAGTGGTAAAGCTTGGATGTGAACTTGAGCAAAGGGCCATGGTTTTAGACCTGGTGACTCAGTGTGGTCCACGGACAAGCAGGCACGACATCACCTGGGAGCTGTTTAGGAATGCAGAATCTCAGGCCTGCTGAGTCATGATCTGCATTTTAACAAGATCCTCAGGTGATTTGTATGCACGTTAAAGTTTGAGAATCTTTGCTCTAAATCAGCATGTTATGCTCTTTGTTGATTGAATAAGAAAAGGAGCAAATGAGTGATTGCTTTCTGTGCAGTGTCAAGAAGCAAACTGGTCAGATAAAAATTGTGCTCTAAGGGAAGGGATCAAAGTGTCCATTTCTATAAATCAAACCTACTTCAAAACTGAATGCACTTTCTCAATTCTGTACTGATATTGCTGCCGCTGCAGGCTCCTAAAACCACTTCACTACAAATGTCTAAGATCTGTATTTATACTCTTGGCTGCATGATAAATACAGAAGCAAATGCTTCAGGACTGAGTAATAGAGCTATAACCGGGCCGGACTTTGTTTGTGACGCACCCAATGAGTGTTTTTAGACAAGAGGCACAGGGGAAATTGCCATCTGCTCAGTAACCCGTGAGTTACTATTTCCCGAAAATCTAAGCTTTTTCCAATTCCTTTAACATGAATAAAAATACACACGTAAGGCAACAGTCACTTTTGCCCCTGGAAAATGCTTCTGACTTTCTAGATATAGTCAAAGGTGGCAGGGGCTACAGGGACTCATTCGAAGTGGTAGGATTATTTTGTGCTTGGTTATCCTTTTTTTAATTTTTTTTCAGATTTTTAATGAAAAATTTCACTAAAATTCATCAAAATAAGTTTTTTAGCCTAAATCATCTCTTTTAACCAGGTCATGGAAATGCTCCCCACTGCTTCAAGGAGATGGGAATCTGAGCAAGCAACTTATCACCATTTCAGTTGGAAGGTGGCAAAGAGCAACTATCTCCCTCTGTTGTAACCAAATCCTTTGGGTCTGGCGCCGATTGTATTTCTTCTGAGCCTCAGTTTTCTCAATGGTCATATGAAGTTAGTGCCACCTACCACTATTGGGTCTTGATGAAGGTTATTTTCCTTCATTACACTGACTTAGGGGTTTCCAAACATTCATGAGAATAACAGTACCCTGTGAGCTTATAAATCTTCACATGCCAATCCCAAATAATCTAATAGGGTAGGTGCCATTAGATAATGATGAGACCTAGAAATCAACATTTTAAAGATGCTTTCCAAGCAATTTAACCAAGATGGTCTCAAAGCCATGATTTGATTTCTCTCTCCAGTGCTTCTTTGCGTTTCTCTAATACAAATTCCAACTCCCTAGGCAAATATGGGTCCCCACAACAGGTTAAGCCCAAATTTGAGAGGATGCCTTAGCAATTAAGGGCAAATCCCATGGTAGGCTCCAAGCCCTGGAATATGAAACTGGGCTGAAACTTATTGGGGAAAAAAATCACAAAGAGGCAGGACAAAGGCTTTAAAAGCTTTGCATGGGGCTGGAATGGTCCTGAGTTAAATGTATCCATTTGAGTCTCAAATCTTAACTCAGCTGGCAGGTGATGGGGCCACTCTGCTGCAACATTGTGTAGGACACCCCGAAGCATGTCCCACCATACCTCTGTCAGGGACTTTGCTTGGTGTACCCAACTATTATTAAAATAGCAGCAGATTCCACTCAGTTTGTGGAATCT
Organism: Ceratotherium simum simum; assembly: GCF_057802395.1. Lineage (NCBI taxonomy): Eukaryota > Metazoa > Chordata > Mammalia > Perissodactyla > Rhinocerotidae > Ceratotherium > Ceratotherium simum. The sequence goes on from NC_141928.1 coordinate 20,842,737, forward strand.
CACCTTGACTTGTTATTATGAACAATTGGACTCCATTGGATTGCTTTTCACTTGCAGTGGTAGCTGCTCTACATCTGTGATCACTTGCAGTTGACAGTGGTGCTAACTTCTCCAAGACTGTCTGCATCATTCTCCTATCCCACCTGTTTTGCAGTGGGCTGGCAGCACATCAGCTTATCTATTGTGTAAATGCAGATCTCAGGTCAGGGGCATATGTTACCACTCATTCTAATGCCTGGGCTGCATTCAGATTCCTTTTTGTCTTTGCCACATCCCAAATCCCTCTTATCCTAATAAAAATAAAATAATTTGAGGACCAATTTATGCCATTTCTATATGTCAAGATCCAAGATGAAGAGTTTGCTTACAATTTTTTCAACAGTTTGAATCCCCCCATGCGTACTGTCTACTAGGTTTTAGATACAAATAATTGCAATGATATGAAAATTAAATTTTTATTTTACTAATAATATTAATAGATGCTCTGAATTATTGAGTATCAATAAACTATGTTAAGCAGTTTTCACACATTATGTGATTAAATTTTACAATCATTTGGCTACGTCATATATTATTCCTATTACATTTGAAATTAAGAGATAACTGTCATAGATTAATCAACAAAGTCAAGGTTTGAACCCTGGGCCATCAGAGACCAGAGGCTGGGTATTTTATCACCACAACTTTCCTCTCCCAGAAGGAAAAATGTGACATCAGAACTTGATGGAGAGGTCAAGCTCCAGTTGAGATCAGCAGTGGAGAAGACCACTAACACACTGGATGTACTGTGGCAATCCCCCCCTCTCCCTGGACCCCATAAAGTTATTCTGGTTGACCACCAAACCCCTCATAGCTCTAGTATTATATGAGTCTTTTAGCTAACTCTAGGGTCACTCTGTTGGAAAGGCTTCATAGTTTCTGGTCTTTTGGTGACCCTTTAGAGAAAGATAAAGTTCTGCTATGATTAATGAGCCCACATATGTTCCAAATTGAGAAAAATTTGAGAACGAAAGGGGATTCTATTAATAATTACACCTGGATATTAGTCAAAAACTGTGACTGTCCTGGGCAAACCAAAAAGTATGATCATGAAAGCTATGATATGCTTCTCTCTCTAAATTCACAGCTACTAGCTGAATGTGTTCAATAACACGAAAGATGAGTACCTCTAAGAAAAGAAAGAGTGAAGGTAGGGAAAAGAGCCATTGGATGGGACAAAGTTAGCATTTCTGCCAGAGCAAGATGAGAGGGGTGTGGAAAAGACACTATACAATAAGAGGAGACACATGCAGAGGAGTATAAGAAAAAAAATTCCTAACTTCCCTATTGTGCCTTAAGGTTGACCCTAGACTGTGGAGCCTCTGTTCATAGTAGTGACACACATCAGAGCAAGATTTTTCAAGTTTCTTGTAACTCTATCTTGAGGCATTGCAACAGCTGCTCTCCTACCTTTCTCTTTGAACAAAGACTCCGTGGGGCTGACAGATGTGTCAGCTACAGGCAGGTCATATCTTATCTCAGAAATAGAAGGTGACAGCTTACTCTATTTCAAACAGTCCCCCAAGCAATGAGGTCACAGAGAACATGCCTCTACCAGATTCAGCAGCTGGAATGGAACAAGCTTGATCATTAACTGTGGCTTATGAATTGCTATCTCGACCTTTCATATTCAAGGTGACAGCTTTTTTTATTTTTGAGAAAATGTGAATTCTTACCAGAAAGGACACATACACAACTGCCCTCTGCCTCTTCCCCCTACTCTCAGCCATCCTTTAAAGAATTAAGCACACAAAATAAGAGAATAAAGTGAGTCAAACCTTGTATTAGGCCTTGAAAATTCAGTGATGAATAAGACATAATCTTGCTTTTGAAGAAATTAATTCTTATTTAAAGAAACAAATAGATACAGAGTAAATTCAATATATCACCATTTTTTACAGAAATTTATTCTATGCCAAACATATACCTCACTTAATCTTCATACCAACACAATAGGGTATGTTTTATCTCAGCTCACAGTACCTTAAAACACACATTGTAAGTCACAGAGCCAAGATATCAATGAAGGTCTATTTCATTCTACACTCACTTTTCTGGTCATAACTCCAACGGTTTCTCATCTTACTCATGGGAAAAGCCAAAGTCTTTACTATGACTTTAATGGCCCTATTGTCACTTGCCGAATGTATAGGTTTACCCTCAGTCTGGACACATGATAGGACTGTACTTCCTTATTCCATATTTTGGGTCAATTCAAGTAACCAGTTCAGTCCAACAAATCATGTGCAGAAATAATCTGTGTCACTTCCTGGTTGTGTATTGCATGGCCAAGGTGAGACCTATGGGAGATCTTTTTTTTTCTTATGTCAAGGTTACCAGCAATATTACAGATATTGGTTCCTCCATCAGTCTGGGTCCTAGGGTGAGGAAGACAGTGAGGATGTGGGAGCAGAGGCCCCTCTTGGCCATGATGGACATGAGGCTAGCGGGAGAAGTCACTGAGAGCTCAGAATTGTTGATTACTGCATCAACCTAGTGTCTCCTAACTGAAACAGTGGCTTTCTTTTTTTTTTGCCTTAACATCATGACTCATCTTGTCATATAGTTTACTTATTTATCATGGTATATTCTGTCACCTACACTAAAATGCTATCTCTGTAGGGGCAAAGAGTTTTGCCATTTTTGTTCATTAATATACTCCCCTGTGCCAAGAACAGTGTTCGGCTCATTGTAGGAACTCAATAGATCCTTGTTGAATGAATGTAAGAACAAAACTACCTCATATTACACCTGTGAGTGGTGAGATAGAGTTAATTTCAGGCTGCTACTGAAACACAGAGAAGAGATTGATTCAAAACAAGGCTGGACTCCTGTCTTTCCCTTGTGTGTCCCCAGTGCTTAGTGAGGGCCTTCAGCATTGTGGGAAATTAGTAAAATTAGTCTATGATTGTGGAGCTGTTACAGTGAAGAGCTTCCACTGTGGTTTCCATCACCAAGTGGCTCACCATGCACACATGTAATAATTACTGTCCTAGTGGAGTAATTATTAATTACTCCATCAATCACCCTGGAGTCTTAGTCATGCCTTAGTCATGACCAGTGACTCAACTGCATCTGGCTTTCCCCCAGGGACGTTCCTGTCCTCCTTTCTCCGTGTTCATTCTCCTCCTTTCTCTTTTAATTCTCACTTCACTCAGGTGTGTCTTGGACTTTTAGCCCCAAATGACTCCTGCCTTCTTCCAGAAAAAAAGTACCTCTTTTTGTCCCCATGTCAGTGGAGGCATTTCTTCTAGATTTCAGCCTCTGGAAACCGCTATGGACAGACAGGTGTATCTGTTAGCAGATTCTAAGGGAGTCATGCCCCTCTCACCAAAATATCTTTGCAGGCTGGAAACAACGCTGACTTCTCTTTACCTCTAAATGAATGTGCTTCTAATGGATGTCCATTTGGTTTCTCTGCTGACACATAAAGCACAAAATTTCAAATCTGAACACATATCTTTCTCTTCCTGAATCTCTTCCCTATTTTGGTGTTGATGCAATTTCCAGATACCCAAGATCTCTTTTTACCCAACTTGCCACCTTTACCTAAAGCAAGGAAAGGATATTATATATATGGAATTGGCTCACGTGATTGTAGGGGCTAGTGAGTAAATTTGCAGGGCAGGCCAGCAGGCTAGAAATTCAGGTAAGTGTTGACATTGCAGTCTTAAGTCCAGAATCTTTAGAGCAGGCCAGCAGGCTGGAAAGTCAGGCAGGATTTATATGTGAGAGTCTTGAGGCCGAATTCCTTTTTCTCTGGGAAACCTCACTTTGCTCTTAAAGTCTTCAACCGATTGGATGGGACACATTGTCAAAAGTAATCTCCTTTATTTAAAGTCATTGATTGTAAATGTTCGTCACATCTACATAATATATTCAATCAACATCTGGACTACTTGTTTGACCAAGCAACTGGGCACCATGGCCTAGCTAAGTTAACATGTAAAATTAACCATCACATTTTTAAATCCATACAGCCATTGTTGATCAATCACTGCACTTTCCCAGATAAATTCAGATGAGGTTTTGTGAGGCTTCTCCCAACAACACTCTTGCCAGCCATTACCAATGGATCAACTCTGGCAGGTGAGTGGAAACGCATCTCTGGCTCTTAGTTTTAAATGCAATTCTAGTGATTTTTCTCTCCTGCTCCATGACTCTTCATTGCCTGAGATTCCTTAGGCAAAGCATGTTTTACAAAACATTAATCTTACAAGATATTCTGTGAAAAGAGATTTTGTCATCAAAAAGGTTTATTATAATTGACATACCATATTTTTTCCCTAGAATCTTGAGAACTCCTGCAGGCATCAAAACAATTACACTTTGAAAAGCCAGCTTTTCCAAAATCTATTTGATCACTCAAATCGTTGTTAAGATTATACTCACTAAGAGTGAGGAAAACACATTTTAGGAAATTCTTATCACTCAAGGCCTTTCCATATTTGGTATCAACTATCTTTCCAAACAAAATATTCTTTGAATCAAAGTGTTCCTTGAATATCCCCTATCTGCATCCTGTTTGTCCCTCAACATATTCAATTAAAACCATTCCACAATATTTATGCCAATATCCCTTGTGGCAGAAACAATGCTGTATGCGCAATGAAGCTTCTCTTGTCCTGGGCACACAGAAAGAACACATTTCCAAGCCTCCTTTGCAGTTTTTGGGGGCCATGTTACTGAGTCTGTCAACTGGGATGTGAGTCAAATGAAGTAAGACGCTTCCAGGCCTAGGTCCTCAATCTTCCACACCATTCACTCCATTCACTCTCTCTTCCCTGTTTACATGGCTAGAAACATAGGACTTTCAAAAAGTAGAGTCACATGATGCAAGAAGCCTGTATCCTGAGTCATCACTTAGGAGAGAGCACTGCCTGGTCCCAACACAAAGTGAGGGAGACATTCTTATTATGTTAGACCTCTGATATTTTAGGGCTGTTTGTCACAGCAGCTAGCATTCATTATCTTGCCTATTACACTCTTCCGTAAAGCCTAATCTGACGCCTTAGCAGGAATAGACTTTTTCTTTCTCACACCCCCATAATACTTTGACCCACTCATAATGCTTATCACTTTCTACCTCTCATTAGAATGGTTCATGTTGCTATCGTATCTCTATACCTAGACTTTGAGCCTCTTGAGGGCAAGATTCGTATCCATTTCATCTCTGTATCCCCCCACCTAACCTGGTAATCATCAATGACTGTTGAATAAAAGATGGCATGAAGAGTATTCACATTCTAACATAAAATTTCATCAGGATAAGACAAAGCTATGAGCCTTAAGGGAATTTAGGACCTAAATTCCCATTTGGCAGGGATTCTCTGTTGCCAGCTCTGATAGGCTGATCAAATTGACTCACACTGATCCCTATGTAACTCTTTGGTACTTCTTGATGTAGAAAGCCAGACTAAGAAGTAGAAAACACTCAGAGTTTGGAATGAGAGAGTACTTGGCTGAATCCCAGTTCTCTCACTTGTTCCTCTGACTTTGGATGAATGAGTTTACACTTTTAAGTCTCAGTTTCTTGTGTTTAAATCTGACAATAATCCCTACCTTCTTGGACTGCAAGGTGGATTAAATGAAATCTTGAATGGAAAGTACCCAATAGAGGGCCTGGCACATGAGTAAGTGCCCAAGAAATGGCAGGTCCCTCTGCCTGGGCTGTTGCTGCTGGCATGTCAGCAGGGGCCATCCTGGCCGGGAAAGCACGCCAGAGCCCTAAAGGAAATTGGATGCCTTATAAAGCAAAGTTGATTAAATATGATTTTGCAGCTCCTGCTGAGAGACGAGCTGCGATGGAACAGCTGTGTTGTTTTATTGGAGAATCAAGGATTGAATGTCATATGAAGTCCTCTTAAAAAGAATCTAAAACTAGTCATGATGCTACTAAGCAAGTTTGTTTAGTAAACAAAGTCCTCTTTCAAAGAGCCATGGCTAAATGGTGAGGTTGGAACAAAAAGTCAATAACAGTTTTCTTTCTTCATTGGTCTTGACAGATTAAAACATACATTTATCAGTGTGCCTGCCTGCTTCAGGCTGAGCTAACGCCACATTGATGCAACTCCCTTTCTCAGTGAAAAAATGACCAATTAGAGCAAAAGAGTAGTCTAATCTTTTACATAAACATGTTAGGAAAGGGAATCCCTGGATGGCAGCTTAAAATGGGAAAATAACAGTGCATTCCTGTAATTGCCCTCCTTCTTCATTTGGAAGTGGTTATGGGGAATAGAAGGTTGATGAGATGGAGACATAACTGTTTGGGATCTGTGTTTTCTCTAGAAGTGTCAGTGAAATGTGGCAAAAAGTGTATGAAAGAGAGCTGGGTTCAAGGCCCGGCTTGTCCACCGTGTCATCTGAGGTAAATGCCTTCCCCTCTCTGGCCTCAGTTTCCCTGACATAGGAAGGAGTCCCATTGGGTAACATCTAAGCCCTCCTGCAATCCCATTAAGTTTAATGTTTGAGGATTCCTTGTCAAGCATTTCTTGGGCTGGTGGGGAGACCTAAAACGGTTACATATGAGGTGGAACTAAGAGACGTAGTTTTGAGAAGGAGCATTTGGTCTGGAAGGAAAATAATGAGAACATTTGGTTCAGTTCTCCATTAAAAGATAACTATCAAATTTGAAGTAACCAAATGGAACAAAAAGATGATGGTTGTCAGTTTATTGAGCTTCTCTGTGTCTGTCAAAGTTCTCCTTCATAATTTCCTTTTTATGCAAAGACCATGGAAGGAAGGATTCTGAATCAAACCCCACAAATCCTGTCTCCTCAGATGAGTAAGAGCAGGCCCTCATGATGTACAGGCACTATGCTAAGTGGTTTATAAACTTTATTTCATTTTTCCTCCCCACAGCTATAAGAGAGTAGAGATATTATTCCCATTTCACTAATTAGAGACAGGAAGTCTAATTGCCCATGTTCATGAAATCAGGGGCAGGACTAGAATGCAAAGCCAGCTCCTTCAGTTGCTCTCGCAGAATAGTTGTTCTATTCTGTTATGCCTCCTGGAGTCCTTCATTTATGCCTTCAACAAACATTTACCAAAGGGCTGCAGTGAACTAGGTGCTGGGGATTGATTCTGTGGCGAGGCAGGAAGGGATCCTGTTCTTGGAGAACTTGTGTTCTAGCTGGGAGGTGGCAGAAAATAAAATCATAAACAGAAATATAAGAAAAATACCAGATAATAGTAAATGACGTGTAGACAATAATCTTAGAGTAAATGTAAAGAGGGAGTGGGTGACTGCTTTATATTGGGTGGTTTGCAGCCTCTCTCTCTTAAGAGGTGACGTTCAAGCTGAGACCTTGGGAAAAGCAGCTGACCTCTCTGATCTTCAGGTTTCCCATCTGTAATATGAAGAATAATAAGATATTCCCAGACAACAGGATTACAGGAAGGAGCAAATGGGACTGTGAAGGTTAATAGGTTGATACACAGTAAAATCTTTGCAAATGCAAGGATTTAACACCCAAGTGTCGCATCCTTGTATCAGGCAACTTTGCAATTGAAAATTTAGGATTTCTCAGCATGTGGTTGAGCCAAAGTAATAATAATAATGATAATGGCAAAAGTTTACTGAGTGCTTAGTATGTGCTAGCTAGTGTTGTCAATATTTTGCATGTATTAAATGATTTAATCCTCTCAACATCCCCATGAAGCAAATACTATTATTAGTTTCCTTTTGTAGTTACTGAAACCAAGGCTCACAAGGTTAAGTCAGTTGGCCAACTCTATGCAGACAGCAAGTAGTGGAGCCGGGCCATGGACCCAGGTGCTCTGATCCTGAGGCCATGTCCTCAATCATCACACTTTGCTGTTTTATATATAATTGTGTTTGACCCCGATCTCCAAAACCCCCTCTCATCCTACCAGGAGAGAGTAGAAATGCTTGTGAACGTCGTGTTGCCCTTGCACTACTCAATTTTGCACCAAACGTGGTAACCTCGGCCTGGAAGATAATCTCTCTGGAGGACAATACACAGCACTGCACTTTCTCCAAATGATTTGAGATCCTCCCAGCCCTCAATGGGCTCTAAGAATGTGCTTCATGATGAGAAGCACAAGGTAATAACAGCAAGCTTCCTAAAGTAGTAAGCTCCCCAGCACCACAGGTATTCAAATAGAGTCTCAATAGTCCTTTGTCAGGGATGTTGTATAATGGACCTTGCACATTAACTAGAGCATTGGCCCAGGATCGCTTCAAAGCTAAAACCCCACCTTCCCGTAGAGATTGTTCAATAAGGGTCTCCTCTGCCTTTCTGTGCCCATGGGTGACGTAAGAGGCTGCCTATAAAATGACACTGTGGGGGCCGGCCTGGTGGCACAAGTGGTTAAGTGCGCGCGCTCCGCTGTGGCGGCCCAGGGTTCGCTGGTTCGGATCCTGGGCACGCACCGACACACAGCTTGGCAAGCCATGCTGTGGCGGAGTCCCATATAAAGCAGAGGAAGATGGACATGGATGTCAGTCCAGGGCCAGTCTTCCTCAGGAAAAAGAGGAGGATTGGCAGATGTTAGCTCAGGGCCAATCTTCCTCACACAAAAAAATAAATAAATAAATAAAACGACACTGTGGTGCGACCCCTCCCCACTTCCCAAGTATACAATCCACACGTCTGTTGCTCTCAACCTGGAAATCGCTGCTCCTCTGATTTAAGGCACAAAAGACTTCATTTAGAACAAAATTGTGATCTCTGAAAAGAAGTGATTTATCAATGACAAAATCAGAACTCCCAGCTCCTACATCAGGTATTACCCCACAGGGGACAAGGAAGATTTGCTGGGATAGTGAACGGGTCAGGAGTGGGGTCAAGGTCCAGATTGGAAGCTAAGGACAGAAATAGAGAAGTAGGAAGTTAAAAAAAAAAAAAAAATTCAGAGTATTTCATATTTTGCCTAAGGCCACCCTCATACTTCTAAAAATATCCCTAAACCATAGGAAATGTTTTCGATATAAATTATAATCTGGGAAAAAAGTGGAGCCAGGAAGCAAAAAAAAAAGAGCTCCTTATAGACATTCCTGTCCATTCCAAAAAAAGGGCCCTTGTACTCACAGTCCAAGAGGAGAGTAAAAACCAGCACTTATATTTTCCAGGAAAGGGTCTCGTTTATAGACTCGAACATGTGTTTCAGAAGCAGGTTTTCATTTTCTGTTATCTGTGTCAATTCATAAATGTCAGTCTGCACAGGGCCATTGAAATGAAAAGTAAAGGTTGAAAATAAATTCCCAGAGCCCAAAGAGAAGGGGCTGGCTCTGCAATCTGAAGGGCTGAGTGGAGAAACTCCTTTTCCTTGAAATAAGGGTCAGACCTAAGGTGATCCATGAAGACCTGGCTTCATGAAGAGGCATGAAAGACCATGCTCACAGAGTCCTAGAAGAGAAAACAGGGACCCAAATACTGTAAGTTCCAATTCTTCACCGAGGGTGCTACTCAACAGAAACCCAGGGTTCTGAGCTTCTGTTTTATTGAATGAGTTTGAGGTTTTGTGTGTAGGTCATTTCCACCTGAGGGACCAATTTATCAAGACAGCAGCAGGTCAGCATGGCCCACATTTACACCTGGAACACTAAAGATTGCATCATATAGTAGTAAAAACAAGCAAAACAGACATGGGTTCTTATTCCTCCTATACAACTTGACCAAGTTGCTTCCACTTTCTAAGCCACTTACATCTTCTATAAACATAAAATAACAGTCCAAACTTTATTCTTGTGGAGTTTGGGTGGGAGAATGTAAACAGCATGCAATACCTAATACAATATGAAATTAAAGTAAATGCCGTTATTATTAGCATTATTTTTCTTAGACATATTATATAAATTTATATTTATGATTGAGAGAGATTTCTACTGCAAATAGCTATCCCATCTACCTTCATATCTTCAAATCCAAATCTTAGAGGTAGTCTGTAGAAATGTATTAATTAGGAAACATCACCTTTGGGTCATCAGCTAGCGGTTTTCATGTGTCGGATGGCCACTTATAGCCCTGTCAGAGGCACAAATAACAGCCTACAGAGGCTTCTATGAATCAAGACTGTGGACATGTAGTTTCAAGCGGAGGAGGCCTTAGATTTATCTGTCCAGCTCATCAGCTGAACCAACCATATGTATATAAAAACTCTTAAGGGAAACCCCAGGCATTCCTGGATCCCCTACACTCCTTGGGATCTAATCAGCAACGGGAAATCAAGGGCAAATTAAATATTCCAACAAGAGTGGTCACCACTAGCTGTTGGATATCATCTTCATCATAGATTCATAGTGTAGTGGCATCAAAGCCCATTTTCTCCTGCTCTTTTCTTTTCATATGGGAAACCTAAGTTCAGAGAGAGAAAGTGACTTGGGAAAATCACACAACAATCTCTTTATCACCCAAACCACTTCCAGCTTCAAGGCTCAAGTCTTACCTCCTTTGCACAGACCTTCTCATCCTTCCATGTGAATGGTGTTCATGTCCTCTCTCTTGTGGTCCCATTGTTCTCAGCATCTGTGCTATTCACTTGGGACTTAATTAGACTCATTCACTCACCTTATGTAGAGACGTATTCTTGAGCACCTCCAATGGGCCAGATTCTGTATGCAGAGATGAATGGGACACTAACCCTACCTTCAAGGGGCTCCCAGTCTAGATCAGTGCTGTCCAAATGAAATAATGTGAGCCACAAATGAAATTTTACATTTTCACGTAGACACATTAAAGAAGGTGAAGAGAAAGGATGAAATTAATTTTAATATTTTTGTTTAACCCAATGTATCCAAAATATTTTAATTTCAATGTGTAATCATTATACAATTATTGTTAAGACATTTTACAGTGTTCTTTATACCAAGCCTTTCTAGTGTGTGATTTTTATGTTTCCAATACATCTCAGTTTGGACTACCACATTTCAAATACTCAACAGCCACATGTCATTAATGGTTACCATATCGGAGAACCCATGTCTAGAGAGAAAATAGAGTAAATCCATAAACACAGAAGATAGGTAGGTTTTTAGGGTGTTTGGGAAGGGCAAATTATGGCTCCCTAAACTGGTATTGGGTGTTTGTTTGTGTGTGTGCGTGCAGGTGTGTTGATATCTGCTTGCAGGTATCTGACTGTGTGTAGTAGAGTTAGGTAAGAGAGAGGAGTTCATCAGAAAAAAGTTCTCAAAGTTTGGTTATTTTTAATAATATTTTTATTGAGATATAATTCACATACCATAAAATTCATCCCCAAAAGTTTTGCTACTTAAGCTAAATCATGAAGGGCGACGTCATTATTTAGACAAGTAAGGTAGGGCGTTCCGGGCTGAAAGAACGGTACTTGCAAAAGCTTAGGTATGTGACTAAGTATAGCATGTAACAGAAAATTGTCGTTTTTTTTGTATGGTGGTAAAATGGGAATTTGAAGAGCAGCAGGAGATGGGGTTATGAGATGCTTTGTACATTTTCTAAGGCATTTGAACTTTATTGTGACGGTGATGAAAACCCATTGAAGTTGTTTGACTGCAAAAGTGGTTAGAACAGCGCCCAGCCCAATGGCGTAGTTGTTAAGCTCAGCACGCTCTACTTCAGCAGCCCAGGGTTCACGGGTTCAGATCCTGAGCGCGGACCTATACCACTCATCAGAGCCATGCTGTGGTGGCAACCCACATACAAAATAGAGGAAGATGGGCACTGATGTTAGCTCAGGGCTGGTCTTCCTCAAGCAAAAAGAGGAGGATTGGCAATAGATGTTAGCTCAGGGCCGATCTTCCTCACCAAAAAAAAAAGTGGTAAGAGCAGACCAGGATCATTGTGGTGGGAACAGGAGAAGGTAAGCTTAGTGGCAGGAGGGCTTATCTACTGACAGCTTGATTTATTTTGGGGAAGGGATTAATATTTGGTCTGTCTTGTATTTTAACAAATGGTACCTTTCTGTGTTGTATCAAATAGTGTGGGGGTCCCTCAAGAGCAGTGATAATTTATTATGTTTTTTTCATTCAATATTCTTGGTCACTCTGATTCCTTTAGATGTTTTTCGGCTCTAATCTACACTGTGACCAGAACAAGAAAGCCTTAATTCACACCATCTTCTGATGACAAAAGACAAACAAGTTTGTAGTTTAATAAATGTGGTCAAAGCTGACCTTTGAAGTGAACAACAAACATCTCGTAGCCTGAAATTTCATCCTAGGTACTTGCCAAGGACATTGGAGAACATGATACCTTGATTCTTCTGCACATAGAGTCCTGGGCATGCAATTTCCAAATGCGTGTCCCAAGTCTTTCCATAAAAATACTTGTGGAGCTCTTTCTTCTAAGATGCTAAGACAGTTAGAATGATGTCTCAAAAAAAAAAAAAAAAAACCGTGGCTTGTGAAGCCAGGCCCAACATGTTAAGCGATAGCTTCTTAAAATGATTAATTATATTAAAATTAACATGGGACCGGCCAGATGGAAGCTGTCGCCTAATGCTTTTACCGTTGTGGAGGAGCTGCCTAAAGGAAGAAATGTAGCGAGCAGACCATGGATAACTTAAGCTAGAGTCAAACTCAAGCCCCAGTCTCTGATAAATGACAATACAATATGTCCCTTGGATACTAAGCTATGTAAATAAATAACAGCACAAAGATGCTACCACTCATACGCATGCCTAACGTGCGTGTGCACCTCTGACGTACTCTTGTCCTGCCTCATTTGTGAGTTAGAGTTTAAAATAATCAGGGGAATTAGCTAAGTTGTTTGGGTAATGCCTTGAATAGTTGGGTGCTTGTCATGACTAGTTGAAACCTCTCTTGTTTGCCTCTGTGTACTTAAGAGAGACAGCGAAGAAGAGCATTGTTCTCGTGCCTGCTTTGTGTTTACCAGCTTGGGGAACTTAGACAAGACACTTTCTCTCCCAGGGCATCAGTCTGCCTTTCTGAGAAATAAAACATTCACACTTTAATATTCCTCTAAGCTCTAAGAATGACCTCCGGTAGTTATGGGCCAGATGATCCAGTCGTGCTAAGTGACTCCAATGATCTGATCCAACAGAAGAAACATTCATTCTTAATGTAAATGTTGATTGGATCTACACAACTGTTGCTTCAAGACAATGCTTGGGAATTTTGAACTTTGTCTCCTGCTAGAAAGAGATGGCCATGTACACCTTGGGATTACCATCCATTTCCCTTTCTTGAGAATAAGAGTTCTACAAATTTGCTTAGCAGAACTGACGCTCTGCCATTTTTATTTATGCATTTTTGGTAGGATTGACTCATCCTCAGCTCCAGAGGCTGACCGTGACTGATAAATGCTAATCATCTATGCTAACCATCTACCTGGCCACCTGGCTGCTTTAGAAATGGGCTGTGATCCAGTTTAAGCCAATGAGATGCAAGGAGGCATATGCTGAAGACTTCTAGGAGTGAAGCTTTCTCACACTTCAAAGAGAACTAATGGAATTCTACTCAGCCATAAGAAACGATGAAATCTAGCCATTTCTGACAACATGGATGGACATTGCGGGTATTATGCAAAGTGAAATAAATCAGAGGGAGAAGGTCAAATACCATATGATCTCACTCATTAAGTAGTAGATAATAACAACAACAAACAAACACGTAGAGACAGAGATTGGGTTGGTGGTTACTGGGGTTGGGGGGAGTAGGCAAGAGGCAGGTAATTAGGTACATATGTGTGGTAATGGATTGTAATTAGCATTTGGGTGGTGAACATGAGAACATGATGTAATCCATGCAGAAATAGGAATATAATGATGTACACCTGAAATTTATACAATGTTATAAACCAATGTTACCACAATAAACAAACAAAAATTTAAAAAAATAAAAAAAAGAGAACCAATGAGACTGAAGTTCTTTCTATCCCTGCTTATGAATAAACATGCAGACCTAGAGCCTCTGGCCACTATCTTATATCCATCTGATATTTTAAGATGGTAACAAAAAGGTAGAAAGCACAGAAAAGAAAAAGACAGAAAACAGGCCTTGGGGCATTATGCTGAGCCACTGCAGAGAGCTGTACAGAAAGCCTGCCTTACCTCTGCACTTTTGGATATGACCATCAATAAATTTTCTTAATTATCTAAACAAGTTTGATTTATTTCTTTTATATACAACCAAACAGTCCAATGAATTCAGTGGTGAAGACTACCTCATACCTGAATATCCTCTCCTGCTTGTCAAACTCCCTGGCCCCAAATATCTTCTCTGTTAGGAAATCAGTTTCACAGACAGATCCCAGACATTCGGCAAGTCTCTTCACGTTAAACAGAGCCCTGTTTTTCTTTGTGTATAGAGGGCGATTCTTAGCTAGATAATAAAAAATATTTGTGCAATACCACAACTTATTCCAGCTAATTCTGTGTGATTCAAGCAGAGGCTTAGGCAAAACTGTAGTTTGGTTATTGGTAATTGTCTAACAATCTACACAAAATAGGATTATTTCTGATCTGAGTATTAGGGGGCTAGATAAGATGATTTGACCTTGTTCCAAAAGACAGCTTCCGTGAGACTTCAGCTTATAACCTCATGCAGCATGAGATCAGAGTTCCCAGGTCCAGAGGCTTCACATGTAATGTTTCAACATTTCCTGTATTAAATGGCTGAATATTTTTAATAATATAAGAAAGCATTTCAATCCTATGCTCCGGACCAGACAGCCTGGGGTTGAATCCCAGCTCTGCCACTTCTGACAGTGCATCCTCACGTGAACTCAGGTTTTCTCCCTCTGTGCTTCTGTTTTCTCCTTTGTAAAATGAGGATAATAGAATTCCCTATCTTAAAGGGTCTTTGGAAGGATTCAATCAATTATCACTTTAAATCAGTGCCTGGCACAATATAAAGACTCAATAAATATAGTTATTCTTAGTGGTATTTTAGAAAATATCCAAGTTGTGTGATGGCTTCTTATCTTAAATGGTTTGTGCTGAGTATCCCAGCAGAAATACGGGTACTGTGCTAGAAATTTTATATATAAAGACATTATCTATAAAGGATTGCATACTCATGACAACCCTGTGACAGGATGTTGTGACCGCCTTCCAGATGAAGAAACTGGGTCTCAAAGAGGTTAACACCCACAGATGATAAAGGACAGAGACAGTATTGGAACCCCATTCTCTCTGAAGGTTTAAACCACACACATTCCATTCATTTGCTTATCCACACTGGATGACTTGACAGTCTCTGCATTTCTTTGGGCTTGACACAGACCTGCCTTATTTAGTCTGCTCCCGAGGATGAATCCTCTTCTATCTGGCTCCTTCTCCTGGTTCCCCATATTACCAGTGATTGCAACACATGGAGGAAGACTGTTCCTGTTGTGTCAAGCCCCTGTACAAGGCATTGAGTGAATCATTTGTTTACCTCCATCGTATGATCACCTAACACAAATCAGAAGTTAATTTAAAATCAGTTAAGGACTCATCATCGTCCTCAGAATAAAGTTTGCTGATCCAGTCAGTATTTCAACAAGGATGTACCAATGTTCCAAGCACTGTGCTAGTTCAAATTCCTTAGATGACCTACAAGCCTGTCAATACTTGCCTTTTGTTGTTTTTCCAACAGCTTTTGCTACGTCCAACTTTATACACTAGCTTTCATGCATTCTTTGCCATCTCTTGCTAATCCCCATGTCTCTATATTCTTTTACTTCTGGCTGAAGTGCACCCCAAAACCCCACGTCCACTTTGCCTGACTGACGTTTACTTATCCTTCAGGCCTCAGCTCAGATGGCTCATCCTCTGTGTTCTGGCCCCCGAAAGGAGATAGGAGCCTGACTTTGTCCCAGCCCTGTCCCTGTACCACCATCCTGTCTGCTATAATCTATTGAAATTTCCTGCCTACTCTCTAATCCTCCACTGGAAGATAGCATTCATAAGAGCAGGGATGATAATTTATTCATATCTAAATATTTAGCACGAAGCAGAGTGCTTAACATACAGTGTAAGCTCAACAAATATTTGATTCATGAACAAATCAGCTATGTGATCTTTAAACCAGTGAAGGTGGGTTTGAGAGGAAGGGAAGACGCTCTTGGGAGTCACCATCTACCTCTGGTCACAGAGGATGGAGGGCGAGTATAAGATAATAGGTCTCAAGTGATCCTAGTAATCAGTTCATTTAAACTGAATCCCTGATGCTTGAGTGCCTGACTTAACAACACCATAATTCTCTCTTTTGTAACTTCCTAAGAAATCATGTGCTCAGTCACAAATTCAAGGGAGAGACTTGGCTTAGGGTGTCCTTTAAGGGGAAAATAATCTGTCTCTCTGACCAAATTACACACCAATGAAGAGAGTGGAAACTTGGGGAAAAAATTAGACTTAAGGGAGATGAATTGGAAGAATGAATAAAGTTTTTCCAAATTCCCATGAGTTGTGTAATATTTTTTTTAAGGTCTTCGTTGGAAACAACACCTCTCAAACCTAATTGTTTTAGGAAGGTCACAGATCCAAGAACAAACCCAACTTTACCTACATCACAGAATTTCATTTTCTTCTGGCTTCAGTGAATTATATCAACAAAATTTAATTGAGCATTTACTATGTATCCAAGAAATAGCATCATTGGGTAATTAGTCTATGATAGACACTAAATGCTTTTCATAAGTTATCTAAATTTTCCCTTACAGCAACTGTATGAAGTAAATATCATCATTTTCCTCATTTTACTGAGGAGAAACATGAGGCAGAAAGAGGTTTAGTAGCTTAGATCTGGCATTCAAACCTGGGCATTCTGGCTTCAGAGATTGCCCTCTTAACCATCTGGCCATGTTCCCTTGTTTTCGTATATATCATGTCACTTAACTCTCACAACTGTCTTACCAGATGGTTACTTTTATTTCCATTTTATAAAGGAAGAAATTGTGATAACTTACCAAGATATATGGATGGAAAATAAGCATATGAAAAGATGATCCACTTCATATGTCCTCAGGGAAATGCAAAATAAAACAACAAGATACCACTACACACCTATTAAAATGGTCAAAATCCAGAACACTGACACCACCAAATGCTGATGAGGAAGCGGAGCAACAGGAAGTTTCGTTCGCTAGTGGTGGGAATGCAAAATGGTACAGCCACTGGAAGACAGTTTGGAGGTTTGTTACAAAACTAAACATACTCTTACCGTAAAATCCAGCAATCATGATCCTTGTAATTTACCCAAAGGAGTTAAAACCTTATGTCCACACAAAAACTTGCACATAGGTATTTATAGAAGCCTTATTCATAATTGCCAAAACTTGGAAGCAACAAAGATGTCTTTCAGTAGGTGAGTAGATAAATAAACTATGGTACATCCAGACAATAGGATATTATTCAACACCAAAAAGAAATGAGCTTTCAAGACAAGGAAGAAACTTAAATGCATATTACTAAGTGAAAGAAGCCAATCTTAAAAGGCTACGTACTGTTTGATTCCAACTATTTGACATTCTGGAAAAGGCAAAATTGTGGAGACTGTACAAAGATCAGTGGTTGCCAGAGGTTAGGGGAGCGATTGGGATGAATAGGCATAGCAGAGAGCATTTTTAGGGCAGTGAAAACACTCTGTATGATAGTATAATGATAGATACCTGTCATTATAAATTTGTCCAAACCTATAGAATATATAAGACAAAGAGTGAACCCTAACATAAATTATGGACTTTGGGTAATTATTGTGTGTCGGTGTAGAGTCATCAGTTGTAATAAATGTACCACTCTGATGGAGGATGTTGATACTAGGGGAGGCTATGCATGTAAGGCATTAAGGAGTATATGGAAACTCTCTGTACCATCCTCTTAATTTTGCTTGAACCTTAAACTACTCTAAAAACAAATAAAGTCTTAATTTAAAAAATTACCCAAATTTATGAATTCAGCCAAAAATTTACAGTAGGGTAGCTCTGTATGGGCAAAGAACATATCTTTTCTATTTCTCTGCTATAATTTCAGCTCCCAGCACCATGTCTGCCACATGGCAAGCACCCCATGTGCCTTCTTTGGAAAATGCTTCATTGCTTCATGATCTTTGCTGTCATCCAGTCAATGCCATCCCAATCACTCACTGGTACTATACAGCATCTCATCATAGGAGTTAGGCAGGTCAAGATTTTATTAAAAAAATAACTCATGGGAGTACTTAAAAGTGGAATTTTAGAGGGAAATGAAAAGAAAAAATAGAAGGTATCACTTGTGTCTATATATTGAAAACATCTGGTCAAGGAGACTTCTCAAATTTTGAAAAAAAAAAAATTACATAACTCTAGAAAGCTATAGGGTTGGAGACATCTGGAGAAGTGTCTGAATCTTGTTCTTTTCCACTGGAAATGTAGACTGTAGGTGCATGTCTTTCTGCACATATAGCCATAGTAAAGTTTTTAAAAAACGTTAATAAGAGGGAGGAAGAGAGGGAGGGGAGGGCATGATCCCTATTCCCAAAATGCAAAACATGTTTCATTCTGCTCCCAAAGCTCTAATAAGATCAAGGTTACCATTGAGGGGATGTGTCTGTCAGAAATTCCTTCAACCAAATCCAAGTCTGGAAATTCAGCCACCTCCATTCCTACAGAGACTTACAAAGCCCCACTATGTCTGCAAAGTGTCCTTTCACTAACAGGCAAGCCTGTTCATGCCATTTCTAAGAAAAGTCCCTCTTTGAAACAAGAGACTAAAGAGTAGCCTCAGCCCAGAGTCTGCCCTTATATCATAAAACTAACACCTCAGCCCTGAAAAGGAAGGACATAGTTTTATGGATAGATGAATAATGGAACTGCTTTATCTACCCAGAACAGTAACTGTCTCTCAACTTGTGAATGTAAAGACCTGCTGACATGGAGACTCTGGAGAGGCATTCCTTGAATCCCAGGTGCTCTTTCTAGTCTAAGAAAATGTTTCCAACTACTTGTCTCCTCAGATAGCATAGCCACAGGGGTAAGAGATAAGTCCTGGTGGGGAAAAGGGAGCAAAGAAAGTTCACCTCTTTTGAGAGTATTGTGCCCGCAAGTATCCTGGTGATACTGGCAAACGCACCTCCTTCCATCTTCTGGCAAGGGAAATTGGAAAACTAACATGTACTAAGTTATACTGTGTGTTGGACCCTGTGCTAGATACTACGTGCACCAACTTGTTTACATTCATTACTGCTAGAGAGATATTTTTTACCCCATTTGACAGGACATTGAAATGTCACAGAATAAGTCAGTGGCAGAGCTTGGATCTGGACCAAGATCCAACTGGCTTCACAACCCACACCCTTCACAACACAGCTTACTGAAGGGGAGAAAGCAAAATGAGAAGCAAGAGTCTGAATCTAACATTAGAATCTGTAATTTTTAGTGGCAGTATTGGGAGAACGGGAATTATAAACGTGAGGCCCAGCCCTAGCTTTGCCACCAGCACACTCTATCACCTTGGGCCAGCACTGAATTTCCCTGGGCCTCAGTTTCCTCATGTGAAAGATGAGGGGGTTGAGTTTGCATGAAGTCTACTGACTCTATGAGGAATAATGGATAATTGTGGGATAATGATTACTGGATAATTCCTTTGCTAACATTCAATAGTGTTTTTTTTTTTTTTTTTGAGGAAGATCAACCCTGAGCTAACATCCGTGCTAATCCCACTCTTTTTGCTGAGGAAGACCGGCTCTGAGCTAACATCTATTGCTAATCCTCCTCCTTTTTTTCCCCCCAAAGCCCCAGTAGATAGTTGTACGTCATAGCTGCACATCCTTCTAGTTGCTGTATGTGGGACGCGGCCTCAGCATGGCCGGAGAAGTGGTGCATTTGTGCGCACCCAGGATCCGAACCCGGGCCGCCAGCAGCGGAGCGCGTGCACTTAACCGCTAAGCCACGAGGCCAGCCCCAATAGTATATTAATAATCACAATTTTTGGTATGCTTAAATCCAAACTACAACACGTGTGATGCAATATGATACATTGGAAAGTTCTTTGGTTTTGTGGTAGGACATTTATAGAAACAAATTTTTGCTGGACCACTTCTTAGCCTTCCTACGGCTTTCTCATCTGTAATACGGTGTTTGTGAAACTGACCTCAGGTGTTAGAAATGTAAAAGGGATAATATAAGTAAGTGTGTGTGAAAGTGTCTGGCAAAAAGTAGGTGCCCAATAAGGATTAGCTAACTGGAGGATATGGGAGGATTATAAAATTGGGGCAGTCACCTGATGTCAGAGATAGAAAGTCTTTTCAGGCCAGAGTTATGGAAAAAAAAAATTGCAGCAGAAACTTTAAAACATAAAAATACGTGCATTGAAAGTATGTTTTTCTCTGTGAATTGCAGAGTTGACACTATGACCCACTTTCTCCAGGAAGAGCTCCTGGAGCTACATACCCTCTCTCCACAGTGACCCTTCTTTTCCTCACACCCTCTCACCGTCACTCACTGTCACTTTTCAGGTCATTGTGGGTATGTCAAGTAGGAGATGACTTTGTGATTGTGCTGGAGTTGCTTCGTTTTTGCATTTGCATCTCACAAGGCAAAGTAGAGAGCAGGGCGTGACTTCTGTTAGGTATTCGATAAACTGCAGTCTTCTTGGAGGAGGGAACTTGTCTTAGTCACTTCTACCCACATTCTTCAGTGTGGCAGCACAGGGTGTGGTGTGGTGTCGGTACCCAATGAGTGTGTATTCAAGTAGTGGGTGAAGGATTCAGTGGTTTTCCAGCTGTGCTTCGCCATCAACATGTGTTTGCTCTCACCTATGGTAGAGAGTCCACACGCCCAAGGCAAGCATGAAAACCATTTCATATCTAGCCCACATCTACCTCTTCAATCTGATCCTGGCCATGTCTCTGAACCAACCCTGTGGTCCAGGCAAAGCAAACTATTTGCAGTTCCTGAACACACGATGCTCTGTCAGACCTCCTTTTCTTTTTCCTCTGCTCATATTGCTTCTTCCATCTGCATTTCCTCTTCCCAAACCACATACGACCCTCGTGCATCTGACAAAAGCCTTCTCACCTTAGAGGGCTCCCACCAAGCTTCCTCTTCTCTAGAAAACACTTCCTGAAACCTATTCCCTGGTAAAATTGACTGTCTCTAACTTCTTCCCACCCAGGACTCCATTGGGCTCCCTACTACCAATAACACTTCAATTGTCTTATTTTTTTCAGTAGTATCTTTTCCCCACATGACTAGGGGATCTTTTAAAGCAGAGCCATATACAAATTTTCTCTGTATTCAGAGAGACCAGCACAGGCCCCAGAATATAGTAGGTGCTCAATAAAAGGACCTAACTCATTTGCTTATAAATACTTACTGGAAAACTTTTATGTGCCGGGGACCACTCAGGGGCTTGGGAAACAAAAACAATCCAGTCCAGACATGTGCCTTGCCTCCAGATAGTAGTCAACTAGTCACTCAAAAATGCCCGATTAGAAATATGACAGGTACAGAGAAGGAGAGATAGAAGTCTGTAAGAGAGGATTTGACCCAGTGAGGGAAGTAAGGAGAACTTCCCCCGAGAAAATAACATTTGAGGTGAAGTATAAGTAAAAGTCATCAAGTGAAGGAGATCAGGAGAGGAGACAAGTGAATATGGTCTCCAGGTGCCCAGGGAAGTATGCTTTCTCCTAATATACCCTGAGACCCTGGGGAATAATCTTATCTCAATGTGTGTTTTTTGAGAAATGAGAAATGAGAAATGTGTTTGAAGTACCCTGCACAGTCCCTGTCATAGAGTTCCTGCTTGATAAATGCTAATGCCCCTAAACATTCTCTCAATAATGGCAGGAGATAGAATACGTGACTCCTTGATAGGCTACCCCAAGGAATTGGCTCACACTGAAACATAACAAACTCAATACTCCCTCCAAGTGTGAGGATAGTTTATTTCTTTCTGAGCACCCTCTCTAGATTTGTTGTGTTTATTTGTCTGTTTAGTTTGTTGGATTGAGATTTACGAGATCTAGACTTTAGACTTCAATTCTCCTGTTAACTCACAGGTAAGTCCAGAAGTTGAACCTGATGATTGATAATGTTTCTTTTGTATGGAATTCTCTCCTTTCTTCCTTCTTTCCTTTCCTCCCTCCTTCCTTCCTTCCTTCCCTCCCTTCTTCTCCTCCTCATTAATTCCTATTTTCAGCCATAGCTACTATGGACCAGGTGCTGGGCTAGGTACTGGAAACAGAGGGATGACCAAGGCAGATATGTCCTAGCTCTTGAGCTCCACAAGGACTAATGGGGGAAACAGACATGAAACACAGCTAAGGAATTGCAATTGGGATGACCACAATGGAGAAGATCGGGTTACTATGGAAATATGTAACAGAAATCTGACCTAGTCTGGGAGGTCAGGGAAGTTATGTTTCACCTTCATCCTAAGGATGAGTTGGAGTTAGCCAAGAGAAGGGTTAGGCAAGAAACCTTTCCAGAATGAAGGAATAGCATTTGCAAAGACCTTGAGGAAAGGAGAATGCCTTATTAGAGGGACTAAAAGATGGTAGTCAGCCTGGTTGAAGGGCAGATATTGAAGATGAGAGTAGCTCCAGAGACAGATAGGACCTGCTCATTCCAGACCTAGTCGACCACATTAGGCAATTTGAAATTTATCTTAAGAGCAGTGGGAGTGGCATGATGCTGAGATCCCTCCAACTCCTCCTCAAAACCATGATTTTAAGGCATCTCTCATTTTATTGCATTTCACTTTATTGCACTTCACAGATAATTGCATTTTTTACAAATTGAAGGTTTGTGGCAGCCCTGTGTCGAGCAAGTCTATTGGTGCCATTTTTTCCAATGGCATTTGCTCACTCCGTGTCTCTGTGTCACATTTTGCTAATTCTTGCAATATTTCAAACTTTTTCATTAGTATGATGTTTGTTGTGGTGATCGGTTATCAGTGATCTTTGATGTTACTATTGTAGTTGTTTTTGGGTGCCACGAACTGCGCCCATATAAGATAGCAAACTTCATCGATAAACACGTGTGTGCTGACTGTGCCACCAGCCAGCTGTTCCCTCATCTCTCTCCCTCTCCTTGGGCCTCCCTATTCCCTGAGACACAACAATATTGAACTTAGGCCAATTAAAAACCTCACAACGGCCTCTAAATTTTCAAGTGAAGGGAAAAGTCATACATCTCTCACTTTAATTTTTTTCCCCGCCAAAGCCCCAGTAGACAGTTGTATACCATAGCTGCACATCCTTCTAATTGCTGTATGTGGGACGCGGCCTCAGCATGGCCGGAGAAGCAGTGTGTCGGTGCATGCCCGGGATCCGAACCCGGGCCACCAGCAGCGGAGCGCGCGCACTTAACCACTAAGCCACGGGGCCAGCCTACATCTCTCACTTTAAATCAAAAGCTAGAAATGATTAAGCTTAGCGAGGAAGGCATGTTGAAAGCTGCGATAGGCTGAAAGCTAGGCATCTTGCACCAAACAGTTAGCCAAGTTGTGAACGCAAAGGAAAAGTTTTTGAAGGAAATTAAAAGTGCTACTCTGGTGAACACACGAATGATAAAGCAAAACAGCTTTATTGCTAATAAGAAGAAAGTTTTAATAGTCTGGATAGAAGATCAAACCAACCACAACATTCCCTTAAGCCAAAGTCTAATCCAGAGCAAGACTGTAACTCTCTTCAATTCTATGAAGGCTGAGAGAAGTGAGGAAGCTGCAGAAGAAAAGTTTGAAGCTAACAGAGGTTGGTTCATGAGGTTTCAGAAAAGAAGGCATCTCCATAACATAAAAGTATAAGGTGAAGCAGCAAGTGCTGATGTAGAAGCTGCAGCAAGTTATCCAGAAGATCTAGCTAAGGTGATTAATGAAGGTGGCTACACTAAACAACAGATTTTCAATGTAGACAAAACAGACTTATATTGGAAGAAGATGCCACCTAGGACTTTCATAGCTAAAGAGGAGACGTCAATGCCTGGCTTCAAAGAACAGGCTGACTCTCTTGTTATGTGCTAATTCAGCTGGTGATTTTAAGTTGGAGCCAATGCTCATTTACTGTTACAAAAATCCTAGGGCCCTTAAGAATTATGCTAAATCGACTCTGCCTGTGCTCTATAAATGGAAGAAAAAGGCCTGGGTGACAGCATATCTGTTTACAACATGGTTTACTGAATATTTTAAGCCCACTGTTGAGGACTACTGCTCAGAAAAAAAAGATTCCTTTCAAAATATTACTGTTCATTGACAATGCATCTGGTCACCCAAGAGCTCTGATGAAAATATACCATGAGATTAATGTTGTTTTCATGCCTGCTAATACAACATCCATTCTTTAGCCTATGGATCAAGGAATAATTTCGACTTTCAAGTCTTATTGTTTACGAAATACATTTTGTAAGGCTATAGCTGCCATAGATAGTGATTCCTCTGATGGATCTGGGCAAAGTAAATCGAAAACCTTCTGGAAAGGATTCACCATTCAAGATATCTCTAAGAACATTTGTGATTCACGGGAAGAGGTCAAAATATCAATATTAACAGAAGTTTGGAAGAAGTTGATTCCAACCTTCCTGGATGACTTTGAGGAGTTCAAGACTTCAGTGGAGGCAGTAACTGCAGATGTGGTGGAAATAGCAAGAGAACTAGAATAAGAAGTGGAGTCTGAAGATGTGGCTGAATTGCTTCCATCTCGTGATAAAACTTTAGTGGATGAGAAATTGCTTCTTATGGATGACTAAAGAAAATGGTTTCTTGAGATAGAATCTACTCTTGGTGAAGATTCTGTGATGATTTTAAATGACAACAAAGGATTTAGAGTATTACATAAACTTAGTTGATCAAGCAGCGGCAGGGTTTGAGAGGACTGACTCCAACTTTGAAAGAAGTTTTATTGTGGGTAAAACACTATCAAACAGCATTGCATGTTACAGAGAAATTGTTTGTGAAAGGAGGAGTCAAGCTGAGTGGCAGGCTTCACTGTTGTCTTATTCTAAGAAATAGCCACAGCCACCCCAGCCTTCAGCAACCATCCCCCTGATCAGTCAGTAGCGATCAACACCAAGGCAAGACCCTCCGCCAGCAAAAAGATCGACTTGCTGAAGCCTCAGATGATGTTTAGCATTTTTTATCAATAAAGTATTTTTCAATTAAGATGTGTACATTTTTTTATACATAATGCTATTGCACACTTAATAGACTGCAGTATAGTCTAAACATAACTTTTATATGCACTGAGAAACCAAAAAATATGTGACTCGCTTTATTGCGATATTCACTTATTTTGGTGGTCTGGAACCGAATCCACAATATCTTCTAGGTATGCCTGTATTTCTCCAAAAACACTAGCAATAATTCATGGAAACCATTTCCTTCTTTTCCGTCTCCTCCCCCACTCATGCCTGGAGTGGCCCGCCCTAGATTTCCCCCCAGCCTCCATCAATAAGGCGTGATTGTTAGGAGTCCCAGCTTGAAAAGTTGCCCTTGGATCCTGGTGCGGCTGATGCTGCCCACCATGTCACTGACCCAAATGGGAATCAACCAGGAATTATTGGGTGAAGCCCATCCACTGGCTGTGTCCCCAGCTATGCAGTTACAACGGGAGAACTGGCCCCTGAAAGCAATCATGCCTGCCCATCGAGGAACAGTTGAGTCAATAGCCCCATTCATGGGCCTGCCCACGCCTCCTAGGTCTCCTTCTCTCTAGCGATATATGGCAGGATATCCATATATGCAGCTGTCAGTGGAAAACCATGGAATGGGTGGGGTGGGTGGAAAATATCCTTCTTTTTGCAAATTTATGGAAAGCAAATATTACAGTTCTCCTCCCTCATGATGCTAAATATAACAGGTAACAGATCCTCCTTTTAAAACTTAAAATGGACATTGATTTTTTCATAAAGAAAGAATAGCAAAAACACAAGAGACAGACAAATCTGCTACAATCATTGAGTATTGATTCAAAGGCCAATTCTTTCCAGCTAGACCCAAAAACCACCCATGCAAAGGATGGCTGGCATGCAGTCTTAACTCAGAACTCAGTATTAACAACGGCAAGCTCATGTTCAGCACATTCTTCCCAAGGCTCCAAGTCCCACTCTGAAGTATTTTCCTTTTCCCCTTCTTTCTGCCCAGCAAACACATTTCCTTGTGTACTCGCAGCCTCTAATCTCAGTCCCTCCAGACCTGATAGTGCTATTTGATATTAATGAGATAAAAATACAATTTTAATAAAGATTAGTAACTTTAGTCCATTCCAGGATTTCTCAGTCTCAGCATTATTGACATTTGGGACCAAGTAATTGTTTGTTGTAAGGGCTGTCCTGTGCATTGCAGGACATTTAGCAGCATCCCTGGCCTCTATCCCCTAGATGCCAGTAGCATCGTTTTCCCCTTCCACCCAGCAGCTGTGACAACCCAAAATGTCTCCAGATATTGCCAATTATCATCCCTATGGGACAAAATCACCCCAGGTTGAAAACCACTGGTCTGTTCTCAGACTAAAAGTGGTAGTATCATCTTCTAGCATCCCCAATAAAGTGCAGACCACTGTTCTGCTGCTGAAACATTGACCTCTATTGCCTCCGCTTTCAACCTTCTAACTAAATCCAGTAGTCTTATATTGTCTTCAATCTCTCTTCCACATCAGAGACTTTGGGGGGGATTGTTTATTTGCTTGTTTGTTTTCAGCATCCTTTTTTAGATTCCTTCTGACTTAGGAGGCAATATACCACAGAGGTTAAGGCATGATAGACTTTGAAATTAAAAAGAAACTAAGTGTGAATCTTACCTCTGCAATTTAATCACTATAAGACCTGTAGCAAGTGATCTAACATCTCTAAGCCTCAGTTTCCTGAGTAACATGAGGAAAAGAATATTTACCTTTTAATAGTGTGTCGAGAATTATATAATATAATGTGGGTAAACACTTTCAAAGTCTGGAAGGTAGTAATAACTTAATAAATGTTAAGTTATCATTAATTGGCATCATTATTATTAAACGCTATTGTTCAGATGTCTCCCTCCTCTTTTTCCATTTCCATTTCCTTTGCTTATCTTTCTTTCTGTATTCACATATTTTCCTAATAGCGATCCATCTCTAAATTGAGACCATGCAAAAAGTTGCTCTATCATTGACATTCCCTCTGAAGTCTAGTCCTCTGTTTCTAAATATCTAGAAAACTGCTCTGCTTGAATGTCATGGATTGTATCCAAAGCAGAATGTCAAAAAACAAACAAGCTCAAATGTATCAGGGATGAATTAGAAGATTACAAAGAGAAAGGCAGAAATGTGAATTGTTTAAATGACTCAAATGAGGCCACGGTTCTCAGCAATACAAAACAGATATCAAATCTCTTGTGGGGCAAAGTCAAGATTTAATATGATCATAGTGATTTTAGAGCTACATTAACAAACTGTAGGGAGTCTAGAGTAAAGAATCTGGATTGAAGAAGGATCTGATGAGGAATCATCAATCCAACTGATCAACAGTCATTCACTCTTAAAGTCTAATTGCACATAGGTGTTTAAATTGCCTACAATACAGTGTAGTAAGCACAGAGCTGTCTCTATCTCATAGTGGAAAGAGGGGTTAGGGAAGCTACATTTAACTGATATCATTTAAGCACAAGTTAAAGAATGACAAATGTTAGAAGTTACCGAGGTGGTTCAACCAGAAAAAAGATATTTAAAGAAAAAAGGTATTTAAAAGATAAAAAGTATATTAAATAGAGTCATTGTAGCAATAAGATTCTCATATACTCAAGTATTTAATCTTCTTTGATGTGGTGTGATAAGGCAGAACTAACAGCAATGAGCGGGAATCTCAAGGAGTTGATTTCTGCTATTTTACTAAGGACACTCTTGCAGCAATGGGAGAATTCAGTTGGAATGAGTTGTTTAAGGTTAGTTCTTTCCTGGGCATCAGAGATTGATTAGAGACTAACAAAGTCTTTATGACAAGTATCTTCTTAATGTCTGCTTGAGAGATGGGAAGTGGAATCATGGTTAATAGATGGAGCTTTTGAGTTGGTCAGATTTTCGCTGAAACCGGGACTCGGCCACTCACTATTCATGTGGTGTTGGTTAAAGTGTTTCCCTGTCTTTCCTAATCTGTAATAAGTTTCCTAATCTGTAATCAGAGACCATGATACTTACTTCCTTGGGATGGTTAATAAGATTAAATTAGTTTATTTTCATAAAGCATTTAGCATAGTATGTGGAATGGAGCATTGGAACTAGTTGTTTTAATTAGAGGGAAATCTTGCATAAAGTAGAGTTGGACTAGGAAAATAGATGGAATTCAAATCCTAGTGAGTTTTGTACCCTCTAGTTCCCTCCTGCAAACAACGAAAGTATAACCAAGACATCGAAAGATCAGGACTGTAAATGGCACAGCAGGGAGGGAAGAATTCTATTCTTTTCCCCATTGCCCGTTCAGACATATTCTGGATATTAGTTCTCCTGGGACTGGATGTAATGTTGAGTTGGTCGATGGCTCGTCCGATTGCTCTCCAATAATAAAAACATCCACAGGACAGCCTCAGTTCAATGATTAATATGTTCAATCCTATGCAATTATCACAATTGTAACTTCATTTATAGTTCAAGTCTCCTTTCCTCAGATCAGGCCTACAGCAGGTTTGGTGCTCATAGTTGTCTTTCTCTCTTTTTCCCCATTGAGAGCTTCTATCCCTCCAACCCCTTGTGAGGCTGCCTCTGGCTCCTCCAGGATTGAAGTGGAAGACTGAGAAGAGACAAAGGCCAGGAAAAGTCTCCTTTTATCAACGCTGATATAATCTGACATTGGTCTCCTTTGGGAATAACGGGATAAAAACTGAGACTAGGTTCAGGGGATGTTCAAAGCTGAGACTTTCTGGTGGTATATTTGTGTGTTCTTTACAGACAGTCCTCCATCACTCCTGGATATCTCATGCTCAGTTCCCTGCATGTGGGCCATCTACAACTTCCCCTTTGGCCTCTGGTAGTCTCATTGAGCCTCTTTACTGGGGTCCCAACACTCATCCAGAAGTTCCTTTTGGGAAAAGCCTTTTTAGGATGACTCTTAGCCCCCTCTTTTCTGCTGACCACCATCTGGTCCCTTAGAAGCATATATTCTTTGCTCCAAAGAACCCTAGAAGAGCAGGTCATTCCCAATACAACTGCCCCTCATCATCTATCATCAGAACAGATACCAGGCACAGTTTTTCTCCATTAGACTTTAACAAGCATGAGTCCAGTATCAGCCACTGTGGCTACAGATTCCAGTCTCCTTAAAACATGGCTCATTCAGCCCAAAGTGCAGTAGAATGAGCTCTTATCTCCCCTCATGTGCAAGAGGCCACATCTCTAACAACTTTTTCCTATGAAAACCTTTCTCACTTTTCAAGTCTTCTCCTCACTTACTTTTGTACCCTCCAGGTGAATATTGGGCTAATGATCACATAACTGTTGACCTCATTCTTTACAAGTTCTGCATGCATCCTCTAACACCACACTCTAGAATGTAGAAGTAGTGGTACTATACATTCTGAAACTAACTCACAAAAGGTTCCATTTTAACATCTCAGGACAGAAAGCAATCTTCCAACATACCAAAGTCATCATGGCATTGAAGTCTTACAGTGTCCCCTAAAGAAGCCTTACAGTGTCCCTTAAACTTATGAGACATCCTGGCACTCCCACCCTTTTGCAGACCCAAGGAAGAGTGCAGTGGAGAGTGTCTGGAGAGTTCTTACAATCTGTGAGCCCGTTATCAAAGCAGTGTGAGTGGCTAAGTATCTTGGATAATAATATTTTATTTTTTTGTATCTACAGACAGAATCTCGTCTAATATTTTACCTTTTTTTCCTCAAACTCATAACATGGTGGAAGGATAATCATCCATGGCAGGCCCACAGTCCAGTGTGGACTGCCAGAGTGTCACCTGACACTTGACAAAGGGTATCATGATTAGGATTTCTACTGTTCCTTTTTCCAGAGCTTAGGAAAGGGAGTATAGTGTAGCAGACAGCAGAGGAACTTTGGCGTTAGGAAAGTCAAGGGGCAAATTCCAGTTCTATCACTGCCTTGGTAGGTGACCTTGGGAATAGAGCTTAATATTCATGCATACATTATTCATTCATTTATTCTATTCACAAATATTTAAGTTCTACTATATTCCAAATACTCTGCCAGATTCTGAAGGATGGTGAATACACATACAAAAATCCATAATCCATATCCTTCACAGAGCTTACAGTCATCAGGGTGACAGATATTAGAGTCCAGAGTCCAATGATAGAACTTTTGAAGGAGTAATATAGTTCTCCTTAGTTACAAATTTCAGAAGATAGAAGCATATCCCCTCAAATGTGAGTCCTGATGACTTGCTGATGACCTTTGAAAAGGTTAAACATATAGGAAACTTGTATTTTGAGTGCAAAGGGCATATTAGTGTCAGATGTAATAAGAGACCTATCGAGTATGAGAGTTATTCAGCTCTGCAGAACTCACAGTTATAACATATTTCCTACAACATCCTCCTTTGCTATTGATTTTGGCTTATTACTCTATTGAATTGTCCAAGGGCATAGTGTATATTTCCTAATTTCCAACTGTCATCTCTTTCTTCTTTATTCTTTCTCCATCTTCATTTTCATTTCAACCTAATTCTACTTGATCACTATTCTACTGTTTCATTAGCATGTCTTCTTTGATTAAGAAAAACAGTCAAAGATAAACATATTTTTGAAACCAGTCATTAACCAGATGTCACCTCTCACTGAAATTACAGTCATCCAATGTAGCACATTTGAAATATAAAGGCTTCTTTTCATTTTTCTTGATTTTAATAGAAAATAGAACTCAATCTGAAACTAAAAGAGTTACTGAACTTCAAATAAAAGTTTCTTTACAAAAATAGATACCACATATTAAAATTCCCTCTAAAGTTAAAGAGGAAAAAATATTATTTAAAACATTGAGATTGAAGACATTTTTAAAAATTATATGCTTCCACCCTAAATAGTATCTGATGAATCCTTGCTTTCTCCATTCTCTGATTTTAAATACTATTTTTCATTGTCAAGTTCTATAATATTTTTCTACTAGATAATAGTAACACTCAGACACATTAATATTAGTTACTTATTTAAATGCATTTAATGTTCACCACTAATTGTTTTTAATGTGAGTTTTCCACTCCTAAGTGTTTTATTTTGTCTCTTCATTGGGCACATTTCTTCATCTAGTGTCTGTCCTTTTCATTCCAAGGGAGTTTTTTGCATGCTGTAGGTTGAATTTCTGTAGATTTGAGGAAGTGTATCTGTTAGCTTAATATTCGAAGGACACACTATAGCTGGATATAAAATGAATGAGTCCACTTTCCTTCCCTCTACACTTTATGGACACTATTTAACTGTCTTCTCACATTACATGTTTCTGTGGAAAAGCAAAAGGCAAGCCTAAAATTTTTCCTTCTATATTATTTTTATCATTAGTAGTAGTAGTAGTAGTGGTAGTGGAATATAATAAATTTACTAGGATCTGTGCTCATCTTTCTGTATAAAAATTTCTTGGCAGAGGATACAGTGATGTTTCTTTCTATTAAATCATCTTTATTTTATAAAATATTTTCTTATGTGATTTTTTTCAAGCACAACCTTATCCTTGACTATATTTTCGGTTGAGTTTATTCTGCTTTTGTGACTTTCATGTGGCTTTCATCTCAGTGATACTGTAAGTTTTTTCTTTGGTTATTTCTTGAGCTCTTCTCACCTTCTGTAATGATATAATTTTTACTAGAATTCTTGCTTTCCAGCTTATAGCTCATTATTTTTAATGCGAGGGAAATATCAAGGTAACTAATTTCCTTGAAACTATTGGGAACTGGAAGATTATTTACTTGAACTCTTTTTTTATGAAGGTTACATTGGTTTATAGCCTTATATAAATTTCAGGTGTACATCATTATATTTCAACTTTTGTATAGACTGCATTGTGTTCACTACCAGAAGGCTAGTTTTTATCTGTCATTGTGCACATATGCCCCTTTACCCCTTTCGCCCTCCCCCAACCCCTTCCCCTCTGGTAACCACCGATCTGTTCTCCATATCTATGCGTTTGTTTGTTTGTTTTTCTTCCACATATGAAGTCATACAGTGATTGTCTTTCTCCATCTGACTTATTTCGCTTAGCATAACACCCTCAAGATCCATCCATGTTGTCACAAATGGCATGATGTCGTACTTTTTAATGGCTCAGTGGTATCCCATTGTATATTATATGCCACGTCGTCTTTACCTGTTCATCCATTGATGGGCACTTAAATTACTTCCAAGTCTTGGCTATTGTGAATAATGCTGCAGTGAACATAGGGGTGCATATATCTTTTCAAATTAGTGTTTTCATGTTCTTTGATTAAATATCTAGACGTGGAATAGCTGGATCATATAGTAGTTCTATTTTCATTTTTTTGAGTAATCTCCATACTGTTCTTTATAGTGGCTGCACCAATTTATATTCCCACCAGTAGTTTATGAGTGTTCCTTTTTCTCCGCTTTCTCTCCAACAGTTGTTCTTTCTTGTCTTTTTATAATAGCCATTCTGATGGATGTAAGGTGATCTCACTGTAGTTTTGATTTGCATTTCCCTAATAATTAGTGATGTTGAACATCTTTTTATGTGCCTGTTGGCCATCTGTATGTCTTCTTTAGAAAAATGTTCATATCTTCTGCCCATTGTTTGATTGGGTTGTTTGTTTTTTTGTTGTTGAGTTGTAAGAGTTCTTTATATATTTTGGATATTATCCCCTTATTGGATATATGATTTGAAAATATTTTCTCCCAGTTGGTGAGTTGTCTTTTCATTTTGTTGATGGCTTCCTTTGCCGTGCAGATGCTTTTTATTTTGATGTAGTCTCATTTGTTTATTTTTTCTTTTGTTTCCCGTGCCTGAGGAGATATGATATTCATAGATATTGCTCAGACTGATGTCAAAGAGTGTACTGCCTATGTTTTCTTCTAAGAGTTTTATGGTTTCAGGTCTTACATTCAAGTCTTTGATCCATTTTGAGTTATTTTTTGTGTATGCCATAAGATAATGGTCTACTTTCATTCTTTTGCATGTGGCTGTCCAGTTTTTCCAACACTATTAATTGAAGAGATTTTCTTTTCTCCATTGTATGTTTTTGACTCCTTTGTCAAAAATTAGCTGTCCATAGATGTGTGGGTTTATTTCTGGGCTCTTCATTCTGTTCCATTGATCTGTGGATCTGTTTTTGTGCCAGTACCGTGCTGTTTTGATTAATATGGCTTTGTAGTATATTTTGAATTCAGGGAGTGTGATACCTCCAGCTTGTTCTCTTTTCTTAGGATTGCTTTGGCCATTTGGGGTCTTTTATGGTTCTACATAAATTTTAGGATTCTTGTTCTATTTCTGTGAAAAAATGTCGTTGGGATTCTGATTGAGACTGCCTCGAATCTGTAGATTGCTTTAAGTAATATGGACATTTTAACTATGTTAATTCTTCTAATCCATGAGCATAGACTATCTTTTCATTTCTTTATGTCTTCTTCAATTTCTTTCAATAGTATCTTATAGTTTTCAGTGTATAAGTATTTCACCTCCTTGGTTCAATTTATGTCTAGGTATTTTATTCTTTTTGTTGTGATGGTAAATGGGATTATTTTTCTATTTCTTTTTCTGCTAATTTGTTGTTAGTGTATAGATATGCGACTCATTTTTGTATGTTGATTTTGTACCCTGCAACTTTACTGTATTCGTTAATTATTTGTAATATGTTTTAGTGAATTCTTTAGGGTTTTCTGTATATATAATCATGTCATTCACAAATGGTGACAGTTTTACTTATTCCTTTCCAATTTGGATAATTTTATTTCTTTTTCTGGACTAATTGCTCCAGCTAGGACTTCCAATACTATGCTGAAGAAGAGTGACAAGAGTGGGCATCCTTGTCTGGTTCCTGTTCTTAGAGGAATTGTTTTCACTGTTTCACTGATGAGCATCTTATTGGCTGTGGGCTTGTCATATATGGCATTTATTATGTTGAGGTACTTTCTTTCTATACCCATTTTATTGAGAGATATTATCATAAATGGATGTTGAATCTTGTCAAATGATTTCTTTGCATCTATTGAGATGATCATGTGATTTTCATTCTTCATTTTTTTTAGTGTGGTGTATCACATTGATTGATTTGCAGATGGTGAACCATTCCTACAGCCTCAAAATAAATCCCACTTGGTCATGGGATGTGCTTCTTTTATCGTATTGTTGTATTGGATTTGCTAATATTTTTTTGAGGATTTAGCATCTATGTTCATCAGCAATATTGGCCTGTAATTTTCCTTTTGAGTATTTTAGAGATCAGGTTGGTTCCCCTGCAAACTCTGAATGTCACAGGCTTTCTGGTTCATGATCTGGTAATCACAGATTTTCATTCCATCCTTCAATTTCTCTTTCTCAGAAATGGAGTGACAAATCTAGGTGAGGAAGGAGGAGCTGGTGAGCTAAATCATAAACAATTACTAATGCTGTTATATAGGGCCTGTCTCTTCCTGCAGCGTTATCTCTCTCCTCTTCCAGGGTCATCCGCAATCTTAGGTTCTCCCGCTTTAATCAAAGGATCACTGAAAAGTTTTTTTAGAATTGTGACACTTCTAGGAAAATCTGCACCCAGTTCCAGGTCCAGGGAGTCACACTTACATTCTCAGTATCCCCTCCCTTGCCATGGACCAGATTTCACAGTACTGCATAGGAATATATCAAAATCTGTGGTTTGGAGTTGTAACTATTTCCACTTTCACTGAAGATAGAGTAGATTTTATTTTTCTTTCTGTTTTTCTTTCTTTTTCCTTCTATCATTTTCAGGAGATTTAAAGGAAGGATTTTCCAATCTTTAAACCAAAGTTTCTTCTTTGAATGTTCAATAGACCTCATGTTAAGAATGAACCTCAATGCCCTTAAAATTCCCATTGCTCTGCTTCCAACTAGAGAAAAGCCAGAATGTGTATGTGAGGGAGGTATGGAAGCTGCACTTGTGATGAGAGAAGACAAGAATGAAGCCTGAACTTGCCAACATGGTTCTTAAGAATCAGATACCCTGGATCACTCCTTCTCCTTGCTATGAATCTTCATATTTACTCAGCCTCCTTCAGTGAAAGATGATCATTTCAAAAGATATGTATTTTTCCCTGTGTTTAAAATAAGACTTAAAAGAGGAGAAAATTGACCTAGAGTTCATTCATCATGCCCCTTCTCTGTGCTAGTTCTGTACTTTGGACAAACTCCACTATCACATCACTTAAAAACTATACCTCTTCCGCTACTGTAGGATCCCCTCCAGTGCCTAGCACAAGCCATAGCTCGCAGCACTGCTCAAATGGTAACAATCAAGTAAAAGATTTCAAGGTACTCATTGGGCAAAGCAAATCCCATCTTTTCAAAGCTAAAGTTCATCTTTTCCCAAACTTCTCTCTCACCTCCTACAGCTTTCCAATACAAGCTCCCCCTTTCCAGAGATAACAGTGCAGGAGAAGCTCGTTTGCTTTATGTGTGCAGGCAGCATCATGTGAAACAGGCACAGGAAATGGTTTCCTTAGACCTGCAGTTTAAAGCCTTTTCTTTTTTTCCACTTTTGTTCAAGACCCAACCGTCCAACCTCACCCAGGCCTGAAGCAAGAATGAAAAATTGAATGAAAAGTTTAAAACCAATATGCTCAGAATCTCTATCCCATCTCTGAAGGCAGCCCCTGGAAAACGTGCGTCACCCTTTTGAGTAAAACCATCTCTCCTCCCTTCTTTTTCCTTCCTCCAAGGCTCTGAAGCAAGCTTTGGGTGGGGCCCCGCTTCTCCTAAGAGACCGACTTGCTATTTTGGGGACTTTATGTTTCAAAAAGTCTAATTCTGATTGGGCTGCATGTTAACTGGAAACTTAGCCACAGGGAGTGGCTCAAGGCCAAGAGGGGCAACTTGCATTTGAGTGGGTGTCAGAAGGACAACTAATACATAGGTGCTTTCACATCAAGCAACCTGGTCCAAATCTCAAATCCTGGCTCTGCCATTTTCTAGCCATGTGACCTAACACAAATTACTTAACCTCTCTGAACCTTTATTTTTCTCATCTATAAAATGAGCTCAGTAGAACCCATTTCACATGAACATGCATGCATAATAATTAGCATAGTTTCTACCATAGAAAGTAGGCACTCAAATGCTAACTTGTATGCACACTCTCTCTCACGTGTGCACACACACACACATATACACACAATGATCATTCACTGGGTACCAGCTGCTGGACTAAGTATTGTGCCTGTATCCTTGTTCAAGTCCTATGAAGTTGGTATCTAGTACTATTATTTTGCAGATGATGAAAGTGATACCTAGCGATGTCAGGTCACTTGCCTGAGATGGTACAACTAGTAAATAAAGCAGTGAACTTCAGATTTGAATTTAGATCTCAGACTCCAAAGTTCATGCTCTTAGATGCTCTGGCTGCTTCATTTCATATCAGTAACCCAAGATATCACAAGTTCTCTTCCCAACCCAAACGAAAGTTTCCAAAATGCCTTTACATCAGGTTGACAAAGGACCACGGCAAGGAAGCCCCCATATTGACCGAGTCATGGGATATCTCTGTAGCCTCAGGAAGGAGGGTCCTCCCCTTGAATGTCTCTAGCAGAAGACTTCAACTCGTTACTCCCTCTGTGAAGGATTCTCTGACTCCCTCTACCCCACAATTCAGAAACAGTTAGTCTTATGCTCTTCTGTAGTCCCAAAGATCTTTATCATTTCTCTATCTCAATTAGTACTTCTAATTCATCCAAGACTGTTTTCCTGTATCTATCTCCACTCCTAAACCAGTCCTGAGAGCAAGGTCTGTGACTTATTTGTACATTCTCTATCTGGTATCCAGAAGATGAGGATAAATGCGTGTTGAATGAAAGATTATGCGAACAGCTCCCCTTCAGCAAAAAGCAGTCACATAACAGATGTTGGGCCAAGCACTTTCCATATGTTCTCAGTTTCATTCTCACAATCATTTCATAGAGTAGGTACTATTGTTGTCCTCATTTAATAGAGGAGGAAACCGAGCCTCATGGTGATGAAGCAATTTGCCGTGATCTTACTTAAATGGTAGAATGGGGAAATACACCAAATTATGCCCCTCTCCCAGGACATGCTCCTTTCCCTGCTCCAAAGTGAGTGAAGAAGTCAGCTTTCACTGTGACATACCTCATCACTGCACTGCAGACACTACCCTCACACGTACAGACAGGAACAACCACACTGAATGGCGTCCCACAATTAGGCTGTACTTCTTAGGGTCAGTGTGACTTCTCCATACAACAAAACCTCTTCTTTTTTTTTTTTTTTTCCTCTCTTTTTTTTTTTTTTTTTTTGAGGAAGATCAGCCCTGAGCTAACATCCATGCCAATCCTCCTCTTTTTGCTGAGGAAGACTGGCTCTGAGCTAACATCTATTGCCAATCCTCCTCCTTTTTTTTTTTTCCCCAAAGCCCCAGTAGATAGTTGTACGTCATAGTTGCACATCCTTCTAGTTGCTGCATGTGGGACACAGCCTCAGCATGGCCAGAGAAGCGGTGCACCGGTGCGCGCCCGGGATCCAAACCCCGGGCTGCCAGTAGCGAGCGCGCGCACTTAACCGCTAAGCCACGGGGCCAGCCCAAAACCTCTTCTTAACACACACAGTTCCCTTCTCTGCTCCTCTACGGGAACATCACTGTAAATCCTTGTGTGCTATTTCTTTAATCAAAACTGAGGACAAAGAATGAGGCCTGAGATGGATGTCCAGGAAGAGAAAATGTTAGAAAAGGAGAGAGAGGACTGGAAGGAAAGCAAAAGGCCATGGAAGGATTGAGGTTGAGGGCAGCTCCCGCCATCCCCCGCTGTTCGTGGGCAGCCCAGGAGCTGTGACTGTCAGCAGCAAAGTGAGCAAGGCCAGGGCCCTCCCTGTCTGCCTCTGAGATCATTCTCCAAGTACTCCGCCATCCCGGCTCGCCAGGGATTAGCCCTGTCTCTCAGGAAGGCACTGCCCCTGCCTGACTCTGTGTCCTGGTCCCAGACGCTAAGCCATCCCAGAGCTGACTCAGTTGTCCCCTCCTTTGAGCACCTTTCACACTGGGAATCGGCCTTCCTGTCTACTTGTCCATTTGACTCTCACTGCAAAGAGTCACATTTCTCTCTGCGCCCGAGCACATAGCACAGGGCCTGACACAGCGTCCGTGCTCGCTCAATGTCTATTGGCTTTAGAGGCACCATGGTGTGGAGAAGAAAGTACAGGTTTCAGAGTAAAATACACCAGGATTCGAATATTAATCCTGCCACTTCATCTCTGGGGCACCGTCTCCCCAAGGCCCCTTTTTCTCATTTACAATTGGGAACAATAATTCCTCTGATTCAGCATTGCTGTGTGGATCACAGGAGATAATCCAAGGAGTTTGTAAACTCTAAAATGCTGACCAATAAGCAATTCTCATTGTGATCGAGTAGTCTAATATCACACTATTAAAGCTGCTCGTAGTAGATCTTTCTAACTGGAGACCCATTTTACAGGGTTTGGGTGCACAGCCCTCCCAAAGTTTTGCCTTATGCCTTCTGTGTGCTTGGAAGTGGCTCCTTATGTCATCATTATAATCTACTGCATTCATTCATCATTCATTCATTCATTTATATTACTTCATTTGGAAACTATTTATATATCACTTATTCTTTTCCAGGCTGTGTGACAAGTTCAAGAGATGTCAGAGTGAGCAATGTAATCGTGGTTTTTGTCTCTTGGTGCTTATAGATTAATGGGAGAGAAAGACATGATGCAAATAATCATTAAAATATTTTATTGTAGTTGTGATAGTGCTGAAAAAATGGAGAAGACAGGAAATCAGAGAAGTATATAACAGAGAATGAACTGTGTGTGTGTGAGTGGGTGTGTGTGTGTATCCATGGTAGTGGGGTTGGGAGGCAAATCTTAAAAATAGTGAAGACGTTCCTGAGGACATGTCAATTACACAGCTGAAGAATGAGGAAGATGTGAGTGTGCTACATGTCTACCTGTGTGTGGTGCATGTGTGAAGGCATGGATGTGGGGTGGGAGGCAAGGGTAGTTAGACCAAAGCCTTCCAGAAAGAGGGATCAGGTTGACAGGAAAAAGACCATTAGGTAGGAAAGCGCTTAGCACCTTGAAAGCTGTTTGGGGGACAGACAGGAAAAGACACTTTCTGGAAAGTCTGAAATCTGTCTCACTTTTTCCTATTGGGTTATATGGATTTTCCCAGCTCCATGAAAGAAAGGAGGAAAAGAAAGAGAAAGAGGAGGGAGAGGCGAGGGAGAAGGACAAGGAGAAGGGAGATGAGGAGGAGGAGATGGAGAATTTTTAATTCCTTACAACTAAAGGGCATTATTTTTTACAGAACTTCATCACTCTCTACCTGGTTTCTCT
The DNA here is from genome assembly GCF_057802395.1 of Ceratotherium simum simum. Lineage (NCBI taxonomy): Eukaryota > Metazoa > Chordata > Mammalia > Perissodactyla > Rhinocerotidae > Ceratotherium > Ceratotherium simum. The sequence goes on from NC_141928.1 coordinate 20,882,104, forward strand.
ACCTGGCCCTGCTTAACTCTGTCATTTGGACTAAAAAAATGAAGATTGTCCTAATCTCTCTCCTCTTTATATTCAGCATCCAATTACCACTGCTCCTACCCATGAAATATATCAAATCCAATGCTGCCTCCTTCCTATAACTGCTCTGTCTGACTTAGGCCAGACTTTCAGCACCCTCCAACCTCAATTCTTACAACAGCTCTCATCCTTAAGGAAAAGCCTAAACTCCTTTTCTTGGCACCAGGACAGGCTTCGGAATTTGCAGGGCTCAGTGCAAAATGAAAATATAGAACTCCTTGCTGAAAAATTATTAATATTGTCAAGACAGCAATAACAAGCATTAAGCAAAGCACAAGGCCTTTCTGACTACAGGGTGTGTGCCACTGCACAGGCTGCATGCGCAAGGAGCCAACCCTGCCTGGCACTACTGGCCCCACATGAACCAGCCCCTGGCATCTCTCCTATGCTGCCCAGATTATGTATTTCTCCCCAGTAAACCTCACCTTCTGTCATGCCTTTTATTTGTACATGCTGCTCCACCTGGACTCTCTTTTCCTTCTGGATTAACTACTTCTAATCCACTAAACTTCACCCCAGTCACCATCCCATTGCTATTCTGCAGGGTAGATGGCCCAGTTCTGGGTTCCCACAGCCCTGACCTTCCCTTGCTAACAGCAGTTACTGAACCTCCTTGAAACTGTTTTATTTCACATTTTTCACCCAGATCTTGAGTTCTCCAATGAAAGAGACAAAGTCTTCCAACTCCAGAACGTGAATGCCTAATATTGATCCTTTCTGGCATCTGTTGAGCATTTACCTAATACCCTGAACTAACTGTGCTAAACAATTTATATGTGTAACCTCATGCGATACGTATTATAATAGTGGAAGTAGTTACTCAAGATCACAGCTAGGAATTCACAGAGTCAGTAGTCATTCACGGGAACCCGTGAATGTTACCTTATGTGGCAAAAATAGGATTTTGCAGACATGATTAAGTTAAGGATCTTGAGATGAGAAATTACCCTGGATTATTTGGGTGGGCTCTAGATGCAATCACATTTACAATCAATGCATGCAATCAATTTGGGTGGGTCCTTATAAGAGGGAGGCAGAGGAGATTACAGATGGAAGAAGGGAAGGCAGTGTGACTGCTGAGGTATCGACTAGAGTGATGTGACCACAAGAGAAGGAATGCCCGCAGCCACCAGAATTTAGAAGAGGAAAGGAATAGGTTCTCCCCTAGAGCCTTTACACGGCCCTGCTGACACCTTGATTTCAGCCCAGTGACACAATTTTGCTCTTCTGGCCCCTAGAACTGTGGGAGAATAAATTTCTGTTGTTTTAAGTCACCACATTTGTGGAAATATGTTACAGCAGCTACTAAAAACATATAGGATAAGCGTTTATCTAGAGGAATGAATGAATGAGGGTGAATGCATGGAAGAATGAATTGTACAGTGGATGATTCTTATCAAACACACACACACACACACACACGCACACACATAACTTTCAACTTCTGGGGTAAGAACTGCCCCCATTGTACATATGAGCAAATTGGGGCTAAGAGTTTAAAAGACTTTTATAAAATCACCAGCTAATGGGAAAAGTATCTGGGAGTAGACACTAGGCTGTCTGACTCCTAGTTCTGAACTTTTTCTACCATAACCCATTTTTTCCTTTCTCAGTAAGGAAAAAAAAATCAGCTCAGGAGAGATACAACCCATAAGTAAATATTCTACCTCAATCTTTGAATCTCTGTGTTACTCCACCCTTATGTCCACCTGATATACAACTGGTGGGAGCACAGCCCACAGATCCTCAGCCGCCACAGCAGTGAACCCACCGAGGGCAAGGACCACCTCTTCCTCATGACTTTAATCCTGGTCCCTGGCACAGTATTTGGCACCTAGCAATACTTGGTGAATGTCTGAAGAAAAGAAGAGGTGAATCAAAGAAATCCAATACCAGACTTAATAAAACTTGTGATTTTAAGTGCCTTTTTTTACATATCAATATGACTTTGGATACCCAAGCCACTAAAGTATTGGTAAAAATAATCTTCAAACAAGTGGAAAATATTAGCTTGTAGTATAGTTCTAGATGTGTCTGTCTTCACTACTAGCTGAGAATGCTTTCAGAGGAGAGAACGTGTTCCTATGTCTCTGTGTCTGTCATCTCATGGGAGGTGTTCAATAAACCAATATTTAATGTAACTAAAGTCATGATATGACCCCTTCCTCTGCCTTGAGCAGGCAGAAATTTTATGCTTCTGGGACACAAATCCGACCCTTCTTTTCCTATGACTTTCTGTGACAGTTCCAACTTGAGTATAAGCAGCATTTGTATCGTTTCAGCCACCATGTGTCTCCATCACTGTATGTAATTGAGAGCTAACTCTGGCTTCCTCAGGGAGGAATTACGTATGGAAGATTCATGCCTTGGGGATGTGAAGTTCCCAGTTGAAAGGGCTCTGTTAATTTATAGGAGGTCATAAATCAGCAGGAAAAGAAACATTGGCTCACAATCCATGGAAGGAAAAGACATCCTCCAGGACCAAATGAAAACCAGGCTGCAAGCCTAAGGATGATTTAAGACCCTGGGCTCAATTATCTGTCCCTGTCTGATTTGGATTCCTTGGGACTTCTCTGCTTGGGCCAGGAGAAGGGAGGTTTCTGCACTGACCATTGACCATGAATTGAGAGGGATACAAAATGTTCTTCAGCTCACTATACATCACCAACAGTGCCATTTCTGCTCAGGAGAGCGATGCCATGTATTGCATCATTTACCATGACCCTGCCAATTGGCTGCCGCCATCATGGTCCCTCAGGCCAAGGTTTGTACTTGTAGAGGACAGCTCGTATTCAGATACTGATTTAAAACTGGAATTCTTAGGCTTGGCCAAGGTATTTAGAAGACTCTTCTCGTGGGCTGGAAACAAGAAAGAGAACAGGTGGAAATAGTCTATGACTTGTTTGAGGTGGTAGTTACCTAAGTATATACAAAAGTCAAAACTCATCTAACTGAATACTTCAGAGTTGTATATTTTATTCTATGTAAAATTATAAGAAAATGCCAATGAAATTGTTTCTGGAAGCAAGAAAATGGTTATTTAATTATTAGAAACTAATTGCCTGGAAATGTAACTATCTCCACGTAGTTTGTGATTTCTGATCAGGGCAAGAAATATTTCCTGAGCACCTACTATTATGGGTCAAGGTGTGTGCTAAATGCTAAAGATAGGAAGTCCCTGCCGCCAAGGGGCTTCTGGACCACAGGAATAAGCAAGGCATGCGAACAGGCAATTAAAATAGTCTGATAAGTGCTGTGATGGGGAAAACATAGGAGGGGCCATGGGAGCAGAGACAACCCATTCAACCCAGTTGGAAGTCAAGGGTAGAACAGTGAGGCTTGAAGGATGAGCAGAAGTTTTCCAGTCAGAGGTTGGGGACGGCAACTGGCACAGAGAAAAGAGCTTTAGCAAAAGAACAGACAGTAGGGTGAAATAACAGTTTTGTGTTTTGGGTTTTTTTAAATCATTATGAGTAGTCGGGGTGGGAGAGGGTTGTTGGATTAAAAAGGTTGAGGTTGGAGAGGGCAGTCGATGAGACTGGAAATGTTAAGAAACAAATTTTTTCCAGATGAGAGTTTGTCTCAGCTGAGCTAAAGGAAAGCAGACTAGAGGCCATATTTGGGTGGACATGAGAACAGGGAACATTATTTTGTTCTAATTTACCCATTTACATGGCAGAATAAGAAAAGAAGATGATAAAGACAGCATTGTATAGGGGTGAGTGAGCTACATGGAAACTAGAAGTCTTGAGTTTCAGGCCTTTCTCTTTCATGACATTTACTGTGTGACTTTGGGCAGATGTCTCCCTCTCTGATCCTGTTTCCTCACCAGTCAGTTGGGGATAATGATAGCTACTTAATAAAACTAGAGTGAGATACAGAGATATATTGGATAAAGCACTTTAGATATTGTAAAGAGGTTTTTATATATTTTTTAAATTTGCTTATAAAATTGAGAGGAGCAGAAAGGAGTTTAATATATATATAAAAGGGGTCTATCTCTACAAAGTTCTTTCCAACTTTTAATCTCCATGAACTTGTCAGATGACCTGTGAGTGGCCCATAGGAAGATGTTCATGGAGATCTGACTGCCTGAATGGAGGCAGGAATACATCAAGCTAGACATTCAGAGAAGAGTATTATGAGTAGTCAAGAAAGGAAAGAGGCAGTGTTGGGAAATGCAGGCTGCTCAAGAGCAAGGGCAGGGAAAGTTCTGCGGACTTGATGAATTTTGTGAACTCTCTGCAAGGTTCTTCCAAATTTCCCCAGCGCGATGGGACATTGAAATCATGTCACGTTCCCTGCTCCAGGGCCTTCACACCAAGTGGGAGGCAGGGCTGTAATTCCCTGGGCAGAGTCCAGGAGTGGGCATAGCATTTGGCACCGCTGAGTCACCCACAGGATATTAAGAGATGTTGAGCGGTTCCCCTATGCCTTCACTGACCCGTCTTAATGTTCTGTTGAGACTCAAATCCTGTTTGTAAATGGAAGACCCCCAGCTCTCACAGGGGTCCCCCACTGCTATTCTGTGGGAGCCATCCAGTCCCGTCCAATTGATTGATTTCTCCGGATACGCTGACGGTGGTCCTAGGGGGAAGGGGGTCTTGGCAGGATAACCCCCCATATTCTCAGCTCATTTGCCACTGTGCTCTTGCCAAGTTTTGCTTCCTGTTGCATTTCATCAGATCATTCCTTAGTCTGCCTCCTTAAGGCACATTCAAAGAATCTGAATGAAGCTTCAATCAGCCCTGACTTTCCCCAGAACGCATTGTTAAGGAACTTGCCTACAAAGGCAGCCCGGGCACTGTCCCAGACTCCAATCTCCCTTTCCTCTCCTCCTCATGCTCCTCCTCATCATTCAATTAATCCCCAGCCACTTTTCCTCAGTGGCTTCTACTCTCCTGGTCATTGGACAAGCCCTTGTGTATCCTGAACAGCTATGCCAAGAATCTGCCCATCATAGCCCTTCTCTTCTGCTCACTGCAGCTGTGAGACTTTTGTCTAATTATCTCTGGACTTGGAAGCAGTCTCATTTTCTGGAGAAGAGCTCCAGTCTCCAGCTTCCCCTATACCAAAGACAGGCTCCTTGGGTATTAGTGCCTCCTGTCAAGTGCTCCCACCTACACAAAGCAAATCCTTCTTGGAGACAAAAGAGAGAATTAACTTGCAATATCTTACTCATAAGTCATATATCAGAGTAAGTGAGTACAACCTTTGTCTGTTTCCACAGCATTCTCTAAGCTGAGAGGTTGTTAGCAAATATTCTCTGAAACGTCAACAAGAGCTTTCATGATGTGGCTATTGAAAGCATGGGAAACATCTGCCTATCAGAAGCAACCAAAATAAATCCCTCATCTAATGAGTTATCTCCATCCCCACTGCTATCACTCTAGTCTAGGCCACCGTTAGCTCTTACCTGGCCCGTACAGTAGCATTCTACATGGTCTCCCTGTCATCACTTTTACACCCTTTAATCCATTCTCACTTGACAGCTAGAGGAACTCTTTAAAAACGTAAATCACATCTCATTTTCCTCTCTCCTACCTCCAGTCAAAATCCTTCTTAGGATAAAACTCAAACTCTTTAGTCCTGCCTACAAAGCCCAGTGGTTTTGTTCTTGCCTGCCTGTCCAAGCTTGACTCTCGTCACTCTTTGTCTAATCCACTCTGATCCAGCCATTGCAGTACTTTTTTTTTTTTTGTGAGGAAGATCAGCCCTGAGCTAACATCCATGCCAATCCTCCTCTTTTTGCTGAGGAAGACTGGCCCTGAGCTAACATCTATTTCCAATCCTCCTCCTTTTTTTCCCTTTTTCTCCCCAAAGTCCCAGTAGATAGTTGTATGTCATAGTTGCACATCCTTCTGGTTGCTGTATGTGGGACGCAGCCTCAGCATGGCCGGACAAGCAGTGCGTTGGTGAGCACCCGGGATCCGAACCCAGGCTGCCAGTAGCGGAGCATGTGCACTTAACCGCTAAACCACTGGGCCGGCCCCTGCAGTACTTTTGATTTCTCCAATTCCCAAGCTGGTTCCATCTTAAAAGCCCTTACAGTAGAAGTTTCCCTTTTCATGGGATAGTCTCCCTTCTGATTTTTATATTCCAGGTCCCCTCTTGTCATTCAGATCAAAGCTCTTCAGAGAGGCCTTCCTTGGTCACCTAATTTGGATTATGTGACATATAGTACGAAGTTAAGCCATATGAAATTGCTATTTGGTAGGTTAAATATTGGAAGTCTCATAAGATTCAACCTAATGAAAGCTCTGCACATATTTGTCTTGCATGAATAGTGAGTTTTTCCTATTTTACAAACAGTGAGTTGTTCACACTGTTTTTATATAGCTTTATGTCTGATACATGGTAGGTATTTAATAAAAGGTAGTTGCTGCTGCTATCACTGTTGTCATCGTCATTGTCAGTATCATCATCGTTCTAAACCATGAAGGAAGATGTAGAAGATGAGGAAGAAATAGGAAAAGAGGAAACCTCAACATAAACTGGTTTGGGATACAGGAGACAAGAGATCTGAGATTGGATCTTCCATTGTTGCCAAACTGTGTGATCTTCGATAAGGCAGTATATTTGGGAAATAACACAAGGGTTGGATTTTCAAATAGACCCACAAGAAACAAATACCTTACCAAGTATGAAGCTGTATGAATAATTTCAAAGCTACGAGTCATCACAAGGGACAGGGACAACAGGGAGAGGCCAGAGCTGCCAATGCCACTTTCCAGGCCCTTTCTTGCCACATTAGGATTTGCCCTGATCCAGATTTCACATATAGGTCTCTAAAAATATATACAAGCACATCACTTGCACGAAAGCCAGCTCTCTTGGTCATGAAACGTCTCCATTTTATAATCCAGTTAATTATATAGCTTACGTGACATTTTTCAGGGAGCCATGCCTCGTAGCTCGTTAGACTCCAGGTTTATTTACCATAAGTAATCCTAGAGTGATAAGGTACATGCTGCTAAAAGTATCCCAAAGATAAAGACTCTGTCCCTAATAAATACCATCAGTAGTTTTCCCTGGAATCCTTAATAGGGTATTTACAGGATCTGACCAGGTCACATTTCTTCCCTGGGGGCATACCCAGGAAAGGAAAAGAATGATTGCAGGCCTGTGTAACCCTTTCCATCCCACTTCTGCAGCCTATGTTTCCCTCATCTGTAAAATGAAAACTTGCTCAACATAGCTGAGGACCCAAAGGGTTTTAAATCTCATTGAACCCATGATAAGTGAGGCAGAAGCTACATAAACAGCATGTAGTCCAAGGGATTCTCCATCAGGGGGATTGTTAAACTCAACCCAGAAAGCTCCCTCCCACTAAAGATTATTGAGTAAGAAGGATGTAATGAAAAGAGTGTGAGCTCTGGAGTAGAGATGCCTGGGTTCGAGGCTCAGATCTAGAATTTAATGGCTATAGGTCCTTGACAAAGTAGCACGATATGTCTACGTCTCTGTTTCCTCACCCATTAGATGGTAATCATGAGTTTTAAGTGAGATGATGCATGTCAACATCAAGCACAGTGACTGGCATAAAGGAATTGGCAGTGATGAAGTCATTAATTCATTTATGCCATTGTATGGATCTACTCTTTCACAAAGCCTTGCTGTCTATGATGTCCACAGCGTACAAAGATAAAATAAGATGATAGGAGTTAGGCACACTCTAGTGGGAGCACAGATAGACCACTAGCCATGCACACCTCTTTTCCTTCCTACCATCTTGCCTCTGGCTCCAATTCATTGTACACACAGCTTCCTGAACTTCAGATCCGTGCCTTTCCTTTGGTTAAAACTCTCCAATAGCTCCCAATCACTTCAAAGATAAATCCTAAACTCTTCGTCCCCATGAGCAAGGCTCTCAGTGACTAGGCTGCTGTTTTCCTTTCCCTAACCCTCAGGGTTAGTCAGGGTAGACTAAGTGCTGGAACAAATAATCCCCAAATTTTAGCAGAATAAGACAATAAAAGTTTGTTTCTCATTCATACCTCCATCTAATGTGGGTCGGCTGAGACAGGGGTGATTGCCCCAGGCAATAATTCAGAGCCCTTGTTTCCTCTGGTCTTGTGGGTCACCCTCCTCCACTGGGTTCTCACTGTTCTCTCTCTTGGCCAGAAATAAAATCAGAATATTGCTCCACCTAACTACAAAGGAGGCTGGAAAATTAGATATTGGGTATCTTTACCATTCTTTGCCTTGTTCCTTTCCACTGACACTGGAGCAACTCTAGACTGTTTGTACTCATCTGCCACCCCATTCAGGTTCACATCTCTGTGCTTTTGACCCTGCTTGTCTCTCTGTCAATAACACTTTAGGTAAACGTTTTATCCTTCAGTGCTTGTCCAAGCATTGCTTTCTCAAGTCTCCCTTTACTGGGCCCCTTCCCTACCCAGAGATAAAGGCACTTGCTCATCCCTCTTAGTACCTCTAGACTTTGCCCACATTGTCACTCCAACCTGTGGTTTGTACATATGCTTGCCTCTCCTCTAGAATTTCAGCTCCTTCTGAGCAGAAGCCTGTGCTAATGCCTCACTGTGTCCTCACCATCCTGCACACACCCCAGTATGAGGGAGCTGCTGGGAAATTGCATTGATACTCAATGTCCTCAGAGAAGTAGAGCTGAGTGTTACAAGCCAAGTTTAAAGTCAGACCACCTGGTTTTGAACCTTGACACTGTTGAATAACCTTGATCAAGTTGCTTAGTCTCTGAGTCTCAAGCACCTCATCTGTAAAGTCAGAAGAAAATTAGCTCTCCATATCACATGATGGTGAAGAATTCGTGAATTCATGGATATAAAGCTCGGTATAGTGCTTGCAACACACAAGGAACACTCAATGAAATATTAGCTATTGCTATTTCATACCCTTCTGATCTGTTTTGTGGATGGGAACAGAAATGCTCTCCCCTGACTTTGAGGAGCCTTGAATTAGGACATAGAACCTCTTGCTGTGGACACGTGGCCCCCAGGGAGTGACTCAGGCAGGCCAAGGCCTTAGTGAGCTCTCATGGCCCTGGAAGGGTTCCTTGAGTGAGGTCTGGCAGGGGCAAGGAAAAGCTGACAAATTAAATGGTTTAGTCTGCTCAGCAAAGCAAACGTGGCTCCAGGAAGCTAGAAGTAACTCCGAATGGAAGCTCCAACTGCCACTGGGTGGAGGAAATTTTTTTCCAAATTCAATTTGTTTTCACTTGAGCTGCTTCATTTCATCAACACAGCTCTTTGGAACATTGGCTAAATTCCCTGAACAAGTCTCCCTTTTTAAGTGTTTTTTTTCCCCCTCCCTCCTCCCTAGTTCCTCAAATGCAATAAAAATTAAACACTTGGAAACCTAGAGAAAGCCCCCAAAATACCAGGTCAGCATAGGTGTGCACCAGATACGTGCTTGCAGATTGGTTAGCCAAGGTGGGACTGTAGATTTGGATGTGAAGTTGCTGTAAGCAGCACAGTGACTACAGTTAAATCATTCGCCAGAATGGCCTTGCAGTTGATAAACGGCCTTCTCTTCACAAAGACCCTTTCATCCAGGTCAGTCTTGTGTGAGGCCCTCAGGGCCTCCCTGTTTCAGCCTCAAGAGGAAGGAAGAGGAAGTAGACCCTCGCCTGCAGCAGCACAAAAGAGTTCTCAATCAAGAGTTCAGATTGCAACCCATTCTCTGTTTATGCATTCGGGCAACGGACACCCTCACTCCATTGCGCCACCAACATGACCAGGGCAAGGGCCCAAAGCCAGAATATACCAGAGGAGTTTCCTTCCCTATTACCTGGAATTTATTTAAAAAGAGAACAATAAACCAGAACCCTGCTTGTACTGGCCCATGCAAGATTCTGAGATGGCCTAACCCTTCCAGTTCAGAACCAGCTAATTCCAAACCAGCTCTGGTTTCTTCTGAACATGAGCCATCCCAGTTTGAAAGTTTTAGTTCTCTCTGTTGGAGAGAAAATATATAACGTCAACAGAAAAGACTACATAAAGGATATTTTTCTTCTGTTTTTTTTCTTCGATTGCCTCTTCACCTTTTTTTTATTGTTTTTATAAGAACTTGGCAAAGCGGATAAATTAAGCAAATTTTTCCACACAAGGAGTATAAGGATTCATTATAAACTGGATGCAGGAGTTAACATGACTATGGTGGCCTAGATTAGGAAGATATTTTTACTTGATTTTCCTCTCTAAATTATTAGGTATTTAATGCCTACGTATATGAAAAATTGTCTGCAAAAGAATAACAAAAGAATAACACCGCTATTTTATTGGTACTTGTCAAGAGACCCGTACTCTGTTGTAATCCTCACACAATCCTGTAAGATCTCTTTGTTCAGAGAAATTTGAAACTCCTAGAAGTTAGGAACTTTGCTCAAGGTCCTACAGATAGAACATGGCAAAGCCATCAATCAACAAAATTTTGGCTTTTCAGACTTTAAAGCTCACTCGCACCTATAACTATGAATCTCTTTGCCTCACTGTCCCCTTCTTCAAAATGGCAGTATGATCTGCCTCTTGGGGTTGTTAGAAGGATTAAATGAAATCTATTTGAATGAATCTATTTATCTATACCTTTTATGTGGTCGTATATGGAATTCCACCAGCATAGGGTCTGAAGCCTCGGTTGTTTGGAGTAGTTCAAGGCCACAGAGTGCGGGGGCGCAGGTCAAGGAAGGGAGCAGAGTCCCCCTTGACTTCCCTATGCACCACTCTCACCCTCTGCTAGGCTGGAACTTAGCCATGTCACTGCACTAACCATGTCACAGGACTAGTGGTGGGACTTGATTCTTGGACCTCTCTCGATGGCTACCACATAACTGCTTCTCAGTAAATAGTGGTGGAGATGTCCGTCAGCTGGGGTCTTTCTGACTTTTGAAATCTCAAGAAAATTAGCTTGGCGCCTTCCCCACGTGTGCAGCCTGTAGACATCCAAAACCTTCTCCAATACTTCAGCAAATTCCCAGGAACCCAGGAAACTCTTGTCTCTGAAGGTCTTTTGTCTAGGTAGGTATCTCTGTTCTATTCCATAAAGACCCAGCTGGGAAAAAAACAAAAGAAAAACAAACAAATAAACCCAACTATTTCTTTGAGTCTCTAAAAGCTCCACTTAGACATTTATGAGGAGAGTAGACTTTACTCAGTTCTAGAGAGAGGAGCCCCAGAGGAGAAATCTCTGTCACCACCAGGAAAACAACTGTCAATGGAACAGAATATCACCAGTCAAAAAATGTCCTCTGGCTATCACACTACCAAGGTATTTCATAAACCCTTCATATCACCCAGTATCAGCCTCTCTCCACTTTGCTGACTTCTCCATTCCCTTTCTCCCTTTCTTCATCTCATTACTCATCTTTCACTCACTTCACTTAAGGAGCAAAATTGATGTCCTGTTCCTATCCCATGAAACGCTGACACTCTCATCTGTGATAGTTTGGCATCTATCAACACACACATCTTGAAGATCTCACCTACCCCGAAAGGATTTATTAACTCTCACTCACTCCTCTTCCCAGGAGGCATTCCAATGCTGGATGCTAAGATCATTGGATAAATAATAACAAAATGTCTATAGTTCTTATGTTGCACCAGGTACTGTTTTAAGCATGTTGTATGTAGGAACAAACTTAATCCTCACAACAACTCCACGAGATTGTTGTTATTATATTCCCATTTCACAGATGGAACCGAGGCACAGAGAGGTTAAGCACCTTGCTCAAGGTCACATAGAAAGTGGTAGACACGTGATTCGATCTCTGACAGTCTGATTCCAGAGTCTGTGCTAACTTCTATACATACTCATCAGGTAGAAAGAAAAATGGACAGCCAGATATTTCCTCCTCCCACACTGCTACAAAATAAAGTGTGTTTACTTACAAAGTAAATAAATGAGTAGAATTTAAAGCAAAATTTTGAGGTTTTGGAAAATGTATAAAATGTAAACAATAAAAGGTAGACCAGAAACTATCAAGGTTAAAAAAAAATAGTAAGATCTAAGAGGGTAGTTTCAGAAGGAAGAGAAGGAGCCTCTGAGGCAAGCAATCATCAGGAACATTGAACAGGCTCCAGGAAGTTATTTGCAGGGGTTAAATTGGGTCAGGGCAAGACTGTGTTTTAAATCATATAATCTATCTCCCATACCTGCAGGAAAAGCATCATGGCCACTGAGCGGACTGCTTCCTTTTGAAGGCCCTTTGGGGAGATGGAGGTTGCAAAGAGACAGGAGGAGAGAGCACTTTGTTACATGAAGACTCAAGTTGCTGCAGAGGAAGGGCCCCTCATCAGAGGAGTCAACTCAGGAAAGTTTCCACTTCCAAGTGATCTTTGTGTTCTAACTGGAAACACCATAGTGTGTCTACATCTGGACGATGATGTCTGTTATAAGAATACAACTCTCATCCAAGTTCAGCAGACTGCGTAAGCAGGACTGGGGCGTCTTAACGAGTTGAGGGAGTTACAGTTCTCTCCCCCAGTTCCTCTTTCTACACATTTTGCTCCTGTCAACAAAGGAAAAGTTAAATCATCCTGAATTTCCAGATCCGTTATTAAAGAAGAGTAGGAAAATCACTCCGATGATTAGATTCTTTGACATTTGACATGGTTTAAAGATCTATCTTGAAAAATAAAGATCTCATTCATGGAACAATTTTTTCTTTTCCATTTGGCAAACTCTCATACCCTCACCTTTTCTTCCATCCAGACTAACTGAAAGGTTATCTCATTAAGCACAATACTTTTTGGGGGGGCTCCAGCATCACATATATGCAGAATTATAATGATAATAACAATACTTTTTATTAAGTACTTACTATTTGATTACACCATGCTAACTATTTGACAAGCATAATCTTATTGAAGTTCTAAGACAACTCTGAGCTAAATAATATTGTCCCCACTTTATAGTTGAAGAATCCGAGGCCCAGAGAGGGTCCCGTGAGCAGTGAAAGAGAGAACTTGGACTCAGCCCAGGTCTGGCTGATTCTAGAACTTTAATTACTTCACTAATTGCTCTAGTTGAGACTGGACCACTACCATTGGTAGAGAATGCAGCAGCGCTCCCTGCCTCCACCCCCAGACTGTGTGCTCGCTCATCCATCCTGAGAGGACTCCCATCACCAGAAAGCCTCTATTTACTCTACTTACGTGAGTAACATTGAACCTGGAAACTCTTCATGCCACATAACAGAGCACTCAAGTGGAGGCTGTTCTTCCTCCAACTCCCATGTCATCAAAGACTGGGTGTTTGTGTCCTCCGTGCTTCTCACAGACACTTCTGGATTAGATCTCCTCAGTCTTTCTATAAAGTTCCCACTCATTTCAGGTGTTTGCTTTGTGGTTCTGCTTTGCTATCCTCTTTCTTAGCACTGTCATCTAAAGACCTTCTGTCCTGGTCACACCTCCCAATTCTTTGAAGATTCAGCTCTGCCTTCCAGCCTTTCTCCCCACCCCATACACTGCTTCTGTCTTTGGTGACTTAAGCATTGGATAATCCCACATCCTGGCCTTTAGGATTCCTTGCCCTCTTCATTTCCTATGATCTTCTCTATCTCTCCACCTTGGCCACATTATCTCAATTCATTTATCCCCAATACACCATTTTATAGACCTTCTAGGAGCTTCCAGTTTACAGACCCCACTACTTTCTCCTCATCTCCCAGGGCTTCCTTGTTTTCACTTCTTTCATTATCCAGCTAAGATTTCATTGACTTTTGCAGCTATTACTTTTCTCAAAATCCTCAATTTCTTGCTTTGTGATGATCTTATTGTGAATGCTGTGTAAAACCCAAACCTGAATGAGCTCAATTTGCTGTCTTCTCCATGCTTGCACTTGGGTTGCTGGGTAATTGTAGGGGGAAGAAATTCACTCTGAATTGATAATAGTCTTAATTCAGAGTCCCCAACCTTAACTAGGCCTTTAAGGATGCCCAGGAGTCCCATTATGTTCCTATAGGCAATGCTTTCCCCTTCTCTGAGGCAGCTATTTCAAACTGCCTTCTCTTCTCTGAAACACATGACCCCCATTTCTCCCTTAGTCTCCATATGACCTTGCTTCTCACAGAAAAATAAAAGACATCAATCAAAACTTCCTCAGCTTCCTGCCATAAAATTTACGTATTTGTGTCTTTGCTCATCCCTCCTCCTCCCCTCTTGATGGACTGGAAGGAATATCCTTTATTGTACAGAAAATTGGATCCCATACCTTCTTGGCTTCTCGGAAACGTTAATCCATCCATCTCCCTCTCTCTACTGCCTGCCTCCCATTAGCATGCAAACATGGCACTGCCTCCAATCCCCAGGTCCTCCTCCAGATTCCACACACATTCTCTCTTCTCTTTCATGGAGAAGTTTCTCTAAAGTGTCTTAAATATCTCATTTCATCACCTCCCACTGACTCCTCAGACCTCTACATCTGGCTTCCCCACCTTCACACCACTGACGCTACATTTGAAAAAGTGACTGATGATCTCCATTGCATGTGGATTTTTCACCTTTCATCTTACTTGACTTCCCTTCAATTTAATATATTGGTCGCTCAAAGCATTCTCTTCCCTTGACTTCTGGGACATGGTATTCTAGTTTTCCTCCTAGCTGTCTGGCTATGCATTCCTTTCCCTATCTTGCACTATTTTGTTTCATGTTTACCCATCTCCCTGGTTGATCTCATCCTCTCTTGTGATGACTCCAATGTATTCATGCTTCTTAAACCTGCATCTGTATTTCTGGTCAGTTTTCTGTGCTCTAGACTTTTATACTCAATACTATTCTACAGATTGCACTGGGATGTCTCACAGCCACTTCACATTCATAAAACAACCCCACGTCACCCTTTATTAAACCCATTCCTTTTGCTCCTGCACTTTAGTTTCAGTGAATAGCACCATCATTTGCCCAGTGTCTCAAGCTAGAAAAGTAACAATACCCTTGTCCTCATGCTTTGCCTAAGCTCCCATATGTAACAATAATTAAATTCTATGAAATTCTATTCCTCAGCTATATCTGGATAATACCTACTTACACCTAGTTTCAATTTCACTCACAGGCCACCACCTGCTCTCTTACTCCAAGTTCTAGCCACACGTTACCCTCCCTTTGGATCATTACCCACATGCCCCCATTCACTTAGCATACTCATATTCTTCCAACAAATTTGCGCTCAGATATCACCTTTAATTAAAAGTCTTTTGTAACCCCAAGACTGGGTTGAGTACCCCTTCTTGTGTACCTACAACATCTTGTGATTATCTCCATCATATTAGTTACTAGTTCATAACTTTGTCTTGAACATCTAGCCCAACCTTTGGCATAATTTTCACTGATAATAAGTGATCATTCAATATTTGTTCAATAAATGATCTATTTTTAAACTATGACTTTGTTTTCTATTAGCTGTGTAGTGACATACAAACATATATTACTCAATGAGTGTATGACTATTCTTTTAAAAGTCAGCTTTATTGAGTTATAATTTGCATACAATAAAGTTCACTAATATTAAGTGCCAATTTCAGTGAGTTTTGGCAAATGTATACAGTCATATAACCAACACTACAATCATAATATAGAAAATTTCTATTGCTGCAAATATACTCGTGTGCCCCTCTGCAGTAAATTCCTTCTCCTCTCCCTGAAGCCCCTGGCAATGCCAAAACTATAGCTTTATCTTTTCTAAAATTTCATAAAATTTGAATCATACAGTGTATAGTCCTCTGAATCTGGTTTCTTTCACTTAGCATAATGTTTTTAAGATGCATTCATGATATTGTGCATATCAGTAGTTCATTCATTTTTATTTTAGTATGGTATTCCATTGTATGCATACACCACAATTTTCTTATCCATTCACCAATTAATGGATATTTAGCTCATTTCCTATTTGGGGCTATTATGAAGAAAGCTGTTATGAACATTCAAGTACAAATCTTTGTGTGGACATGTTTACGTTTCTCTAGGATAAATACTTAGGAGTGGAATAGCTGGATCACATGATAAGTGTAAGTTTAACTTTATAAGAAACTACCAAACAGTTTTCCAAAATATTATGCTTTTCCACTGGAAACGTTTGAGATTCCAGTTACTGTACTTCTTACTAAAACTTGGTGTCAATCTTTTTAACTAGAGCCATTATAATGGTTCTGTAGAGATATCTCTTTGTGGTTTTAATTTGTATTTGCTGGTGATTAATGATGTTAAGTATATTTCCATGTTTATTAGCCATTTGTGTCTACTTTTGCGAGGTGTCTGTTAAAAATTTTTGCCTATTTTTATTGAACTGTTTATCTTCTTATTTTTCTGTTGCAAAAATTCTTTATGTATTCTAGAAAAAGTCCTTTGTTGGACATATATATTGCAAATATTTTCTCCCTCCATAGCTTGCCTTTCCATTTTATTAACATTATCTTTTGAAGAGCAGAAATGTTTAAATTAGATGAAGTATAAGTTATCAATTTTTTCTTTTGTAGTTCATACTTTTTGTGTCCTAAGAAAAATTTTCCTATTCCAGTTAGCAAAAATTTTAGTCCTATATTTTATTCTAAATATTTTATACTTTTAACTACTCCATTTAAGTCTATGATCCATTTCTAGTTAATTTTTGTATAATTTGTGAGATAGGAGTCAGTTCATTGTTCTCCACATGAATATCTATTTGGTCTAGCGTGATTTGTTGAAAGTCTACTCTTTCCCTCATTAAATACCTTGGCACCTCTTTCAAAAATCAATTGGTATAAAGGGTCGGCCCCGTGGCTTAGCGGTTAAGTGCATGTGCTCCGCTGCTGGCGGCTCTGGTTCAGATCCCGGGCGCGCACCAACCGCGCACCGACCCACCGCTTGTCCGGCCATGCTGAGGACGCGTCCCACATACAGCAACTAGAAGGATGTGCAGCTATGACATATAACTATCTACTGGGGCTTTGGGGGTTAAAATAAATAACTAAATAAAATTTTAAAAAAATCAATTGGTATGTATAAGTGAATTTATTTGAGGGCTCAATTCTGTTCCATTGACCTCTATGTATCTCTTTATGCCAATAACATACTGTATTAATTAATGTATTCGATAGTAGATGTTGGAATCAGGCAGAGTAAGTCTATCACTATTGTTCTTTTTTGGAGTTATTTAGGCTATTCTAGGCTTTCCATTTCTTTATAAATTTTAGAATCTTCTTGTAAAATTCTACAAAAAAAAAAAATAAAACTGCTGGGAAATTTATTGAGACTGTATTGAATCCATTGATCAATTTGAGGAGAACCAATATCTTATTAAGATGTCTGATCTATTAACAGGGTATACGTCTCGATTTACTAGTGTCTTTTTATGTAAAATGTTCTGTAATTTTAGTATACAGGTCTTTCACATATTTGGTTACATTTATCCTTAAGTATTTTGTGGTTTTGATCCTATCACAAGTGATAGTTTTTGAATTTCAAATTCTAACTATTCATTGCTAGTATATAGAAGTCCAGTTTACATTTTGTATATTGACCTGTTTTAACATTGCTAAATTTACTTCTCACTTCTAGTACCATTTGTTATAGATTTCTTGGAAGAGTCTATGTACTCAATTATTTTGCCTGAAAATAAAGGTAATTTTTTCTTCTTTTTTTGATAGGCTCACCTATGTGATGTATGGAATAATTATGTTACTTAAAATGGGTTTTTAGATGATCAGTCAGGTGAAGACATGAAATAACATCACAGAGAGCTATGTGAAACTAATGGATTTATTATACTCACAAATCCTAGAAGAGGGAGGCATGGCTCACCACTCAGGGGACCATATGGGAGGAGCTCCAAGGGAGTGGGCTCAACCAAGCAGGTGAGGATCAGAGAGAAAGTAAGGACCAACAGACAAGTACGTTTATTGGGGGTTATAGTGGAGTACAAAATCAAAAGGCACAAGGAGGTTTTTTTGGTGCATTTGAATGTCACTAGGTCGCAGTCAGAGGACAGCAAGAGGGTAGCTTGTGCAGGGACCAGACTTATCACACTGGTGCACCTGGCCACCTAGATGAGGTGCTTACAGCCTGTTTGTGGGGATGTTGAGGCATAAGGAAAATATGAAGTTTTAAAAATTTTCGATACGACCTTTTGTATTTTTTTCTTGCCTTATTGGATTGCACAGAACTTCCAGTGTAATGTTGAAGCCATGAAACAGAAGTCATCAAAATAAACAGTCTTACTCTGTTCCTGTTCTTATGGAAAAGGCATTCAGTGTTTCATCATTAAATATGAGGTTAGCTGTTGGTTTCTCTTGTAAATTCCTTTTATCAGGTTGAGAAAGCTCCCTTCTACTCCTAGTGTTCTGAGGAGTTTTATAAAAAATACCTGGTGAATTTGTTCACATGCTTATTCTGCAACCATTGCGTTAATCTTTTGGGTTTCTTTTTTCTTTTACTTTGTAAATACGATAAATTTTGTTGTTATTTTGATTGAAAATAAACATTGCACTTCTGGAGCACATCTCACTTGGTCAGGCTATCATCCTTTTTATATATTGCTGTATTAAATTTGCTAGTATTTGTCAAATATTTCTGCATATTTGTTCACAATAAATATTCATCTTATTTTTTTATCAGGATAAGGCTGGCCTTGTAAAATTAATTTGGAAGTGTATTAGTTATTGACTGATGCATAACAAAGGACTGCAAAATTTAGCAGCTTAAGGCAACAAATATTTATTATCTCAGAGTTTCTGTCAGTCAGGAATCCAAGAGTAGCTTAAGTGGGAGGTTCTGGTCAGGATCTCTCGAGAAGTTGTAGTCAAACTGTCCACTAGGGATGAAGTCATCTGGGGCTGGAGAATTCACTTCCAAGCTCATTCACAGTCTCCGCTCATTCACAACTGAGGCTGGCTGAAACCTCAGTTCCTTGCCATATGGGCCTTTTCGTAAGCTGCCTGAGTATTCTTTTTTTTTTTTTTTTTTCTAATTTTTTGTTTATTGCAGTAACATTGGTTTATAACATTGTATAAATTTCAGGTGTACATCATTATACTTCTATTTCTGCCTGAGTATTCTTAAAACATGGTATTTGCCTTCCCACAATGTGATCGATGAGAGAGAGATCTGTCTTTTATAACCTAATCTCAGAAGTGACATAAAAATACCATCACATCTGCCATATTTTATTAGTTATACAGACCAAACTGATACAGTGTGAGAGCACATTACACAAGAGGTGAATACCAGGAGGTGGGGCTCGTTGTCATTCTGTCTGAAGAACTTCCTGTAACACTTCTTATAGTGTAGGTTTGCTAGTAACAAATACTCTCAGCTTTTGTTGTGTCTAAAAATGTCTTTATTTCACCTTCTTTTTTTTGAAAGGTAGTTTATCTGGGTATAGAATAATAAGTTGTTATTGTCTTTTCCTTTCAGCCTTTTAAATATGATGTTCCACTGTTTTGCATAATTCCTCTTGCTTACATAATTTCCAACTAGATGTCTGCAATTTGTCCTGTCTTTCTTCTGCACATACCGTACAATTTTTTCTGACTGCTTTAAACTTTTTCCCTTTAATATTTATTTTCAGAAATTTTATTATGATGTTCCTTTATGTGGCTTTCTTTGTGTTTATCTTGTTTTGGGTCCATTCAACTTCTTGCATAGATGAGTTAATAGTTTCTGTCAAAGTTGGAAATTTTTCAGTCATTGCTTCCTCAAATCCTTTTCTTAGATTCCAGTCACATGTATTTAAACTACTCAATACTTTCCAAAAGGTTATTGAACTTTTGTTCATTTTTTCAGTCTTTTTTTCTGTCTGTACTTTATTTTGGATAGTTTCTGTTGTTATATCTTCATCTTAACTGGTATTTTTCTACAGTTTTTAATCTGCAGTCCCCTTTTGTGAAATTTTAATTTCAGAATCCATTTAATTTTCTTTTATATCATATTTCTCTCCCCATTATATTTATGCTTTCTTTTCCATACTTGAGCATATGAACATATTTATGAAAGTGTGTTTAATATCCTTGTCTGGTAATTTCATCATCTTTGTCATCTCGGCGTCTGTTTCTATAGACTAATTTTTCACTGGGTTATGGGTCCCAGTTGGCTTCTTCTTTGTTAGTATTGTATATTTGATAATTTTATATTTTTTTTCTTTTTTTTTTGATGAGGAAGATCGGCCCTGAGCTAACATCTGCCAATCCTCCTCTTTTTTTGCTGAGGAAGATTGGCCCTTGGCTAACATCTGTGCCAGTCTTCCTCCACTTTATACAGGACTCTGCCACAGCATTGCCTGACAAATTGTGCATCGGTGCGCGGCCAGGATCCGAACCGGCGAACCCCGGGCCACCTCAGCAGAGCACATGCACTTAACTGCTTGCACCACCGGACTGGCCCCGATAATTTTACATTTATGAGTACTGTATTTTTTATGTTCCTTTGAAGACTGCTAGTTTTTCTTATGTCAGGCAGTTAAGCTACTCGCAGACTGATTTGATTCCTCTGAGTTTGTTTTTTACTCTTTTAGGGTGACTCTAGAATAGTCTTGTCTTAGGAGTTAATTTAGCTTAGCTTCTAAGATGTGACAATTCTGAGATTTTGAATTAATTACTCCTGTATTCAACAAGGTCCCTCCATTGCGGCTTGTGGGAACTCAGATAATGTGCTCAGGAATCATCTGGCTTGAAATTCCCCAGTAACTTCTTTGCCCAGAAGTTGTTTCTTGTCTAAGCTTGACGTTTTTACTCTAAGCCCAGACAAGTTTGTATTCAGACAAGTTACACCTTTGCACATTTCTGATACTTTTTCTTTGCTAAGATCCCTCCTCTCAGGAGCTCTTATCTGTAAATTCTAACCACTTTGGCCTCCCCAAACTCCAGTCTGTCTTATCTGCTCAGCAAGACCATTCTTGCTCTCTTGGTTGCTCCTCCATATAAGACATTCTGGAAATTGCCTCCAGGCACAAATTTTGGGTGATTGCAGAGCTTACTTCATCTGATTCCCTTCCTGCAGGAGCCACAGTCCTGTATTGCATGCTGGCCAATGTCTAAAAATTGTTGTTTTCTATATTTTGTCCAGTATTCTAATTATTTATGATAGGAAAGTAATTCTGAACTCCACTACTCTCTCATACCAGAAGCAGAAGTACCAATATATTTTTAACTACTTCCAAATTTAAGTTCTCTGATGGTAAGACATTTTTTTCTAGATCAAGACAATGGGGGAGGGGTGGATTTGAAGGCAGCTGTCACCTCATAAAGGAAAAGAAGTGAGAATATGATATATGGAGACTTTCTATTTAGATCAGAGGGGAAAGGAAAATCCTACTTCCTCTGGACAAAAGGTTAATGGGAGAAGAAGAGAGAGAAATAGGCATATGGGTGTCCCCAAGTCCTTACTCTCTATGATGAAAGGTTATCTAGCATGCACTGTCAAATTCCCCTCTTTCCTATATGGCATGAACATTGAAATGAAAGTCAACAGACCTAATATGATGCAGGGAGTAGGAGTAAGATGCCCCAAAGCAGATGCTGTAGGGTAAAAAGCCTAAATCATAACCCAAATGGAGACCATGAGAGAGTCTCACAGAAATTTTTGTACCAATAAGAGCTAAGGAGCAGTTGAGTCAGCATGGAGGATCTATCTGACTCTGAGTCAAGAAAGAGATTATCAGACTTAAGGATAAGCCAGGAGTTAGCAGAATACCCACTAGAAGGTCCCAAAACATGAAAATGTGATGGATCAACTCTCCCACAGTTAACACTAATGCAAACACTACTGAAAAGCACTGTGAGGCCAGGAGAACCCATCCCTCCAAAGCTATTAGCTTTTCTCTTGTAAACCCAAATGAGATGAGTGTGGGGAAAATGAAGTAATCTAAAAGAGTTAGTAAGTATCATAGAGAGTAGAGAGACTGAAAAGGTGCTAATACTAAAAGGTTGCCTAAATTATTAGATCAAACTAAGATTTAAACTAATGTGGATTAGATTCTATTTAAATTTTTTGTTTGTTTAGAAAACAACAGGGAAGGGGATTAGTATGAAGAATTTAACAATATTTTCTTTGCATGTCTGAATTGTGATGTGAGTAATTTTGCAATCCCCCTCCCCAAATATATATATATATAATTCTTATTGCCATCCTGGAAGGCAGTATTATGACCCACATTTTACAGATGAGGAAATGGAGGTTCAGAGAAGTTAGCTGACTTATGTAAATTCACACAGCTAGAGTATTTTGTAAACTGTCTCAGTGTCCTTATGAAAACCCCCTGTGGTTCCACCCTCAAAGCTCATAAAATTTCTTTTCTCCCTCTGCCATTCCCTTTTGTACATACTCTCACTCTAGGCCAGGGTTTCTGTCCCACTGACTCATACTTGGATACAAATCTCGTCCAATGCCCTTCAGGATGATGTTTTAGTTCAAACGTCTTTTCTGTTTTGTGATTTTATCTCTAACTGCTATATTTTGCATTCTACTCAGGACCATGACCTACATCCCATTGGTGAACACTGTTCTTCTTAGTCTTTTCTCCTCAATACTCAGCCCCTCAGCCCTGGCCCCAGTCCGCATCCAGAACCCACTGCTCAGAGTATTCCAACTGTGAGGATCCAGAACTTGAGCCGACAGATGCTTGGTCCTAAAGTCCATGATTCTCTCTTTCCTCACTATGTTTTGTGGAACCCTTCTCTGTCTCCAGCATATTGTATTTATTTAAGCAACTTAAACTCACCTAGGATCTCATATGTTTTGATATATGTGTCATTTCAACCAAAAAAGCACAAGGCAAGAAGAACAATGAAGTTGTTTGTCTTAAAACATAGAATCCAGTTTACGAGATATCTACATTCAGTTTGTACCAGATAAAACCTCAAGGTATGCAGATGCTAAAGGAAGGATGTCTGCCAGCCCATCAAAACAGTGCAGGGAATCCAAAAGTTCTCAGATTTCCTAGGCAGACCACACGATCTACACCTTCTCACATTTTCCTGTACTGCCTTAAGCAACTCCTACATCACAGACAACTGCTTAATGCAATCATGTCTCTAGAACTGTCCTCACCTATGCAGTGCCCCTAGGCAATGTTGTGATTTATAAGAAATATATATATTTGGTCATTCCGATGACCAGAATATATTTCTCATTTATATTTAGTCTTCATCCACCACCTGACCCACAGGTCCCAAAACCCTTGGAATTTCTTGAGTGATAAGAGCAACGTGAGTGTCTTTTGTTATACTATTCGATCTTTTGTCTTCAGTTCCTGAAAATGCTTCAGGGCCATAAAGATGAAATAGGTGTGTTGTTACTCATAACAAACCCCTTTCCACAACAACTGGGCTTATGTTAATGAAGGTGACTTTTTGAAAGCACCCAAGGATGGGGGCTAGTTTTTAGGGGAACCAACCATGAATAGATACCTGGAACTTTCAGTCCTACTCCCTGATTCCTGGGGAGGGGATGTTACCACCCAAGGGGGGTGTCGTCTGACCCCTGCAAGACATGCCAAGAGTCAAGAGGCAAGGAAGTAGGAGAGAAAGGAATTTATTACAGCTTGCTAGCAAGAGGGAAGATGGACGACTAATGTCTGAAAGAACCATCTTACAGAACAAAGACTGCTGCAGGCCAGTTATATAGGGGGCTGGTCTTCAGGTGGTGGAGGCATCTGGTCTCAGAGTGGGGCATCCATCTGATCTTAGTTCCTGATAGTCTTTTGTTTCACTGGATAGGCATCAGAGACCAAAGCAATGCTCTATACCCTGATCTTTCAGTTGCCATTGATGATGGCTATCAGCATAGACTTTCTACCCAGGGGTCATCACATTCCTAAGGAACTCAAGAGAACAAAGTTATCAATGTATAGCTGCTGAGAGAGGCCATAAAATCCACAGAGTATCTCTAGGTTAATTAATCAGAGGTCATTCACAGTTACAATAGGGTTTCTTTTCTACAATATGGCTTCCCTCGTGTCAACCTGTTGTTGAGCCAGTATCAGGGAGAGGGGGCTAGAGGTTGAATCAGTCACCAATGGCCAACAAGTTAATCAATTATGCCTATGTAATGAAGCCTCCATGAAAACTCAAAAGGAGAGGTCTCAGAGAGCTTCCAGGTTGGAAAACCCTGCCACAGTGTTGGACTCTGAGCTCCACAAGGACAGAAGCTCTTTTGTTCAAGACCTCGCCCTGTGTATCACTTCATCTGGCTGTTGATTCGTATCCTTTAATATCCTTTGTAATATACTGATAATCTAGTGAGTAAATGGGTTTCCTGAGTTCTGTGAGTCATTCTAGCAAATTAATCAAAGCCAAGGAGGGGGTCACGGGAACCTCTGATTTATAGGCAGTTGGTCAGAAGTACAAGTAACAAGCTGGACTTGCGATTGGCCTCCTAAGTCGGAGGTGGTTGTTGGAACCTCCAATTTGTTGGCAGTTGTTCAGAAGCACAACCTGGGCTTGTAATTGGCATCTGAAATAGAGGGCAGTCTTTTGGGACTAAACACTTTACCTGTGGAATCTGATGCTATCTCCAGGTAGATAGTATCAGAATTAGGTTAAATTCTTGGTGTGGAGAAGCCTACACACACACACACACACAAGTTGGAATTGGGTCCAGGAACCCAAGAAGACCCTACTAGTTAAGAATAAGAATAATACCAGAAATGATCAGAAACAGTGTTTCTTTGAGGCCAACAACCAGATTTCTCAGTTAATTTCTCTTAGGGCTATTTCCTTCCACAAAGGAGTAACCTGAAGATTAAGTGAGACTGTATATATAAAATCCAGAGCACAGTTTTGTCACAAATTAAATGCTCTGAATGTGGAAGTTCGTTTTTGTTTGAGTGTATGTCTGTTTAAGTTGTAGTCTGCTTTTGTTCTACACTAAGATGGAGTGGATAGACAACACTAGATTAACCTTTCAGAGCAGCCATTGAGGGGAAGTCAGTCTGAGGATCTAGCTTCACTATTCACAGTCAGCAATTTGGAGACACATAGGTGGCATGCATTGGAAGTTGTGACACAACATGTGCTTTCCAGAAGAAACCTAGGAAAGACTCTAACTTCACCAGAAACAAGTATCTGTTCTGCCCAGATCCTCCACAAGCAACCTGAGTTCCTGCCTCTCTAAAGCTTCCACAGACCCCCAATGCATCCCACTGTTTCATCTGTCACACTTTTGCATTAGTGATTCTCTGAGTGTAAATATTACCATAAACTCATGACCAGTCACCACTTCCAGGAAGACTTCACTTAGTTTAAACCTAGACCATGTTCCCCGCCTTTGTAATTCCATCATGCACATCATCACAACATCTACCACATTGTACTATAATTACATATTTACTTATTTCTTTTTCTCCCTGTACCGTGAACACCAGAAGGGCAGAGGCTGTATTTTGCTCATTTCTATATTTCCAGTTCCCAGCAGAGTGGCACATTTTTGATGATCAAAACATGAGTTAGGGAAACCAAGATGAAAAAGAGAATGATATAGCAGATGGGAATAGAAATGAAGATGAAATGAGGTCAAGAGAAGGAGAGAAAAAATAAAGAAAGGAAAGATGGAAAATGAATATAGAAAGGAAGGAAACAAGGGAGGGAAGGAAGGAGGGAAGAAAAAAGGAAAAGAGAAAAGGAGAAAGTAAAGAAGAGAAAGAGTAAGGAAGAAAAAAAGGAAGATTGGTCTTTCACCATTCTATTCAGGAGAAGCCAACTTTAGGAGTCTACAGTTCTGGAGATTTGTTCCTTCTTTACAAGTTGAGAATACCATTAGATGAGATTTTGGCATTTTACAACTCTTTTGAAAGCTGGAAATGCTGAGTTGGAATAAAAAATAATAAAGGTGGGTAGACGGGGATGAATTTATAAATTTATAATGTTCCAAAGACATCTTCCAGAGATAGGAGTTTTATGCTAGTTCACTAGTCTCATCTATGGAAGTGGGGCATGGGAAGGTGGACTTACCTAGGCTTCAAAGGCTAGATTTTCTATTCAGACATTTGTCAAAGACTGATTTCTTCAACTAATTTACATCAATGTCATGTTAAGACCACTCAGTAGAGTATGTTTTTGGCCTCTGGATGCTATCTGTCAATACCAACCAACCTGGGAACTAATCCACGCTGTAGAAATAAAGAATCCCAGAGAATGCCGAACAACAGAAGCTATTTGCCTGTACTTATGAACCATGTGGAATTTTCAGAGATAAAGAACAATTCTTTTTAAATCGAATTTTTAAAAACTCTGAACAATCCCGGCAGAGTTTGGGTTTCCGACTCATACCAAGTAGTTTTACCAATTTTTTATTGCATCTACTGTTTACTTTAAAAAAACAGATTTCAGTCTTTTTCTCCCTTGATTAAAAACCTATCCTTGGATCCCAAACCTATAAGATAAAATGCAAAACAAACTTCTTTATAACTTGACACTAATCCATATTTTGGGCTTTATCTCCTACTGTTTTCTTTCTTGCACTATACATTCTCACAAAGTGACCTCTCTAACATATTATAAAAAATATCTGTATGTTTTTTATTCATATCATTTCTGTTACCACCCAAGAAATGAGGTTCGTCTGCCCGCCGCAAGACATGCCAATAGTTGAGAGGCAAGGTGGTAGGAAAGAAAGGACTTTTTATTACAGCTTGCTAGCAAGGGGGCAGATGGCTGACTAATGTCTCAAAGAACCATCTCCCAGAACAGTGATTACAGACCAGTTATATAGAGGGCTGGTCGCCAGGTGGGGGAGGCATCTGTTCTCTGGGTGGGGGCATCCTTCTGATTTCCAGGTGGAGGCAGACATCTACTCTCCCGGTGGGGGCATCCATCTGACCTTCAGGTGGGGGCAGACATCTGTTCTTAGTTCCTTATAGTCTTTTGTTTTACTGGCTATGCATCAGAGACCGGAGCAACACCCTATACCCAGGTCTTTCAGTTGTCCTTGATGATAGCTCTCACCATAGACTCTGTTCGAGGGGTCACCACATTCGTAAGGAACTCAAAAGAACAAAGTTATCATCTTATCACATCTGGGAGGTACATGCACAAGCAGGGGTCGTAAAATCTACAGAGCAATTAGATCTCCTGGAGGGTGCATATCCAGCTGGGTTAATTTGTCAGAGGTCATTCAAAGTTACAATAGGGTTTCTTTTCTACAATATGCCCTCCCTTATGTCAACCTTGTCTTGAGCCGGTATCATTTCCTCTTCCTGGAATATTCTCCTTTTATTTCTCTACCTACTTAACCTAATACCCTTCAATGTGTACCCTTCCTAGAAGACAATCTGGCTTAATGGACTTAGGAACATGAGCAGTGGATTCAGCCCAAGTTTTGAATTTTCTACCTAATCATTGTGTGTTCTTGGGGAATTTGTGGCAACTGTCTTAGCATCAGATTTTTCCTCTCCAAAATGGTGATAATAATGCTGACCCCAGATAGTTGCTAGCATGATCCAATAAAATAATATCTTTAAAGACTCTAAACAGTGTCTTGAAAATAGTGTTTAATATTATATTCTTTATATTATATTTATTATCATTATCATCATCACCAGTATCTCAAGGTTGTTGGATTAAATAGACAATTCAAGCACAGGTTTAGTACTGGGATTAGCACTAAGAAATCGATGAATGATGATAGTTATAATCACCATTATAATAATTCTTATTTTATTATGCTTAATAAACTCAACTTTTTATTAATCAACATTCTTCCTCTGTTAGTCTTACAGATGTGATTTATATCTCCCTTTTCCATGGTACTCATCATAACATTTCATAATTACCTATTTATGTCTCTCCCTTAGTCTGTGATTTACTCGATGGCAGTCCTTGTTCAAGTTGACTGTGTATCCCTACAGCTTAGTACAAAATGAGCTCTTAGAAAATACATGTTGAAGGAGTAAACAGAATTAATGGTACACATTAAGCCAACTCCATTGTTTTTTGTTTTGTTTTGCCTGTTTACAACCTACACCATTTATTTGCTAAATGGCTGTCTAAAGTGAGGAGTATAGTCTAAGAGCACTAGAATGGGATGGAAGGCAAGCCATTGGCCTTAATAGTACCATATTCCCAAACTGAACTAGATAGGCTCCCTTAAAAGTCATGTCGAACTTTAAATACCCCAAAAAGTCCTTGATTGCAACTAGCAGGATTGTTTGGAGAGACTTGGAGCCTACCCATGAGTTTTCTCCAAACACTCATTACCAATTCTGGGATGAGTTCATAGGAACTCACCACTGGTCATTAAATGATTCTTGCAGCGTTTCAGGATTTGGAGCCACCATCCTGCTCCATGGAAAGTTTTAGAGGAAATTAGATTATAGTTGGGAACATTGGCCAACTAGATGAAAGGGAAATAAGCGTATTTAATAAATACTCAGCTTTGTGGCTTCTAGCAGCAGTCTGTGTTTCATCTATCAAAAGAGGGAAAGTATTAACCCCTTCAAAACCTCACCAAAGCTGGCTTCAGAGCCAAGGTTTAGGTCCATGTTCCATACTCAAATAAAAAAAGGAAGCCCCAAGATAATGAATGCAAGATTTTTTAAAAGTAACCCCAAAGTAAGGAAAATACCACACAAATCTTAAATTTTACTTCCTGCCTAAACTCAGTATATTGTTCTCAAGAAGGAGTACTTTACTGGAATTAGTAAGGGATGTGGCATCAGGCAGACCTGATTTTAAATCTTGGCTTTGATACTTGTATAAATTACTTTGCCTTTCTGAGCCTAATTTTTCCGACCAATAAAATTAGAACAATGTTTTTCATAATATTGTGATGAGGAATAATTGTGATGTGTTGGTGAAAATGCTTACCACAATGGTTAGTATTCAGATGTTCAAATACTACTTTCCTTCTCGTTTTTCCTTAGCTCTTAAAGTATTCCTAAAAATAAAGTCTTATGAGTTTGTGCTGTGGAGAATCCAAATATATACCAATGAATTTCTATATTAATTCATAAAAATGTAGAGATAAATTCTACAAAATAGAAGAATATAATGCATGTATACCCACCCTCGGTTTCAGTGGCAATTTTTTTTTTTTTTTTTTTTTGCAGCAGTATAAAATTGTACTGAGTCCTTGATGCACACGGATTGGGCATCTCCCTAAGAAGCACTAGTATCCGAATATAAGTATGATAAATTACAAGGGTTTATTCACTTTCCAAAAGGCTCCTTTACTTTACACAAAAGGATAAACCATATCACTCACTTTAATAGTCAGTTCCCCAGGTGCCTATAAAATAAGATCTAATTTTTTAAAAAATACCATTAAGTAACTTTCAAAAATGAAGTCCCTGTGTGAAACAAAATAATACTTTACGAGATTAATTCAAATAAAGTCAATCAGATTGGCTAAGTGTCAAAAAAGCATGCTAGATGGTGAGACAGATTCCCCTCATGAAAAGCTCTTAGGTTGCATGTTTAGTGTTACGGAAAGATAGACTCATCCTTTCTACAAGTGACCTTCTTTACATGTACTAGTGATAAACTCAAAGGATGAGGAAATCCTAGTGATTGATGGTCTTTGCTGTGCTCCAAGTCTAATGTATGTGTGACATCATTGAGTTCTCCCAACAACCAGATAAAGCAGGTATTATCATCATCATTATCTTGAATATTATGTTACCATCATCATTATTTTGAATATTATCATTTTACAGAAAATGAAATGTTGAGATCTCAAGATCACCCAGCTGGTAAATACTTGCCCCAGGAT
The DNA here is from genome assembly GCF_057802395.1 of Ceratotherium simum simum. Taxonomy (NCBI): domain Eukaryota; kingdom Metazoa; phylum Chordata; class Mammalia; order Perissodactyla; family Rhinocerotidae; genus Ceratotherium; species Ceratotherium simum. The sequence continues at coordinate 20,911,830 of NC_141928.1, forward strand.
TTAAACACATTCCTGTCCTACTCCAATACTCATATCCTCTCCTCCACTGCATTGGACTTTATTGCGTAGGGTCAAATGAAATGGTTCAAATACAAGTTCTCTAGATGTGCAGATGATGGACATATTATCTCAATTTGGGAATTAAGGAAAAATTTGTAGATACGTGGCATCTGAATTGGGCTGAAAAGAAAGGGGAAATCTAAAAGCACAAATTTTTTAATTTCCAAGCATATTCCTAGGAGCTGATTTAGATGAGAGCACGCAGATCCTGAACTTCGAAAATCTACCAACAAAAATCTAGATTCATTGGCTAGGCTTGAGTCCCGGGGATATTCCAAGACTGTCAAATGAAAATCATCATTGTTGAAGGAAACATCAGTTTAATAGTAAGTTAATCTGTTAAACTATAAGGGGGGAATGCAATAAGTAATCAATTTGTTTCTAGCAGCCTTTAATAGCCCTTGAAGTTTTCCATTTCTCCTTAAATTGCTCTATTCTTATTTAGACATGTTGGCAGTAACACCAAGTCTTCAGCCAAAAGAAAGGGACTGGCCAGACCTCGTTAAGCTGCAATTTCAATTAAACATCATAAAGGAAAAGAGAGAGTTGACAGCAAGTAGGTTACAGAAACAGGAAAACATTCACCACTGGGCAAGAAGCTTGGCCTTCATGTTCTGTCTTATGCCTGGCTAGTCAAAGAAACCCGCACCCTTTGACAAAGTTGAGGCACATGGCCCGTCAGAGAGGCCCAGGGTAGGGAAGCATCCAAGTTACTTCATGAGAGCCCTCACCTTCTCTCAGCTTAAGCTGTCAACCAGCACTCCAGGGCATTTGAGAATCCAGTATCAGCTTCCTGCCTCGGAGGCACAGTAGTTCAATATAGGACAATTTCTCTTCTTTTCTTTTTTTAAATTCCTTTTCTGAATTTCTTTTTTCTAGTATAAAAGTAAAGAAAAATCCATGAGCACTAATATGAATAACTAGAAAATGAGGAAACTGAACATAAGGAAGGGGAACTAGAAGAAAGAAGATGTCAAATCATGAGTAAGTATTTCTGTGATGCAGTGTAAGAAGAAATAAGTGAAAAGGAGACATAAAAAAGACAAAAGAAAATGAACAAACAAAATGTATGTGACTGGGAACGGAAATTTCTATCTGTCAATCAGAGATTAAGATACAAGGATTGTGTTAACCAGGAGAGTTAAACTCTTGTATGTTGGATTAAACTCTTGTATGTGCAGCCATGGAGTAATCATGAATGGTATTAGGGTCTCCAAACCTTGGTGTAGACACAGTACAGCAAAATGGTTAAGATTATGTGATTTGGAGTCAAAACTGGATGGGAATCACCATTCACCACCTATGCACACTTAAGCAAGTTATTTAAACTCCTTAAACTGTTTTCCTATCTCTAAACTGAGAATAGCGCTACTATCCCATATGATTTTTATAAATATTACTTGATATTATGTATACAAAGTGTTTAGCACAGTGTCCAACACACAGTAAGCTACCAATTTAATCAATTATCATTCATGATATGTTACTGTGGAAGGTGGTTGAGATACTTCTTTGACTTGTCTGGGAATTTAACTGCCATCGCTAAAATGAGTAGGCTAAATGAAAGATATCTAGATTTTTTTCTACGTAAGGATCTCAGTTACTTCTCTGAGAGCACTCTTGGCACAGCAAGTGGGTGTCAAAAGAATAATAATTTGTTTTACTTTGGGAAAAGTGCATCAACAGGTAGTGTAATTAGAGTGCAGGCCAAGGTAAAATATGATTTTTAAGTACTAGCATGTATGGGGAAAAGAGTAAGTGGAATATTCTAGCAGAAAAGAGCTATTAGATTAAAATTAGAATGTCAGAAAAGACAGTAACACTAGATACAAATCCCCTTCCCCCAAAAAACAAGTTTTAAGTACAAGAAAAGAAATTTATAGACTGTAAAAATCTTAATTTTAAAAATCTTAAGTAAAATACTAGCATATTAAACCTAGCACTGTTCTAAGATTAACTAATGACCATTATGGTCTTATTTATCATAATGGTCAGAATTTATCACAAAGAGGCAGGTATGATTCACTAAGAAAAATTGTATCAGGTATGATTTTCCAACATATGAGCAAATTAAAAGAGAAAACAAATGAATGTTTCAATCGATACATAAATATTTGCAATAAAATTCAACATGTATTCATGATAAAACTCCAAGCAAATTATCAATAATTTTCTAAGAAAACTTCCTTAATCTAATAATAAGCAGCTATTAAGAAACTACTGCAAATACAACACTCAATGATGAAGCTTTAGAAGCATTTCTTTTAAAGTCAAGAAAAGATAATAGTATAGTCCCCATAATCACCATTACTAGTCAACTGTATCTCCTAACTATGCAATAAGAGAAGAAAAAGAAATGAGGCATAAGAATTGGAAGTTGTCATTACATATTTAGAGTTTATAAGATTATCACACAGTAAATCAAGGAAAACTATAACTAACTGAGCAACTATGAGATCTCAGAAGGGTTAAATAATCTACAAAAATGTATACATATTAGTAATAATGTAACACAAGTATAGTCATAATAGCAAAATAAAAATCTAAGAAGTTTATGAATAAATTTAAAAAGACATATGTGTAAAACCTTACAGAGGAAATTATAAAATGTCCTTAAGAAATATAAAAGAAAACAAAATATACGTAAAGTTGTGCTGTTTCCATGGATGGAGATGTTAAAAATCACAAAGCTATTACTTTGACTTAAATCATAGATATATTCAATGACATTTCAAATAAAATCCCAACAAGATTTTTCCTCTACAACTCTACACATTTATTCTCAAATTTATCTGCATATGCACACACTGAAAATTAGCCTAGATAATTCCGGGGAAAAAAAGAAAAAATAGGAAGCAGTTTTTAACTACTTATCCGTTAAAACATATTTTAAAGCTTTAGAAATTAGAACAGAGTGATACTGGAGTAGGGAGAGAAAGCCATGTCAATGGAACAGAATTTGGAGCCCTTAAAATAACACAAATACATGTGAGAAACTGGCATATGATAGACGTGGCATTCTAATCAGTGGGAGGAAAAAGAAAACTCAATAAATTGCATAACTTTCTATTTGGAACTCACTTCCCATACAAAAATAATGAAGCAAAATTGTAAATGGAAAAAAATTTAAAATAAATGAAAATACAGGATAATAATTTTTGACCAGAAGATAACAACCAGATTCCTTGGAAAACTCTCAAATCAGTAGTTTATAGGAAAACATTGATAAAACTGACTACATAAATATTAAACTGTTCTCTACAAAACACACCGTGAAACATACTAAAGAAAACAAATGGCAGGCTTCGAAAAGATATTTGTAATATATAAAACCAACATGGATTAGAATACTGAATAGGTAGAGACATTATATTTCATTTTAAACAGACTAACAATATAACTTAAAAGTGGGGAACGGATGGAAGCAAACAATTCAGAATAGTCAATGAACATATAAAAAGATGATTGTCCTCACTGGTGATAAAGGAAATGCAGACTGAAACAACAGTGAAACACCATTTCACACCACACAGTTTGACAGGCATTAAACAGTCTGTCAACACCAACTGTTGGTAACGACATGAAAAAACTGAACTCTCATAGCCTGCTGGTGGGAGTGTAAATTAGTACAATCACTTTGGAGAACAATTTGTCTTTTGATAATGAAATTTAAAATGTGCATACCCCATGACTTAGCAATTCTACTTTACAGAAATGCTTGCTCATAGGTACTGGGGTATCCAGGATGTTCATCGTAGCGTTATTTGTTTGCCAAGAAGAAAAATTAGAAACAACATTTATGTCCTTCAACAGGGAATGGGCAAATAAATTATCGTATATTCATACCGTTTATTATAATAATAAAAATTAAAATGAATTAATTAGACCTATGTATAAAAACGTAAATAGATCTCAGAAATGCAATATTGAGTAGAAAAAGCGGGGGGGAAGCAAGGTGTTAAAAAGTAAGTAGTATGAAATCATTATGTAAAAATATTTTTAAAAGCAGCAACTACATATAATATTTATGGATGCATTTCATAATAAACATAGAAAACAGGGGCTGCAAAATTCATGCTGGTGATTATCTCTAAGGGAGGATAATAGAGAGAGGGAAAAGGAGCTTCAACTTTATCTGTAATGCTGTATACTCTTTAAAGACATCAATTGTATGGTGAGTAAACTTTAACCGTTATAATTGGAGAAGGCGTCCAAGAGAAAATCTGACTCTGCCACTAGAATGTAAGCAATAGGAGGAAGGGAGTGTTTCTAATTTGTGTCTTTGTTTGTTTTCTGTTCTCAGATTATAGAAGACACAATCATTGTTGGTTCTCCTCTCACAGGTATTGAAACCCAGAGTGTTTCTAGGACAGAGGGAAATGCAGAGATGAATCAGATACCATCCAAGTTTCCAGAAAGCTCAAAATACGTCAAGATAGTAGACATTAGACATCACATGCATGTATGCACAAGTGCACACATGCTTACACACACTTACACACTGGTTGTGCATAACCACAACGCTAAGGTGTCACAAGCTGTAGAGCTAAGGTTCTTCCAAGGCTAGAGAGACACCACCTTGTTCCTTCCACCTGGGATCTCTTTGTGTGTCTGCTTGAACCTACTTAAGCCAGCGCTGTCCAAGGCAACTCAACATGTCAAATCTCTCTACTTACCTGTCTTCTGTATTCTACCTGGATGCTCTCCAGAGCCTTATTTAGTCCTTCATTCAATAAACATTTAGTAAATTGACCAGGCTCACTACTAGGTATTTTAGATACACTCTCTCTCTTAATCCTCAAAATAGCCCTATGTGGTCAGTATTTTAACTTCATTTTATAGGTTAAGAAAATTACAACACATGCAGTTAAAGAGTCTTATCCAAAGTCACACAGTTTGTAATTTGTGTAACTGGAATTCAGACCTAGGTTTGAATGACTCCAAGATTAAGCTCTATAAAGAGAACTGAAAATACAGTTGCTGAATCAGCCACTTCAGCTACCACTTCATTCAGTGCTTCGTACCAGACACCATAGAAAGAATAAAAAATAAATAAGATACAGTCTCTGTTGCAGACCAGCTTGGAATCCAGTAGTGGGCTTATCTCATTGGAGGTATAAGAACACTCTATGTACTGGAAGGTTATAATTAAGCCATCCTACAGTCCTCTCCACCCGGAAAAAGCCTGCTACATTTCATCTTTGCACATAAGTCTTATATTCCAGACCATTGCAGTTTCTACCGGATTCCCACATCCCTTTCGGGTTTGGGGGCCAAGAATTAATAGCAGACCTGCAGAGAGGGAAAGACCTATACTGTCTCACTCCAGCCAAGAGTTCTCACGTGTGATGTAAGGGAATCCCCTTCTTGGTACAGCCTGGAGGTCTCAATGTAATTAATGTTGTTTGCAAGTTGCAAGAAGTAACACCTAAAGCCTCCCTGTTGATGGCGAAGCCCTGATGAATTTTTCAGATGTGTTGGATTATTTTTCCCCATTTGTCTACATGCAGTGTCTGCTGAGCTCATCTGTAGCCGGAAGAAAGATCAGTGAAAACACCAAGAGCAGGTAGGGGACGGGTCTTCCCAGCATAGCTAGAAGAATAAAACTCAGTTCCTGGATGTACTCTGTCTACTAAAACTTAAAGTTTAAGGAAGACTGTTTTTTTTGGCTACATTGACCGCCACATTTGGAAAAAAATAACCAACTCTCCATCCCAATGAACCACAGAAGCAATTTATTATAGAATACCCTCATGGGAGATTAACCATATGTACTTTAAAAAAATGGCAGGGAGTTGCCTCAGTGCCAATTGTGTGAGGAGCAATCATCTTGGCTTTTTCCGCCTGCGAAACCTGTGTCCTGGGTGGTGGGGAGGGGTGCGGGGGCGGAGGTGAGGCACACTGTGGTTACTGGAATGCAGTGGTGGTGATTGTGGAGGCCACACTGGATGTCAGATGCCAGCTTACATCTGCAGAGTCAGCAGGAAGGAGAAAGAACTAGGACAAAAGTGCATTCAGAGATGTTTGACCTATAAGAATCCTCTGGCATCTCCTGATCCATAGGTCCTCAAACCTGTGGGACAGCAGCGTCACCCAGGAAACTTTTGAAAATACTGATTCCTGGAGCACACACCAGACCTACTGAATCAGAATCTATAATTGTGAGGCTACAGAGACATGCTTGGGAACCACTCTTGAGTCTGAGACCCTTATGACAGAGCTGGAGAAACTAAAGCTAAAGAGGGAGCTTGATTTGCCCATAGACAATGGCAAAGTTTATCCGAAGCCAGAGCACCTGACTCCAGCCCAGAACTCCCTGGCTGAAGTCTCTCTTCTCTCTAAACTCATTATCTCCACCTCCTCCACTGTTCCGGTCTCAAGAAATGGTCCCAGCAACCACCCAGAGCTCAAATCTGATACTTGAAAATTATCATTACTCTCTGCGTGAAACCCATGACCAATATTGCCAATTTTACTAATTAACGTTGACTGCATAGGTCCTCTTCCCCACTGCACTTCTCCAGTTGGACCACAACCATCTCTCACATGAACTACTCCAGCCTCCTAATGAGTTTCTCTGTCTTGGATTTGGCCACTCTATCATTCTCCACACTGAAGCCTAGAGGATTTCTGTAAAGCGTTAAAGCATGAGTCCGATCTTGTCACTCCCCTGCATAAAACCTTTCAATGGTTTCCAAAGAATGAAAACATTAAGACTTTGACCAGCCTTTTGTAACTGTCCGCGTTTTTCATGCTATTCCCCTTACATCTCCTGCAACACAAATCTTCTATTCCCTTATATGCACCATTCAGTTTCATGCCTTCACTCATGAATTCCCTTTCTTGAGTGCCTTTCTCTCTCTCTCTCTTTCTCTCTCTCTCACACACACACACACAAACACACTCACATATACACCATATCTTCACTCTGTAACACTTAAACTCAGTGCCTCCTATGAGAAGCCTTCCCTAATCTCAATCATCTGGGTTAGGGACTTTTTCTCTTTGCCTCTGAAGCATCCTGTGATTTCCCCCATTAAACCCTTTATCATATTATATTTAAAATATTTCATATTAATTTACTCTATTTCTCTCTATGGTGTGAGGCTCTTCAGCATCAGGATTAATTCCTTGTTCACTTCTATATTCCAAGAAAGAAACACATGACCTGGCATGTTAGTACTTAAAACGTTTGTTGGACAAAATCAACTTCTCCTGAAATAGGTTGGTGAACCTAGTTCCTAATTAGTAATTCCTAATTACTCTCCAAGCAGCTTGTTTCCTATGAAATGTGATTTGAGAGACCCCAGTAACCCAGCCAACCCTTGGCCACCTGAGGTAGTCGGTGCAACCCGGGTCTTCTGCTCTCCCTAGCTGTCCAGTGCTCTATAAGCTAGATTACAGGTTTATGAGCAATGCTCTGGGATTGGACAAATAATACCTCCCATTTGACTAGACACTCTACATATATGTGATTATTGAATCTTTATCAACCCCTTGAGAGGGAGATGTTATTGTTCTCTATTTTACATTTGAAGAAATGGGCTCAGAGAGAATACATCTAAGACTACACAGCCACTGTAGGGTAGAGCTAGAATTCAAATCAGCCCTGTGTTTCTCCAAAGAACGCATCCTACCAGTTGACATCACAACACTCTGGCTAGTGTAAGGCTGAATCAGAAAACAAAAGAGAACCTTAACAAATGGACCAACATGTCACCCACTCTAGAAGATTCCAAAGGGTTTAGCCTAAAACCCCAATGAGTTTCTTTCTTTCTGGTGCCTGGGTCCTTTTGGGCAGATATGTGATAGAGAGAGGAGACCCTTAAACTCAAGCCAGCACATTTCTCTTGCGAGAGTTAGCCTATCTAGGTCACATAATATCCTAGAGGTAGCTACTAGGTAATGAGGATCGCAAGCATCTCAGCTGTTGCCAGTATCTTGATCAGCCACGAAGAACGCAACAGTTATTTTCAACTGTAATTCGTGAGACCCTCTCCAGCCTTTCCCTCTCTCTGCTGTTGGGACCCTCCCCACCACAGCCCATCTCATGTTGCATAGATTCTCCACACTCAATGTATTGATATAATTTGAAGTCACAAGTTCTAGGTTCTAGTCATAAATTTGTTGATTTCTTGCTGTGTGTTCTTTGGTGCAAAAAGAAAATTAACATGTTTTTAACATTTTCCATATGAAAAATTAGATTACACTTATTTTCCTTGGTTCTTTTACAAAATAAAAATACCAAGAATTGAGGACCATGGAGGGAAGCAAGTACTTTAATGGTAAGGATGGCAAGGATTCAGTGCAACTCTTCTGGAGGGTGACTAGATAACACTTACAAAAGTCTAGAAAAGTGTGTACACTTTGACTTAGCAATTCCACTTGTAGGACTTTCCTAAGCCAAGGGTTTCAAGCCATGGCCCACAAGCCAAATCCAGCCTGCTAACCCTATATTTGCAAAGTGTTCTTGGAACATAGCCACACCCGTTCTGTTAGTATCACCTATGACTGCGTGTATATTACAAGGGCAGAGTCGAGTAGTTGTAACAAAGACCACATGGCACACAAAGTCCAAAATATTTATTATCTGGACCTTTATGGTAAAAGTTTGCTGACTCCTCTTACAGAGTCGTGAAAATGTCACTGGGCCATTGCTGATTCAAGTTCCTTTTGTGAGCCATCCATGTGCTTCTTCAAACGATAGGGCTTCCACTCCCTCGATCCCAAGTATGTGGCCATAATGTACTTAGATTTTCAGGTCCATAAATCTCCAAGCTCAGCTTCTTCATCTCCATCTGGAGCCAAAGGGCAAGCCCTCCCCGGGATGCTGTGTCAGAAGTAGCCGTTCAATCATCTGCTTGCCAGTAATGCACAGTCTTCTTCCCATCCTAGAACTCCTCACAGGGGTCCTACATTTTCCCCCTATTTAGATACTCAAAAATAAAAGTTATCATTTTCCTTCCTTCCCTGAGCTCTTTGACAGAGTCCATATCACTATAGCAGAGACAAAAAAGATTTTCAAAGCTCATTTCCTCTAACAAGGAGCATCAACTACCTCTGGTGGTAGACCTCTTCTTCCATTTTCGGAAAGAGAGCCCCATTCTTGCCTCAAAAGTGAATCATCCTCCCAAGAAAGACCATGGTAACTTCTGGCTCTTTTTTCACTAGAAGAAAAAAAAAAAGTTAAATATTTAACATGGCACCCTGCTATACATGTATTCATTGTATAATTGAAAAAGCAATAGACTATTTCAAAAACATAATAAAAAGAAAAAGTCGAGTTCACAGCTGGTTTTGAGAACCAGTTAAGATTATTCAAACAACTAGCTTTTATAAACTCCAACATGCTTCATCAATATAAGATTGAATTATTAATAAAATTTGATATTTCAAAACAGAAAGTGAGGATTATTATTCATATTGCAAAAGTTATCTTTATAACCTGCCATAAATTTTATTTAAAAAATTAAGCTCACTCAAAAGCAAATCTCACAAAAGGAATAAACCATACATACAAATAAATGTGTACCCATGCACCATTTTCTCCCCAAAAGATATCTTATGAAACTTTAATGAACCCCTAAAACAGATAAAAGCAAAGCTGTTCTTTTGAACATGGCCCTACTCACCATGTATACCCCAATTTACTGAATGGGCCCACAGGACATCTCAGAAAGACCTTTGAGTTCTGCAGAATTAACAAAAAGAGAGAATTGCCTGTGCTATAAATTACGGAAAGTTGACACTGGAAGAAAACTTAGGGAACATTTTGAGTCCATTCCTCATATTCCAGATCAGAAACTGATTGCAAAAGAAAAGAAATACATTGCTCACAGTCACAGAGAGCTCATCGGTGAACGGACATAGGTTCAAACTTAGATCATCAGCCTCCAAAACTAGACTGTTTGCTACTCCTCTCTCCCATCAAAAAAAATCAGAAACATTCCTGAGATGAGATCCACCTGGAGAAGGCACAGACGATTTTAGGTTCACAAATGGAAGGGGGCCTACCTGACCCTCCTGAGAGCTTTGAAGAGACCAGGTCACCCTACACTGAGCAAGAGGCATCCAGCACCCGCAGAGTTGCCAGGCCCTCACACCATTCATCACTCTCTTCTGAACCACTTTCCAGACCTACACTGGACTCTACTTCCTGACAGGTTGTATATCGTTTCCGTCTCCAAGCTCACGGTTCATTTTTCTCCCATTTATGGCCCTGTTTTACCCTTTGGCAAAACGCTAACCGCACTGCTCCCGCTTTGCCTGGTCCAACCCAGGCTGTAAGCGTCAGCACACTCATTCCCAATGGGTGGTCCCACCAAGACCTTTATCCTCTGAGCAGGACTCTGGCAAGACTGAGAGCTGCTCTTTCTTGCAAGACCAAATCCCTAGCCTAGGAGAAGGAGAGGTTCCGGCTCTGCTTGCCTCACTCCCCAGGAGCACCCATTTGCTGAATTTTACCCTCACAACCCGAGGGTGGGTACCCACAGCATCATCAGCAGATGATTCACATGCACACACGTAATTTGGGTACCTCTTACTCTGCTGGCAGTTACCTGCCCTCATACTAATAAGTAATATCACTTGGCACTTACATAAGATCTTTCAGCTTTGAAAATGCCTCACAAGTACAAATTAATTGAACAGACTTGCCAGCTCCAAATATTTTCATTCTATCTCCCAAGCCTCTGGGTGTTTATCCAAGCTATATCATGCCCCATGCAGAACTTTCAGCCTCGACTTTGTCTTGGGAAGCTGGCAAGAGCTCAGGGAATCTCGGCTTGTCCAGCTTGCCATCTGGACCCCCATAGATTATCCAAGCCACATGACTCCCTCTAGCCGAGTCTCAAAGGAGCACTGTTTCCAAAAATTTCAGAGAAACAGAGATGATGTATATCGTTTGTTTGTTGTTGTTTTTTTGTGAGGAAGATCAGCCCTGAGCTAACATCCATGCCAATCTTCCTCCACTTTATGTGAGACGCTGCCACAGCATGGCCTGACAAGTGGTGCGTCAGTGTGTGCCCGGGATCCGAATCTGGGCTGCCAGCAGCAGAGCATGCGCACTTAACCACTACGCCACGGGGCCGGCCCGATATATGTGGTTTTAAATTCAGAAAGATTGGGATTCAAAATCCAGAACACCCATTGGGGAAAATACCTAACCTCTGAGCTCCAGATATTTCATAGGTAAAATAGAGATGGTAATACCTGAATGAGTTGTTATTAGGATGAAAGGTAAAGAATCTGATGGGTTTAAGGTGTCACATAAGGGGTGACACTTACTGTTTAATATTTTATATGGTGTAACTTACAAAACCTCGTGAGTTATGTCTAATTGCTACCACCAGTTTAAAGGTGAGGAACTCGAGGCACAGAAAGATTGAGTAACATGTACCAGACCACATGGTGAGTAGGTGGGTGGCTGGGATTTGAGCCTGGACAGCCTGGCTCCAGAGCATGACCTGTAATGACCACACCACCCTACCTCCTGAGAGTGGTTCCCAGTGAACAGCAGTATCAGTACCACCATTATACCAAGGAGGGTGATCAAGCTCTTCTGAGTTACGGATCCAGGTGAGGACACATCCTATTCTCTGCTGTCCTGTGCCTGGCCCCTCTGTGATTTTCTTGAATTTGGGCAAACAAAATCTTATATGGGTTTTACATTTTCTAGAAATAATAATAATAATCTATCATAAAAAGTTTTGCATATATATTTTTCTGTTTTCAGCAGTTTTTGGCCATTTGTGGAAAGAGAAAATGCCTGGAAACAGGCTATCTGAGTTGAGCCCCAGCTCCACTCTCCTCTTCTCCTGCCTCCTCTGTGGAAACTATTTTCTCACCTGTAAAAATAGGATCACAGCATCTTAACTCAAGGGAGTACCGGAAAGGAAAAAGATGATATTAAGTTTCTCTGTTAACTCAAAAGTTCTCAGGGTCTTTTGCTGTACTATTTGTGACAATTTCCAAAAGAGTGATTTACTGAGACAAACGTCCATTTGGAAAGAAGAAGGCATGAGCATTCCATAAACTCTTAACTCCACGGGGACCTGAATTTACCCAAGCTCCCTGAAAACTGGCAGTTCTGTCTCTCTCTTCTCTTTGGCAGAAAAATTACAGTCTTTATCTTGTTCAATTAACCTGTTTGGCAGTACTTACTATTGCCAGATCCTGTGTGAGGCTGCAAAAGCATCAAGATGAATAGAATACAGACCCTGCAAGGGAACCCCCCACCATGTGATAAATGCAATGATGGCAGAATTGTTGCTTAGGAAACAGAGTGATTAACTGTTAGGGGAGTCAGGAAAAATTTCAAGGAGGAGGCAAACTTCTGGGCTGGATTTTAATGATTGAATAGATTGGATGGGGGTTTGAAGGTGGTGGTCAGGGTCCAGGGCTGGGAATAGCCTTCCTAGCAGGAGAAACAGATATGGGAAGGGATGTTGGCATGAAGCATCATGATGTGATGGGACAGCTGCTAATTCTTCTGTTTGTTAGACGTAAGTATGCCCGACATGGGTGATGCTGGTGGACAAAGCTAGATCTGGAATGGCCTTGGATGCCAAAATTCAGCAGCTTGGAGTTACATTTCCTTCTATATTCAGAATGTACAGAAATGTTATGTTGCCTGGATCATGTCCCTCTGGATCCTAGGAGTCACTGACCCTCTTACACCTGGCTTTCTGACAAGACACTTCTCCCCTTAACTGAGTAACCCCCATCCAGGCCCTGAGTTGGTTCTGCCCTTTCCCTCCAGCACCCCCACCACCACCCACAACGTGAAATGCTTACGGCAGCAGAAAGTGGGAGCTGCCCCCCAGAGCAGTGGAAAAATAAGTTGCTGAAAGGTTTATTTCCCTGCTCAGAATATTTTTACAAAGCAAATCCACAAGGCTTGTCAACACACACTCAATTATTTTTAAGCTTCCTGACCAGAGCTTTGGGACAGGCCTTTGGGGACAGTAAATGATGGCAGGGAGGTGGGAGTTGCTCTTGGCTTTGGGTAGGCTGGGTCTTCTGGGAGCCCAAGGATTTGGTTTGGCCAGAGAACATTTCTGGGGGAGGCAGCGGGGGTGAAGTGGAAGCAATTAGCCCCCTTGTCTGTGTACCTTGCCCATCTTCTATGACCAACGGGAACCCTAATCCCTTGCCTTCCAAGGACACAGGGGCTGCCAAGAGAAATGAAGCTGAGATTTCCTCTCCCTCAGTGCCACTGTATCATGGATTCAGGCCACAGACAAGGGGGCCTTAACTGGTTTTGTACCATACACTAGGCCTGGGTCATGACTCAGCCAAACAGATTCCTTTCTCTTCCACATTGACGGAAGCCTCAGCCAGTTGGGGCTGGTAGGCGGATGGCTCAAAAGCCAGAAAGGGCAAAGCTGTGTGGGTGACAGGGCAATGTCAGAGTTTCCGACAGTGACGTTTCTCGGCTCCTGAGGTCCCAAAACCAGTCCAAATACGAGGTCAAGTGAAAACGATCCAGGTTTTTCTGGGAACTAAGGTTGACTTTGTCACGTCTTGTCTAAATAATGATGAAGTGTGACTGTTTATAAAGAAAAGAAGTAACAATACATTCATCATGCTGAGCAGGGGTCCTCAGATTGACTTGGCGCAATAGTTTTAACCAAAGTTTACCTGCATGTTTTAACGGAGTTTACGACATGTGTGTCACATGTGTTCCTCCAAATGACCCGGTAGTGTATGACACTGGCATCTTCCTCATTTCACAAATGAGACCACTTATGCAAATATCTAACTGTTGCAGAGTAAATATGAAGATGTAGATCTTCTGAATCCTAGATAAGATTTTATAAGTAGATATGGTACAGAGTATGCTGAAAAAATTTTAAAGTGTATGTTAAGTAATAGAAGTACAATGAATAAGATTTCTCTGAAGCTCAGAGAGGTGAAATAAATTGCTGAATGAAACAAAATCTGTAAATGACAAAGCCAAATTTCAAACTAGTTCTGTCTGGCACAAAACGTGTGGTTTTTATTTCTTTCTGTAGTGTTCCCTGTATACCTTTATTTTTGTTAACACTCAATTTTAACATCGTATTTCCCGTCTGGTATACTTTTGAGGTTTGCAGGGATGTGGGGTGCTTGCCTGCTCTGAGTACATTTCTTTTCAGCTAAATCAGGGGTCAGATAACACTATTCTGAAAGGTCCTAGGCCATTGGCCTCCCTAGGGGCTATTTCTTCACGTGTCCCTGCCCCTGCCCACCACAATGCTCCTGGGACCTCCTTTTTCCTCTCTACTCACATCCTCAGTTTCATAGCCCCAAGTAACTGCATTTAGTCATTTAGCGAGACAATGAAAATTACCCTACTTTATTAAGCAAATGGCCCTAGCTTGCTTTGTCATATCACCCCTCCCTCCAACTCTCCATCTCTAATCAGAAGGGAAAAATCTCAATCTGCGACCTCTTTTCAAGACAAGAAAACTTTTTCAGAGGCTCCCAGAAAGCTTCACAATCTGGTCCGCTGTCCACCCCTAGACCAATCACTAGCAAAGGGACTGAGCAAGAAGAGACCAGTAAAGATTTTCTTCTAGAGCAAGGGATAGGATCACCCTCCTTGAGGTTTATGGGGTAGGGGTGACATTTGAAAAAGATCAGAGCTGTAAATGCGGAGGACGCATTGAGTATACCCATATTCGTCATTAGCTGCTGTAACAATCCACAAATCTTAGCGGCTCCTTTTTACATAAGTTTATTTCTCACTTAGAGTCTGATGTAGGCCTGGCAGCTTTCCTAGATGGCTTTCCTCCAAGCAGTGATTCAGATGTCCAGACCCCTTCCATCCTATATTTCTGCCAACTCAAAGCCTCCCCTTACAGCTGCAGGGGTGAGGGATGAGGGGAGGCAAATTTGAGACTTAACTATCTCCCCTGATAGTGAGCACTTTACTTCCACTCACATTCCATCAGTCAGAAATAATCACATGGCCAATCTAAGTGCAAAGGATGCTGGGAATTGTCAAGGAGAACATGGTTATCAGTAATACTAGTAGGTTATGGCATGGTGGGCAATTCACAGAGTGTGTGTTCCCTTCAACAAGAGAGTCATCTCATGCAAGTCTGCACTTTACAAAACAAAAAAAATAATCAGAAGATCTGACATTATAATTTCTTCTTAAATCTGCAGCTGTTCCATACCAGCTTGACCAGCTAAAGGTCAAGTTCATTGTATCATACCTGTGCTTCCCTCCTGGCCCAAGCCTTTTCCTCCAGCATTTACTTAAAACATAAATAATGGTGTGGTGGGCAGAGAAAACTTGTTTTCCATTGCCCAAAGAAAACACCAAGGATTAAAGCTTTTTTTGGTGTTACCCACCCATCTTTCTTTATCTGCTTTGATTTAACATCCCTGTATAAGTCACACTCTATCAGATCTTACTCTCAGAATTCCACTTTCCTAAATTAAAGGAAAAAAAAGAAACAATTCTCCAAGCTATCTTTTTTCCAAATAAAACTCTTCTTCCTCATCATTTTCTCTCTGTTTTGGCAAACAAGCAAGAATTATGTCATAGCCTTGTGGTCTGGGTCTCTTTCACTGAGGCTTGTCGGAGAGGGAGTGAAGAATGAGGAAATTTGGATGGTTTCCAGTTGAATTCTATGGTTTTCTTCCTGTGGTAGCCGTTTGCCTCCAGAAAATTCTAGGGAAATCCAGTGTGGGCCGTGGCTGACAGGAAATTGAAGGTTCCAATTCTATCCCCAGTAGAGTGCAGGCTTTGTTGCTTAGCCACAGTTAGTTAGTGGAGAGGAACAGGTCCCTTTGCTTGGTTCAAAGATCCAAAGACATTGTCAAGCTCTGAGTGCACACGGGAGGCCAAACACCAAGAACTGGAAACGGAAAATTGTAAGAAACAGTCTCTAATTCAAATGAGTTTTTCTCCAGTGGATTTTGAATTTTCCAAAATGGCATTCTTAACACTTCCCTGTCATAAATTAAATTACCATTTACCGCCATGAAAAGAGCAGGGCCTCAATGTCAGGCTGGAGTTAATCAGGAGACTTCCATCTGTAGCCAGCTTTGCTATGAACTAGTTCTGGGATCTTGAGCAAAATAGTCCCCTCTATGGGTCTGTTCCCTCACTGAACATTGGAGGAACTTCAGGGTCCTGTCCCATGTAAGGGAGCATATCTTGTTTACCTCTATGTTTCAGCACTTAGCACATGGTCTGATTCTCGAAACTGTAATTAATCATTGTGGAATGATTGAAGAATGAGATTACATTAGTCTGCTCAGGCTGCCATAACAAATACACAGACTAGGTGGCTTAAAAATGGAAATTTATTTTCTCACAATCTGGAAGCGAGAAGTCCAAGATCAAGGTGTCGTTGGGGTTGGTTTCTAGTGAGGTCTGTCTTCCTGGCTTGAGGATGACCACCTTCTCACTGATTCCTCACATGGCCTCCTCTCTGCGTGTGCAGAGAGAGAGAGACATCTCTAGTGTCTCTTCCTCTTCTTATAATAAGGACGCCAGTCCTATTGGGTTAGGGCCCCACCCTTATGATCTCATTTAATCTTAATTGCCTCCCTACAAATGCAGTCACATGGGGGTTAGATCTTCAGCATATGAATTTGGGGATGGAGGGAGCAGGACACAATTCAGTCCATAACAGAGATCTAAGGATGTCTTTCCTTAATTCTTATAATGGAGCAATATCGTCTTAATTCATTACATTTCTATTGTAGGAATTCGGGTAGGCTCTATATGCTATTCTCATATGGTTTATTATCATCAACAGTGTCAAATATAAATAATTGTCACTGCTGGTAATTCAGAAACATCTAGATAATTGAACTTTAAGACAAATTTAATGAGATTTTCACTGTAGAGTGGGTCTCCAGTTCTGCTAGCCTTGGGGTATGATAATCTATCTCACAATAATTTTGTCACAGAACTTAAAATTAGATCCCTTTGGGTACAGACTGACAAGATGGTTTTTCCATCCTAGAAATAATGTCTTAAAATATGTAGAGATTATTGTTTAATTCTTCTAATTTAATTATGAAAGTTTATAAGGACCTTATGACATTAAAATTGACGTGTGAACAACTTGATGCAGGAGGACCTTACACTGTTTCAGATCCTTTCACATCCTATTCAGATATAGGTTCAAGTCACAGACTGATGATGAACAAAAAGGAAGATAAAGAGAGAGAGTGTGTGTGTGTATGTAAGAGAGCTAGAGAGAGAGAGAGAGACTGAAACAAGACAGGAACAAAGTACATTATTTATTCTATTGTGAAAACTGCCTGTGAAATTTAAATGCAGGTCTCTTGTCCTTAGAAAGCTGTTCTGATACTATCAAGGTTGCTCATGTTACTCGTATTGTGGAATTATTTAAGTGCAAGTAAGTTCCCCAGGTGCAAAATGTGGTAGATGACCTTCCTTCACTATCCAATGAAGGTGATTAAGATAATTATATGAATATAAAATATATAATTATTATATTGGGATTAATGTAATATATTCTAATCTCTAACATTTATATAAAAGTGATACAATTTATTATTACCATTACAAATCCTATTTGAGAGTCTCCTGCATTTACTAAAAATCTACCACACCTCAAATGCATTTCGTATGTCATCAGGGACCACAGCTGAAACCACCCTCCAATATTTTGGGCAGGATATATTTTATTTTAATGAGAAATGAATTACTTCTCAAGTTTTTCTAGAAGCAGACATTCAAATTCATCATTGAGGGCTGATTGTGCCTTTGTCTGGGGGAGAGGGAGATTCAACGCTTTAATGAAACTTTTGCTTTTCAAAGCCCATTTTATTTCAAGACAATGAGAAAATAAACTGTTCTTTGCATAATAGCATAAATTTGGCCATCATTGTGGGTAGATGTAAGTTCTGCGATTATTTTTCCTTTCATGAAAGCCATTGTGTGATTTTTTTCCTTTCTTGGGGAGCCTCAGATGAGTTCTGGACTAAATGCAGAGATTCATGGTGGTAGTAACGTACCCTCATACGGTGATTGCCTGGGCCACACGGTTTGCAAATTGCTCTGCACATTTTAACCCAATTAATCCTTGCAGTAGCCCTATGAGGTAAGCACTATTAGTATCCCCTCTCTGCAGAGGAGTAAACTAAGACACAGAGAAGTAACTTGCCCAGGGTCACACAGATAGTAAGCAGCAGGATCTGGATTCAGACTCAAGCATCTTGATGGGCACTCTCACTGGGAAGAGGTTAGCTGGCCTTTGCATCACAGTGACCCACTGAGAGTGGGTGCACAGGGTGGGGAGGAGAGTAGGGACAAGAAAATAGATAGCCAATTGGGAACCCAGATGAAGGGATTTCCAGTCATAAATGGCCTTGGGTAGGGTTTAAGACAGGCCCATATATTACTAAAATCTATTCTCATGCCAGTGGCACTAAATAATAAAATAGCAAATTTTATTCTTCTACGTATTGAGTGCTTAGCCTGTGCTAAGTTCTTTACGTGCATTATCTCATTTATTCCTTAGAACAGTGTAGAGTATCATTGAAGTAGGAAATCAGAATTCAACACATGATAAGGTGTGTAGGGTTTCAGCCGCAGGGCTTGGTGCAAGAGGGAAGAATCCAGTGAATTCAGACATAGGTTGGAAAGAGGTAAGATAGATAGAGGTGAAAGGTTCATGACTTGGGTTAGGAAAGCGGTGAATGGGTTCTTGTCAGATTCTGGCAACGTGGATCATGGTGATCTTGATACATTTTAATTACAGGACCAAGCTTCCAAAATTGATCAGGTGGTATGACCAAATGCTTTATGTCATGGTCAAGTAAGTTTGGCCCACTCCATAGGAAAGGAAAATACTTTCAGGGACAGTCATCATGAAAAGCTTTGTTCTCTGCATTATCAGAGATGATGATAGGCAATTTCATTGTATCACCTCCTAAAATGGAGACTTATTTTAAGCATCTTGAAAGAAAAGGCACAGAGAGGAACATATGACAACATCTATTTAAAATTAGGGAATTGAAACAATGATAGGAAGATTACAAGATTATAAGAACTCTATTTCTCATCCCTCCATTAAAATAATAGCTCAATTTAATTTCATGCTAGGATAAATCTGACTTTGTGGAAATCTTAGATCCGATGTCCAAAATATAATTGCCTTTAGATATTCATAGTAACATACAAATTGTAGTTTAAAAGATGGAAAAATAAAATAGGAAGTTAACAAAATAAACAAACATCAATGACGCTCAAGTGATTTCTTTACAGGACTACACTTCCTATACGTATTTGAAAGGAGGCAAAAGTACCATGCAAATATCTCTATCTATCTGTCTGTCTATCTGTCTATCTATCTATCTATCTATCTATCTATCTATCTATCTGTCTATCTATCTATATTTCTGTCTGTCTATCCAACACACACATCCATACACTTATGTACACTAAAGTACATACTGTTAAAAATAAGAATTGGATCAATTAGACCCCTGCCCTTAAGGGCACCAGCTAATGCTCTAATATCCAAGGAGTTGCTGGGCAGGGGGAGAAAAGGGAGTGGGTAGGAACAACAGCAACAAAAAAAAACAAACTCCCAATAGCAAAGCTTCCACTGCAACAACAATGAGCCAAGTTAGAATGTTTGAAGCACACTGAGCTTTAGACAATAAACCCGCTGTATTTGCATCTCAGAACACCAGCCTCTCATGGGGTAACTTGGGCTCCCAAATTCTCCTAGTGTAAAGAACATGAGTAACTCAGCATCTTTTTAGACAGGCTCTGGTTTCAGCCTGCCTTCACGAGCCCCACGCTTTGCTGGGACTCTTAATTCAAAGTTCTATGAACTACCTCTTGCATTGGTGAATGAGCTGTGTTTCTAACTCTTCATTTTACCCTGCTGCTTTCCTCAAGATGCCTCAGAAAATTATTGCCAATCGGCTTTAAGTTTGCTATTCTCCTGTGACTCCTAGAGCCACTATCCACCTTCCACAAGCTAGACTCCTCATATGCATAGCAATAACTGAGGGTTGCTGCCACAGAACAGATACAGATAGATGCCTCCAAAACTCAGAGACTGTATCACCTTTTCAGAATTAAACTGAGAAAATCTATACTTATTTAGTACAGCACACAAGGATTTCCTGATCTCACTCCTATTTATCTTTCCAGCCACATCTCTTGCCACTCCCACATACGTGCATGTTATCTTCCAGCCAGTCTGGGTAACTTACATTGTCCTGAATACATCACGCCTTCGTGTGTTTCCTGTCACTTCACAGATGTTCCCTCTGACTTTAATGCTTCTCTCAGCCCATCACTCACCTGGTTAACATCTACACCTCTTCAGTCTTTGGCTGAGGCATATTGTCTACTCTTGGAAGTATTTGTTTACCACCCTCACCTACCTCTAAATTGGCTTCATTTTTATTCTTCCATGTTTGTCCACTTGCCTCCTCTATCCCCACGGAAAAGATCTATTTTAGGATTTAGACTATATCCTCTATCATAGAACAGAATTTAGAATAGTAGAGCCTCTGTTATAGAATTCACAGGCATCATCATTAATTTCCTTCTCTGTCTCCTCCAAGAGAATTGATGCACAGAACATGTCTCATTCATTTATGATTTTCTGGGGTCTTGTATAGGACTTGGCTCAGAGCTGAGACTCAATGTATGTTTGCCAAATTAATGGAAGAATGAGATGGCATGTGAGAAATATGATTGAGAAGACTTGAGAAGCTCTCAATTATAATCGATAAATATGATAGAACCTCTGAAATGAAACATAACCAAATCTACTTCAAATAGTACACGCTGTGTGAACAAATTCGCTTCTTCAAAAGTATAAATGTTTTCATTTGCATGCCTACAAAGTTTTTATGATCTAACTGCAATTTCCCTTCTAATCTTATCTCACACTCTATCCGCCTCTCCCTCAGAAAATGTTTCAGCCAAACTGGATTTCTTTCAGTGTCTGAATGCACGATCTTCTTACTTCCTTCTAGCTTATGCACATGTTCCCCATTCTACCCAGTGCTTCCCTGCATTCCAAATCTTTGGCCTTAACAACTTCTCTCAGTTTTTCAGGATTCATCTTAGACAAGGTCTCCTACTAGAACAGAAGCCTTATCCAATATACAGACCAGAGTTAGATGCACCTTCTCCATCTTCCCATAGAACCCCACATTTTCTTCCATAATGTTATTTATCACACTGTATTATAATAATACATTTATTTTTTTTGTTTTATCTGTTGTGTTTATTTTATATCCTCAACATCCAACAGAGTGCCTATCATATAACCAAGGGGTATGCAATATTTTCAGAAGGTTAAATAATAAAATTAGGAAGGAGAAAAGGAAAGAGGAGTAACAGGATGTTTAAATGGTCTGTTGATTCATTTTCAGCTAGGAGCTCAAAACAATGAATGTCAAGGACTTGGAGATTTCAAAGTGAGATGCTTGGCCATCTATGCAGGACTGGAAAAGGAGGTGGCTTACAACCTACCATAAAGGAATAAATGATTTAAGTTGGACCTTAGAGATGGATTGTCATTGAAGCATGCTTTGATCCTTACCTCCAACTCCATCCCATGACGGGGCTTATTTTCCCCTGACCTCAAGCTAAGTGAGTTTCAAGACCAATCGAAGATCCTACACATTTTCCCTGTGAGTTTGGGGGGACACTCAGAGGGCTGGTGACTGACCATGCTGACATGCCTGAGAAATCTAAAGAGGAGCAAGATGGCTGAAGCACCCTATAACAGCCAAGTAGAGCAGACTGGGAAGTCATTGCACACTGACTGGTGATGGGTCCAAGAAACGGAGCAAGCTAGACAGACAGGAGCCACCTGAGCAGAGTTTCTTTAAGAGAAGTACCAGGAGGGATGATGAAAACCCGGCAGAGCTTGTACGAAAGGTGGTGGCCTCCTAAGTGACCAACTAGAGGAGATGCATTCATCCATAACATTCATTCAGGAGAGAGGTCCCTAGAAAAATATATGAGGGCAAAGAGAGGTCCCCAGTTACCCGCAGAACACCTCATAAGCGAGTCACCTTTAAACAGCTGCTGAGGCCAGAGAGCACTGAAACCAGCTCACAGCAATGCTAGTCTAAAAACCTTTCCCTGCACAGCTCACCTCTCCATCCCTGACTCAAGATTGCTCCTGAAGGAATCAAAAACAGAATTTTCTACAAATGGGGAGAAGAATTAAAAGTATAAGGTGGAGAAAAAGAATAAAAACAACTGATAAAGAACCCCCACACTTACCCTCTTACCTACCGTGAGCTTCCTGAGCTAAGGAGGGAGAAAACTTAAACTGTAATGAAGTTCAGCGTTTTGACTGCTAAAGGGGACTGGCCATTTTGATTACTGAAACAAGATTGCATTGTGGTTTGAAATGGATAGAAGGCACATTTCCTCTAAGGGTGAGCAGGTTAGCTGTTGGGCTGCCAGAGCTTTTCATCTAAGGAAGCAGGGATAGAAGAGTCCATGGGGGTCCACTCATTCAGCTATGAGAAGAAACACAGTCATTTTCTGATTGCACCCCACCTATCCTGCTCATGCAACATGCTAGGAACAGAAGAAAGGAAGGGAGAGAAAGTGTTTCAGAATGGACATTGTCCCATCAGCATGAACACGCCAGTTTTTTTGGTAGTTTTGTCCCTACCTGGGAGAAAGTCAACCGGGAAGTCATGGGTCTTTCACATGAGCCAAGGAGAGCCTTGAGTTGGCCCGTTTTCCACTCTGTATCTTCTATCACTTTCTCTCTACTAGAGATTTAGCTCCCCTTGTAAGCATGTGTGTGTAGAGGGGAAAGAATCAACTGACCAGCTACGATGAGCACTCAAGCCCACGAGGTCATCCTAGTTCTTTCTGAGTGTTAAAGTGCTGTTCCGCTTCAGACTTTAGTCACTTGCAGATGTTTTTGGGGTGAACACGTTCAGTCAATCACTTCTAGGACAAAATGCAACAGGCGTAGAAAAGCTGGGCTAAAACTTAGAACTCTACTGTTTCATCCCAGTGGGCATCTATCTGAGTCTCAATCTGTCCACTTTTTAGATAGTTCTCCCTTTAAATTCCCCTAAAATTCTTTTACAATCTGGTATATTTTAAGAAAAAAATCACTGCCATTTTTAAGGTCTCCTATTCATCAGGTGCTGTGCATGTCATCTCTTATTTGAGCATTGTAGCAAGCTTGTAAATTAGATATCAGTGTTTCTATGTTACAGACGAAGCAGCCAAAGCTGAAAAGGGCTAAATATCTTCTCCAAGAGTTCAGTTAGTAAGAGAGAGAGCCAACAGTCAACCTAAAGTCCACTACACCCAGTTGCCTTTGTTCCCTGGATTATTTCTTTGGCACGAAGGGGAAGGAAATTTTCTGAATTATGAAAACCCCCTTTCCTTAACTGTGGGCTGTAGAAAACCTATACCCACCTAGTCATAAAGAGTGGTCTCTCACCCAGCCCCAGCCAGCTCAACAACCTGTCCAAAGCGATTTCAGCATTTGAATGGAAAGCTATGGGAGCTCCAATCTAGGTCAAGTCCAATGCGTCATTTTCACCATTCTGTGGAGAGCAGCTGCTAGAATCAGCTGAGGCTGGTGAGTTCCACTTACAAACCAACCCCATAAGGTATTAGAGATGCCTGAGGTAGCTTGGTTCAGTCCACCTGGACACAGAGCTTTCCAGAAGACAGCCAATCTGCCTTATTTCACAAGCAGGGACAAGATTCCAAGAGCTCTTACTGTGTCCAAAATAATTTGGACTCCTGTTTCTAAGAAAACTGCTGTCATATGAATCCCGTGGGATATAATTACACTTGAAGAAATCCCCTGCCCTGAGAAAGTCCTGGGGTCAGCAGGAAACTTTATTCAAGAACCTACACGTTTCTTATCTAAGCTAATTCTCCTAATGTTCAGGGATTCTCCTTACCGCCCAAGTACCTATGAATCATATTGATTGTTGACTTTCACCTCCTTCCAGTAGATTTAGACTGAATAACTAATATTCTTTTTGGCAAATGATGCTTTCTGGAAGAACAAAAAGGCTTCTAAAGAAAAGTCTGTGTGAGGTCTCATCAGAAAAAAAAGTACGACTACTTTTCAATTCACAGATTTTAAAAAAGATGTTTTTTTATTGGCTCTTTAAGAAGATATTCATGTTGGGGCTGGAGTAATGTTAATCTTCAATGGCCCTCAGAAAAAAATCAGAGATGCAATATAATCTTCCTGTAGATTAGTGTTTTTATAATCCAGAAAGTCATGGAAACAAATCTATGCATATAATGCCCATTTATTTGTAATTTTTCACCCACTGAGCCAAATATCTATCTTAAGCAGAGCTGCTTCCAAGAGAAAAGACACTTGAAACTAAGATTCTTTAAAAAAAATAAAATAAAATAAAAACCAAGAAACAAACAAACAAAAAACCTGATTTTAGCTTCTTAGTGAGAGTCTCAAAATGTCAGTATTTTTCATGGATTTCTCCCTGTCCAGAATGTTCTCTCCTAACTCATCACCTATCCAGACCTAGATTAGTTCTCCACTCATATAGAAGTCTTCCCTAAATACCTCCTTAACGACAGAGCTCCTTCCAGGTGTTTTTGTTTTTTCTTTTTAACAAAATAGTTAATACATACTGATGTGTTCTCTTTGCAAATCATTTCATGTGTCAATGAAATTGTAGGCTTCTCGAGAGCAGAGAAAAGGGAAGAGCACTGAACTATGGGTGAAGTTCCAGTTTTCTCAGTGACTTTCCATGTGATTTTGAATAGATCACTTTTCTTCTCAGCTACACCATTTTTTCTCATTTATAAAAAGATTATTTGGTCTCCAAGCCCTCATACAACTTTAATATTCAATGGTTTCAAAATGGACTATATCATACTGGTCATTTATCCCCGTATCTCCTTACCCAGTGTGTAAAGCATGGTTCACTAGTCTGTAACCACCAGGAAAGCAGTGACACCATGTCAGACTTCCTTATTTCCAATGCCTAATACTGTGTGACAGATGGAAAGAGCTCAGAAGATATTCTATTGAATGAATGAATGCATACTTTGTAAGTGAATTGACATTTATTAAGCACATAGAATATTCCAGACATAAATGTGCATTGCCTACATAGTCTTCACAACAGAAGCAAAGTAGACACAGTTATTCCAACTTAACTAAGAAAGACAATGAAGGTTCAGAGAGAATCAGTGATTTGTTCAAGATGCCACAGCTGGTGGCTGATTGACACCCAAGTCGGTGTGGCTCGTGCACATACTTTCTTTTCACCACTACACCACACACGTCTCTAAGCCTGAAACAATGAGCACACCCATGCTGCTATATTCCATGCTTCTATAAGGAAAGGGCTTATTTATGCTGGTCTGATCAGGATGGCAACAGTACTCAGCCCTAATTTGAGGAACAAAGAATTAGGGAAGAGGTTGGGTTTCCCACCAGACCCTCCCCAGGCAAATGGGCAAGCCAGAATGGAGTTGCAAAAGGAGCCGGGAAATAGCATGCATGATGAGATGATGTTTTTTTAGGTTTGTCATCAGGAAAGCCTGAGGATCCTGCTACTGCTGCCAGGCCTGCAGATTAAGCTTCTTTCTTTCTTTCTTCAAAAGCAAGAATGCTGAGCCCCTAAACTTGTTCTCTTTTAAATGCTATAAGCCTTTCAGGAAACAGCTTTCTCTGGGAACCTGCTCATTACAGAAAGCCCCTTGAAGAAGTGCCAAAATGTAGTTAGCAGGGAGAGGGCAGGGGAGGGGAAAATATTGGGTTGATTCAGTGGAGCCATTTGAGGGTGAAAATGCCTTTATCAAGGGAGCAGAGAATAGCCTGGCACCTTCTCAACCATGCAGGGCACACAGTCTCCTGGGAAAGGAACTCACATTTGGGTGAACTGCAGCTGGAAACCAAAATTCCTGAAACTGATGGGGATGTTGAACTTAATAATTACAATAATAGCTCCCATATATAGAGGACTCCAGGCCCTGGGCTAAGAGCTTTCTATTGTATTTAACCTCATAGCCATTCTGTGGATGGATGTAATTACCTTTATAGAGGAAAAAATTGAGTCTCTGAGGATAGAAAAGACTTGCAAATATTAAACAAGCAGAACATGGCTAAGGCATTAATTGAACCCCAGTCTGACAACAAAGTTCACATTACACTATCTCATCTTTCAGTGTCCAACTGAATTCTAGATCTGCCAGGCTAATTTAAAACAAAGTAGTATCCAGGATGGAGAGAGTGGAGAAGTATTTTCATGAGTTAAGATTTCACATCTGACAACCATGAGGTCACTCCCTTTTAACAGTGAAAAAGAAGGACCTCAAGTCCTTGGTACATAACTATTGTCATCCCCCTGTGTTAGAATTTATAGGACATCAGTGAGGATGGTGCCACTTATTCCTGAGCATCATCCATGTATGTAGGCACCAGGACCTAAAAACTTCATCCTTAGAATCATCTCTTGAAAAGTTCCTTGAGGAAAAAAAAAAAAAATGGGGAGGGACTGTTAGTAGAAAAGCAAAGATCTTGGGCTTTTGAACTATACAATGCTAGCTATGCACCCAGGCTCTGACATGTATTAGTTCTCTCTCTATGGGAAAGTGGCTTAACCTTGTAGAATCCTGACTCCTCTTCTGTAAAATGGGTCTAAGAAGTATTTAACTTGCAGGGCTACTGTGAGGTCAGAGAACATTCTAAAAGAGTGGTCAAACAAAGTGATCATTGCAAAGCAATTCCTGTAATATTGGTGTGCTTCATGGTTGTTGTTGATATTATTCTTGTTAGTGTTGTTATTATTATTATGTCTATCCCAGGAAAGATGAGCACATAAGCACACTGGCATGGATTGATTTATCAAATAAGTAATAATTAATGACTTAAATTAGAGCCATAACATTAATCAAAACAATGACATGTAATATTTACTGGGTGATCACTATGTGACAGGCATGGTTCTAAGTCCTTTCACATGTCTTGCATCATGTCATCCTCACAGCAACCCTATTTGGTAGTGAATAAAATGTTGTTCACCTAGAAGGTGAAGAAACCTAGGCACAGAGAAGTTAAGTAATGTCTTCCAAAGTCACAGAGATAGTGAGAGTTTGAGCCAGTGTTCAAGCCCAGGAAGTCTGACACAGGGAAGTTTCCCACAGGCACTTAAGAGTGGGAATTGTCTACATCACATATTTGCAAACTAGGTTCTGCAGATCCCTCGAATCTGCCAAATGTAGTAAGGAATAATCTATGGGAGATGGTCTCCATGGTCTTCATACCCATTTCAGCAGCGTTGCCCTTATTCATTTTATGTGTAGAATTTTCACAAAAGATCTCATTTAAATAAAGGATTTTGTGGCTGACAAGCATTATATAATTTGATCTAGATACAGTGTGCTTCATGGAGTAGTTGTTCATGGGGTTCCGACACAGCTGGGGCAGAGTGAGGAGACCAGAGTGTTGTGGAAGGATCACATTTAATGCAATGTGGGCTTTCATATAATTTGTACAAGGTCTGGCCCTATTTATGTTGGTTCTAACAGGTGATTTATCTAATTTGGGAGGAGTATACGATAACTGAGGTATGACAGCCTCCACCCCCTCTACTTGGCACTAATAGCCTGAGAGTTTCAGCACTCTCTTCATGAACAGCAGCCCTAAGCTAAATTCCCAGAGGCCTGTGTCTCATGGAGGGAATGATAGTTTGGGCTCCAAAGTTGCTTGGTTGGCTGGCCTTGCCAGTGTAGTCAGTTGATATGAGTTAGAATGAATCATCATTATGATCATAAATTTTATTATTCTCTTTTTAACACACACATAATTTAAAAGTACTTTCAAATACTTCTGTACTTCTTGAAATTTCCCACCAAAATACTTATTAAAAAAAGAGGATAAGGGTGAATTCTGAGACAGGCAATGGCTTTAAAGGAATAGATGGATATCCCTAAAGCAGTAACCTCAAAAGTTCTTTGCTGTCTCATGTTATATCTCAAAAAGTCAAAATGATCACCATATACATCTGACTGGGATTCAGATTTTGAGAAATTCATTCTTTCTTCCTTTAATATCTAATAGTTTCTAAGTAGGCTTTAAAGATTATTGTTTTTATTCTAGTTATTGTATGATTAATTTTTTTAGTGTTTGTCATTGCTTTTTGTTTTCATTTTTATTAATTTTAGCAGTATGTGTTTCCATGAGCAAAATACAAGGAGAAGTCTAAAATAGCCAGAAGACTAGGAAGCCCCCCAAAGAGCTCACCAATGCTACTAGGAACCATATCATTTCCAACTTATTGTCCTTTTTGAAGTATCTTTGTCAACAGAGTTTTTCCATTGACGTCCCATGTATGTACGAATTAATGAAGACCAATTTCACTCCATGTGACATTGTCTGCAGAGCACCATTAGTGAATTCAGTGTTCAGTGCTTCTTGGAGTTGGAGAACTCGGGTTGGAGAACTGAGGGCGCTCAGCAGCACACCTTGATTAGTTTATTCAGAGAAGGAAGAATTGACTTCCTTTCTCCATGGGCCCTGGGGACATAGGACACTGCCTGGATGATTCTCCCTCTGTGGATTCCCATGAGGAGGCAGGCACTTGAGATCTTCTCTAAGTTGTCATAGCCCTCCCTAACTACAGACTCTCCCATACTATAGGACAAGGGGCCTCAGGTGCTGGTCATTTACTCCTTAAATGGATGAATCATTATCTCCCCATGTCAGCTCCTTTCACTGCATGTCTTTTATCAATAAATGGCACCATTCTGATCCTAAGCTAGCCAAATAAAAAAATCTCTGATAGGCTGAGCCTCCTCAATCTCTTTTCCCTTGTCATCCAAATCCAGCTGGTCATCCAGTCCATTCTCTTTCCCTGGCCTATCCTACCTCATTCATTGACTAGGTGACTGTTGTAGCATCAAGGCTCTTTGCTTTGCCTACAGGTTGGTTCTTCCCATGCATTCGCCAGGCTGCAGGCATAATGAGATTTCCCAAACATGAATGTGACAGCTCATTCCCCTACATAAGCACTTTAATGACTCTCCATTACCCAATGCAATGCTTTACAAACATTTAAAACTCTGGACCCTTTTCTTCAAGTGAGAGTTACAATACAGAATGGAAAAGAGATAAAATTAGAATGGTTCTGGTTTAAGTTATAGAAGAGAAGCAAAGTACTAAAGCTTCCCTACAACAGAAACGCATGCACACACAAACACACACACACACACACAGACACACAGACGCCTGGTCCAGAAAGAGCTCCTAGAACCCCAAGGGAATCAAAGGAGTCC
This sequence comes from Ceratotherium simum simum, assembly GCF_057802395.1. Lineage (NCBI taxonomy): Eukaryota > Metazoa > Chordata > Mammalia > Perissodactyla > Rhinocerotidae > Ceratotherium > Ceratotherium simum. The sequence goes on from NC_141928.1 coordinate 20,941,156, forward strand.
AGATTAAAAATCACTGTCCTGTGGATAATATCTGAGCTTTCAAAGCTCTTAAGTAAGACAACACACATGGTGTATCAGACTTCTCTGGTGCCCACTTTATCCTCTCAGCTCACCTGTAATTGGAGCTCTCACCATGGTAGACCATTTCCACTCACGTGATACTGCTAAGGCCCCTTGTCAACTGCTACAATATGTCTTTTTAAAATTTCCCCAAGAACTTTCTTTAACTCACCACAAGCTGGCTCACAGTGCAAGCAGGCACAGCCCAGAAGTGCCTCTGGATTTATTGGCTCTGGGACCAACTCTCAACTGATGAGGAAAGGAGCTACTGGATACATGCTGCAGGCACTTGTCATTCAGGTGAACAATTCTGAGGGGAATTCTGCATGCTTCTCAGAGGTCCTGATGAAATGAATCCCCAATGCTTCGCGATGCACCCTCACATCAGCTTTTTTCCTTGCCTGTCTCTCTGACCCAGACAAGAGTCCCAGCTTAGATACTGAAAGTCCTGCATCTCAGGAACCCCTTTAGTTATGGGCAAATCAAGATGGTTGGTCACTCTGTGATTCCCTTACAAATATTCTCACCCAAGTCTTTGCTTTGGGCTCTGCTTTGGGGGAAACCTAAACTAGGATATATGAATCATGTTGAAAAGCAAGTCCTGTTGTTAGGACCAGTAGAACTGGAATCAGTTGAAATCTTAAGAGTTTAACAGCTGTGTCACTTGTCATGGGCCAATTGCCTTGTTTCTCTAAACCTCAATTTCCTTTTCTGGAAAATAAGATAAAAATATCTACCTTAACCAGATGCAGCTATCCATTTATCCTTTTCCATATTATTAGCTAAACACATGGCTGCCCAGAGTAGTTGCTGCATTTCCTAGCATCCTTTACGCTAGGTAAGGCCATGTGACTAACTTCTGGAAAAGAAGATTCAAGCAAAAATATTGTGAGGTAGCTTCCAGAAAGCTTTCTTAGAACATCTCTAGTATATTCCTATGACCCTCTTTCTTTCATCCCTTCCTCCGTGCTGCTGACGAGAATGCAGACAAGATACCTAGAGCTGGAGTAGCCAAATTTGGGTCTGACATGGCCTGGGTCATGGAGATGGAGGAGCAACAAAACAGAAGAAGCCCATGTACCTGAGATCCTCTTGGGCCAGAGCCGCCATTATGTCCCTGCACTCTAGACTGGCATATGTATCTTGTTTATGTTGCTGTGATTCAGGGGTGGTGGGGAATTGCAAATATTATTCTCAGCCAAATGTAATCCTAGTTGAAACACTAATTCTTTCCATTTTTGTGAGGATTAAAAGATATTTAATGTGTAAACCATTTAGCATGATTCATAGCACATAGTTGGCATTTATTATTGACTGTTTTCAGTTATGGTGGTGAGAGTGATGGGGTAGGGTAGTGAAGCACATCAAGGACGCTTAACTGAGAGCAGCCTTCCATTGTCTTCCCTTCCCCAAATCTTCCCCCAACCCATCTTTCCAGTCTAGTCTGACACTTCTTCCCAGATACTCCAGACTACTCATATTTTATCATTCCCTAAATATACTACAAGTACCTATTCTTCCAGGCACTTGCAATTCTATTCTCTCTGCCCAGACTATTCTTTCTTGTCTATTCCCCCTGGTGACTCTGATTCAGCTTTCATGACTCTGCCAACCACACTTTCCCAGCTCCCCAGGAAGAACTAAGGACTTACATCTGTGCTCCCACAACACACTGCACACCACCTCCTACTCCCCTGTAGCATCTACTACATTGGATTCCCATTAGCTATGAGCATTCTCCTGCCTGGACTCATTCCCTTTCAACACAGCCTTCCTCACTTCCTGGACATCACTCCAACTTCTGTCCCTTTTTTTTTTGCTTCAGAATTCAAGTTCTGAGTATGATATGTATCTTGCAGTGGTGCACCTAGTCCGAACTTGACTCACACTGGAAAATGCAATATGGCATGATCATATCGTTGTATTTCTCCAAAAAAACATGACTTCCAAAACCTGAGGAGCAGTGTCTGTGAGCCCTTAATATGGTGTTTTGAAAGGACCGCAATTCTAGAAATGCCACTTTGTTCAAATGATTTGATTGTGGAATGAAACCTAGTGGATGAAGATAACTGTTTTTTACTCACTTTTGACACCAAATGCAGAGTCTTTTCCAACACCACTTCTCCAGCTCTCCAACACCAGCTGAGTGTCCTACAATTCAATTCAATTCTGACACTATCTTCCTGGAGTTAGCTTCAGATCCCATAACTTAAGGACTCAGTCCTAGAAGACTGCCCCCAATTCAGATTTCAGTCACAAGTCCCAGGTTGTCACCAGTACTCTGACTGACCAGTTATACATTCAGGAGGTTCCCACAACCAACCCCTTCATCAGGTTCAATAATTTACTAGAGTCATTCTCAGAACTCATGAAAGCATTTTGCTTACTATTACTGGTTAATTACAAAGGATACAACTCAGGAACACACAAATGGAAGAGTTGCTTGCATAAGGCATAGTATATGGGGGTGTGTGTACGGGAGAATGTGCAAGGAGTTTCCATGCTCTCTCCAGGTGCACCACCCTCCCAGCTCCTTGATGTGTTCACCAACCCAGAAGATCTCTGAACTCCATTCTTTGGAAGTTTTTATGGAAGTTTCATTACATAGGCGTGATTGACTAAATCATTGGCCATTGGAGATTAACTCAGTCTCCAGCCCCTCTTGCCTCCCCAGAGGTTGGGAGAGGGGCTGAAACTTCCCATCCACTAATCACATTTTGGTCTTTCTAAAGACCAGACCCCATACTGAAGCTCTCTAGGGACCCCCAGCTATGAGTCACTCATTAGCATACAAAAGATACTCTTATCACTCCAAGGATTCCAATCAAGTTCCAGGAATCAGGGACAAAGACCAAATATATATTTCTTATTTTTTAGAGTGGCTTACTTTTCCATCTTTGTCAACAAGTATAAATTACTTCAGAACAGTGAAGACTCTGTTCAAGGATAAATGGATAGAAAGACTCAGAGCTAAATTTACAGCCAGTGCTTTCTGATGCCAATGATAATACCACATCACAAGTCTGCCTGCAAGGCAGCTCACATCATCATCACATAATAATAATAATGATAAGAATGACAACCAGAGCTAATATTTACTGGACGTGCATTAGATGCCAAAAGATACTATGCACTTCATAATGATTATTTCATTTTGTTCTCACTTTGTATACATATATATGACATGAACTCTTTCTCTTCTCATTTTATAGATAAAGAAACAGATCTGGAGTTCAGTCACAAAATGAGTACGTAATAGAGCAGAAACTTGAGCACAAATACATCAGGCGACAAAGCAAAAGCTCTCACCACTCTTCCTGAATGCATTTCCCTGGATTAATGTCCAGCTCAGATTTAGCGTTCATTTTCAGCCTCCTCCAGGAAGAATTAACTGCCCCCTCCTCTGGGCTCCCGCACTACTGGGTACACCCCTCTATTAGCCCACTCACCATGTTGTATTATAGTGATTAGTGTAAGTGTCTGTCTCCTCTACTTGTCTGAGTGCCAATTGAACTACGTTGTGCATTATTTATCTTTGTATGTCAGGGCCTGGTAGAATGGCTTATACGAAATAATCATTCATCCGATTTAACAAATAATAATAGGCACATAATAAATACTTCTTGAATTGGAATGGGTCTTGGTCTCTCTACCTGTAAAACGGGGATGGTTCTATCCTGTAAACAGAGACAATTCCCATTCTTTGATGCCAGGAAATGCTTGCGACTTCATGAGCCAATACTTGTGTGCAACTGGCAAGGAACATCTTGGGAAAATGCTACCCTATTATTACAAGGCACTGTTGAAAAGGGACCAAAAAAGAAAATTCCTACTGTCCTAACATGATCCAGCTGCAAGAGACAAGTTGTCATTACACCAGCGGAAAGTTATTGCCTCTAGACTTGAAACTAGCAAGTTGGCCTCAAGGCACAGGGTACAATCTTTGTTGCATATCGCTATAAACTCTAGCCGCACTGTGCAAATACACGCCATCCCTATGTGGGGGAAACTGCCATTGTGTCTCATCGCCAGGTATGCTGTCAGCGTCTGGTGGGCAGATTGCCAAGCTGGCCATCTGTGTTGTGCTTGGTTGCTAGGGCACGGACAGGGAGCTATGCAGTATCTTGATTCTCCCTAGCCACAAAGGCCTGGAGCAATGACAAAGACTGCTCAAAGCGCTAGAGCGCCAAGGAAATGTACATATTTGGCTTAATTCATGGAACTTCTATTGAAGACCAGCTCAGAAGACTGGGGTACTTGTCCAGGTTCTGTTGCTTTGGGACCCCAGGTTAGATATGTCCTTCTCTGAACATGTAAAATCCTCACTGGAGAAGGGGTCCCAAAGCTCAACGTTTCCCAAAGAAGGTCTGTGTACCACTGGCGGTTGTGAAATGTTGACAGGTACTACATGGACAAACTCGTAATCGTTATAGCAACTGTGAATTATTGTAATGGGCACTAGAAAATAACTATCATATCAAATACTTGACATCACATAAGAAATTGATTAGAATGAATGTCAAGTGAATAGCTCAGGTTTTTTAAAAAAAGAATAAACATTAGAAAATATAAATACTGCTAGAGGTCTATGTGAAAAGGACAGAAGCTGTGGCAGTGGGACACAGATGACTAGAGTCAGATGAGCTGGACAAATTGGATCTGACATTCCAGCATTTGACTCTGCAATTCTATCTCCAAAGGCTAGTTGGAAAAATTATCTGGACAATGCAAATGAAAGTAAATTTATTCTGAAAATGAGTCCATCTATATCTGCCAAGTCTATCAAAACAAACATTTTCTAATACCTGCAGGACATAAGACACTAGGCAACGCATTATAGATATGAAGGTGAAGAGAACAGGGTCTTGGCAGAGTCTAATCAGGGACACACCTGGGAAAATAAATATCTTTAATTTAGTGTAATGTTTATAATAGTGTGAAGTAACCTGGGGGCCGGAAAGAGAACACCAACTCTTCCTGGGAGAGAGGAATAGCCAAAGAAGTCTTCATAGGGGATGTCGATATTGAGCTATGATTTGAACCTTAAGTAAACATTATCTGGGCATATAAGAAGGAGAAGACATTCCAAGCAGAAGGAAAAGCGTGTGAAAAAGTGCTAAATGGCAAATCTAATAAGCAAATTATGTTTTCTTACTCTATATTTCATGTGTCAACAAAAGCAGCCACGTAAATATTTTGTGCACTTCATAAGTGAGAGAACCAGATGTTGAATGGAGTTATATACAACTCCAAACCCATGTACTTTCTACTATATCATATCATATTTGCCATTCATATCTGAAACCTCACCAACGTATAGCTATTAATGGTATTTCCAGCGTATTTCTTCTTAACCCACCAAGTGTGAAATACTAATCAACCTAAGAAAGAAGAATGAGATCTGCTTAGGTCAGTATTAAAGGTTAGTATTCCCAACTGCAGGCAATTTCTAGACTTCACATTACTTTTCCTTGTTTAAAAAATTCTCTGTACAACAATTGCTCAAGAACTTTGCATTAGTTATTTTAGAAAATAACCAGAAAGTTTCAGACTCTCCCATGTTTTTCTTCCAGTTTATATACAAATACATTTCTCTGAAGCAAAGATAATGGAAAGATCCCATTCCTAGGGAAAATTTCATTAGCGACAAGGCAGGAAGCATGCTGAACTATGGCATTGATTACTAAGGCCCTGAAATTTGGGGATTCACAGTTGAGGAATGCTCCAGGAGAACATCACTCTAGTGAGGATACTTAATCCAATCAAGTTAGAGAAACAACTTCCTTCTCCTACTCTTTCAAGTTTTAATTTGAACAACCAAGACAAAATGCCTCAAGTTCTCTACATTCAACTTTTAAACAATAGGGCTGATTTGAAATGAATATGGCTATGGTTTTGTTTTCCTTATTCGAAACCAGCAGCTATTCTAAGTCAAACCAGATGTGGCTACTGACTTTGGGTAGGTGCATTTCACCTTGGGAATGGGAAGGAAATTGTATGGAAGCCAAATATAAAAAACTTTGGTCATCTGTCTATCTTCTTTGGAGAAATATCTTTTCATATCATCTGCCCATTTTTCGATAGAGTTGTTTTTTTTGTTGTTGTTGAGTTGTATGAGTTCTTTGTATATTTTGGAAATTAATCCCTTATTGGATATTTGCAAATATTTTCTCCCAGTTGGTGGGTTGTCTCTTCGTTTTTTTGATGGTTTCTTTTGCCATGTAGAAGCTTTTTAGTCTGATGTAGTCCCATTTGTTTATTTTTTCTTTTGTTTCCCTTGCCTGAGGAGACATGGTATTCAAAAAGATACAGCTAAGACTGATGTCAAAGAGCATACGGCCTATGTTTTCTTCTAGGAGTTTCATGGCTTCAGGTATTACATTCAAGTCTTTAATCCATTTTGAGTTAATTTTTGTCTGTGGTGTAAGATAGTGGTCTACTTTCATTTGCATGTGGCTGCCCAGTTTTCCCAACAACATTTATTGAAGAAACTTTCCCTTCTCCGTTGTATGTTCTTGGCTCCCCTGTCGAAGACTAGCTGTGCACAGGTGTGTGGTTTTATTTCTGGGCTCTCAATTCTGTCCCATTGATCTGTGTGTCTATTTTTCTCCCAGTACCATGACAAACAGTCTTATCTCATCCCTTTTCTCAGATAATGGAAATCCATACACACACTCTTGTAAGGTCTTCTATATGGCGAGAATGGGAGAATGCTGCTTTCATGAACTCAGAAAAAAATAATAATAATGTTGGCCTACAGGTGTGGGAGACCGAATGAGGAAAATATTAGTTGGGAGTCTTCCTATAAAAAGGAACATTTTCAGCTTAAAGAGAGAGTTCTACAGTGGAGAACTCAACCTAATGTCATGAGAAAATAGTGAAACAACTATGAATTTTGGAGTGAATCAGAGAGGAGTTTTAATTCCACTGTGCCCTTACCAACTGTGTGACCTTGGGGCTCTCTCCTGTCTCAATTTTCTCATGTGCAAAATGGGGCTCATAGTACATACCATAAGGATTACTGTGAGGATCATGTACAAGTTGTAAGAGTACAACAAGAAGAGACATAGCGTGTGCTAAATAAATGGGGGCTCTCCATACTCAACTACATTCAGCTGACAGTGCCATTTGGTTGTCTGATGGAAGACAGGGCTACTAGATAATCTGGATCTCTCCAACAATGGTTTTGATTTGTTCATTTTGTTTAATGTATATCGTTAAATTTTCTATTTCCTTAATGCTGACATATAAAAAAAATTATTGATTTTTAGTATATTTATCCTGTATCTGGTCAACTGTCTAAATTATCTTATCTGATCTAATATTTTTGCTAATTATCTTTGATTTTCTAGATATAAAATCCTATACTCTAAAATAATCATTTTATATCTTTCTTTCCAATATTTATCTTTTTTCTTTCTTTATATTGCATCATTGTCTTCTTGTTGGGTTTTCATTAATTCAAATAAGGCAAGCTATATTTTCTTTAGAGTGAGGCAAACAACATAGTGACTTGGTTACTGTTCTTGGTTTCCACTGTGTTGGCTGAGCAGGAGAGATTTCTATCATCCTTTTCCAAAAGGTGCACCTGTCAACAGCATCAAATCAAAACTGCACCAAATCAAAACTGTGCCATGGGTGGGAACCAATTCTGGAGTAGTACAAAGAAGCCACAGAAGAGAGCTGCTGCTCTATCAGAACAGAGTTAGGCTTTGCCCCAGGAGATTTTCTTTCACAATCTCACTGAAGACAACTTATATATAGGTATAGATACCATCTTGCGTTAAAGGTGTGAACAGCCTCAGATCTTGAAATGAACAGCTTCTTGGTCTCTACTTTTAGATCCATGAAACACAGGCTGTCAGTAAAATGAAGAAAATTAAGGTTTATGGATCAAACTCAGTATACTCTTCAAAGAAATAGGGTCCATGCCACAATCCATTCGTATAAGAAGAGGCATTTCAGAGGTGTGGATTTATAACTTATAAGTTCCCTCTGCTCTGGAACGTTTAGCCTTCCCTCTTTTGTTCCCCATAACCTCTGCACATATTTATCCCCCTTTAGTCAGCAGAGATATCTTTATTATACCCATATGTGACCAACATATGTTTCTTCATTAAATCAATAATGGCTCATATTTTTCATTCTAATATTAACACTCCTATCACCACCCTGCCTCAGCATTTAGTGTTTTGCCCCTTTGTACCGAGTATTATGTCCTTCATTGTCTTTATTCCCTTTGTGTCTTCTATGCACAGTAAACTTCTGGTTAGTTAAGGCAACACCTCATCCAGACTTCCTCTGAGCTCTTATTGAGTCCTACATCTTCCTTATCATGGCACTTATAATAACATTTTGTTTGATCTCGCTGAAAGTAGACTTATTTCTTATTTCTTTCTATAGCCTCACTGCCAAGAAATGAGCTTGATACATATTATTGTTATCTGCATCTATCAGTTAGGTTGCTTTTAGCAGCAAGTAGCAGAAAATCCTATTCAAATTGGCTTAATTAATAAGAAAATGTACCAATTAAAATAGTTGAGGGTCAAAAGGTGGGGCAGGCTTTAGTTCTGATTTAATGCTACAGTTCTGGCTCAGCTTCCTCTCTGGTGAGTCTTCTTCATCTTCGGGCATGTAGCTAGATGGCCATAGCAATCAAGAGCCTCATACCCATACACCTTAACTTACAGAGGAAGAGAGGGACTGATTCTTCCTACGGTCAACTTTGCCTCTCACAACACTTCCACAATTGGGCCATGTGCCCATCCCTAAGTCAATTACTGGAAAGTGGAGTGGGACTACCTTGAGATCTATCAAATCTATCTCCAGAACTAGAGATGGCGTCCCTTTCCCCTGCAACACACAAACACTGCTCAAGTAGGGATTTAGTTGAGAATGCATTCAGTTAAGTAACTACTAGGTTTGCAGTGGTTAAATTAATAGGGGTTTAATTTCTTCACATAACAAGAGCTAGGTGCCCGCTGGTATTAATTAAGCTACCTGAAGTTATCAGGATTGGTACCTATAAGATTCTTAGTCTTTCTTTCATGCATGTTTCAGTGTGGGTTATGAACAGGAGGGATTGAAAAACTAAGTACATTGAAAATGCTGTGAGTTTGGTTTTTCACTGATGGAGAAGGGATATACAAACATGGAGAGGAATGAGACTAGAATGAACCCCGTGGTGTGGTGTAGATTGAGGTGGAAAGTGATGAGATAAACTCTTGGTTTTTAATCTATGGAAATAAATAAATAAATATAGATAGGTATAGATTCTCTCTGTGTGCATATGCGTGTTCCATTTCTGTCCATTAAAAGGACCTAGAAACATTAACATCCCTGTCACAATGAGCATGTCTAGTTCTTGGTTTCCGTATACTACTATCCATTAAAAAAAACTAGAACCCCTAAGAGTAACAGTTTATCCATACCTGGAGAAGGAAAAATTCAAGATAGATCTGAAACATCTTATATCATAAAGCAAAGAATTGCTAAAGAATGATGGAGACAAGGCAAAACACCAGTTTGACGGGATCCACTGGCCAAGTCTAGGACAATTTGCGCATCAAAATAATGATATTTACAGGTTGTAACCCTTTGTAAAATAGAAATCCATTAATTTATACCGATATAAATAAATGAGGGAGAAGGAAAAGCTCCAACTTGTGATAGAAGGCTTGAAGTATCAATCCCCAAAATACATTTTTATTAATCATTAATTGATGAGTACTAAATACTTATTAACTAATATCATAGTAGAGAAACCTTATAGGCACCTTTAACCGAGTAATAAAAGTTAATATCACCAGTAACAGGACAAATTCACCTTTGGTGCCTAATGATTTGATGTCATGAGAAGAGTATTTGGTAGATATCACCGCTAACAACTCACAAATCATGAGGAAACATCATAAAACTCAAACCGAGGGACATTCTACAAAGTAACTGGCTTGTCCTGTTCAAAAATGTCAGAGTCATGAAAGATAAAGACAGACTGAGGAAATATTTCAAATTGAAGCAAATAAAAATACATGACAGCTAAGTGAACACATGTCCTGGATTGGATCCAGGACATTAAAAGGACATTGTTCAGACATCAGAGAAATGTCAATGGGCATATGTATTAGAAAGCAATATTGGGGAATGCTAACTTTCTGATTTTGATGGTTGTACTGTAATTATGAAGGAGAATATCCTTGTTTTTAAGAAATACAATCTGATGTAGCTTATTTGCAAATGGTTCGGAAACAATAGTATATCTGAGTGTGAATGTTGTGTGTATGGGTGTGTATGTAAGAGAGAAAGAATGATAAGACAAATGTGGAAAAATGCTAATGATTGAGGAATCTGAGTGGAGGAAATATGGGAGCTCCTTGTACTATTTTACAACTTTTCTGAAGATTTTAAATTATTTCAAAATAGGAAGTTAAAGAAAAAGAGAAATAATAGGGATATGGATGTTGCTTAGCAACCACGAGTGTTGATGATAACATACATCTCAGATATCTAAAGCCAGACCCTACCCCAAAACGTGCATGTCTTTATATTTCCAAATCATAGGACATTATCCCTCAAGCTACTCAAATACAGAAAATTCATTCTTTTACCACACTCCACTAAGTATCTCTGGGAATGTCCAGGACACTTTAAAAGGTTCTGCAAATCTGTCCTGGTTGTCACTTTTTGTATAAACCAGTCATTTGTCTCCAGATCACCATCTGCTCTTTGACAGGTCACCCCTTTCTCTACTGAGATGATTTCACCCAAGTTGCAGCTGCTACCCTTCCTCATCTTCCTGGTGTGGCCTCCTCACCTGCCCATGAGATCACTGACATCCTAGCTTGACTGATCCCAGCTGTCCTCCACGGAGCTGCATTGGGCCCTGGAGTCTAGAAGGCTCTTCCTTTGCTGCCTCCAAACATAGCAAATACTTATTTTGAAAACCCAACCTCAGAGACAATTCCACTAAGAATCTTCAAAGAACCCTGCAACTCTGAGTGCTGCCCCAACTGACTTCCAAGGGGGTGAGGGACAGAATTTATTTTCCCCAAGAACAGTGGGTAGGTCTCAGGGGTCGACCAACTGTGCCCCACTGGCCAAATCTAGCCTTCCGCCCGTTTTTATATGGCCCACAAGATGAGAATGCTTTCTGCATTTTTAAATGGTTGGAAAAAAGTCAAAGGAAGAATAATATTTTATGACCCACGAAGATAATATAAAATTCAAATTTCAAGGTCCACAAATAAAGTTTTATTGGACTAAAGCCATGCTCATTCGTTTATATATTGTCCAGGGCTGTTTTGGTGCTATAATGGCAACATTGAGTACTTGTGACAGAGACCATCTGGCCGACAATGCCTAATATATTTACTCTCTGGCCCTTTACAGAGAAAGTTTGTCAATCCCTGACCTATATGACTGAAAGAGCCAACCAATGTGGTCCCTCTTCAAACAGGAACAAAAGACATAATCTCTTCCTCCTAAAGCAAGTTCATATCTCTACTCCAGGAAAGTATAAACTATTTATAAGAACTAGAATGGTAGCTTTTAATCTTAAGAATTATCTTAAGTTTCAGTTACTGGAACTGTGATACATTCAACTCCAAGTGAACATGTATCAAGCTGAACTGAGTCCTTGGGAGTGGGGGTGCTGGCACCTGGTTCCCTGCTGAATCTCTGATGCTTCTCAAATAATTAATCCAGATCAGAGTAGGGCCTTAGTGAATGACACCTAAGCAGCAGAAGCCCATTTAGGGGGGCTTCCTCATGGTGGAAAGAGAAGAGCTATAGGGATGGTAGATGAGGAGGCTGTGGAGGGGGGAATGAACAGATAAAGTCATACCTACTGAAGACCTGGGAATTTCTCTTTTTTTTTAAAGATTTTATTTATTCAGTTTTTCCCCCCAAAGCCCCAGTAGATAGTTGTACGTCATAGGTTCACATCCTTCTAGTTGCTGTACGTGGGACTCGGCCTTGCGTTGGACGGAGAAGTGGTGCCTCGGGGCGCTCCCGGGATCCGAACCCGGGCCGCCAGCATCAGAGCGCGCGCACTTAACCGCTAAGCCACGGGGCCGGCCCAGACCTGGGAATTTCTAACTGAGCTCAGGAAACTCTCCTGCTTTCGGTGCAACTTGAGAACCCACATACTAAAGAAAAAAAGCCTCAATTCTATTTTGATCATTATCTCCACAGGACAAACTTCTTATGTTCTTATTACTCAAGTTGAATTTAGTAGTCAAATATCTACTTCAAAGTTCATGCCCATATGATTTTTGAGTGAATTTTGGTACTTATATTTAAGGAATATTGTTTATATTGTTTTCCTTAAAATGGAAATGGAGGGGCCGGCCCGGGGGCACAGTGGTTAAGTTTGTGCGCTCCACTTCGATGGCCCGGGGTTTGTGGGTTCAGATCCCGGGTGCAGACCTGCACATCACTCATCAAGGCATGCTGTGGTGGCATCCTACATACAAAATAGAGGAAGATTGGCACAAATGTTAGCTCAGGGCCAATCTTCCTCACCAAAAAAAAAAAAAAAAAGGAAATGGAAATGAACCCAGAGAGAAGAAATTTAAATCCGCTGACAGCCACCAAAACACCGGGGCCCTCAGCCATAGAGCCACAAGGAAACAAATTCTGCCGACAGCCTGAATGAGCTTGGAAATGGATTCTTCCCCAGTCAAGCCCCCAGATGTAGACACAGCCCAGCTCACACTTTGACTGCAGCTTTCTGGAACCTTAAGCAGAGGACCCAGTTAAGTCATGCCTAGACTCCTGATCTACAAAAACTATGTCTGCAGATATGGAATATCTGTGTGCTATTTTTTAGCTGATAAATTTGTGGTTATTTGCTGCACAACAATAGAAAACTAACACACTGGACAACATTCTTATGTCTATTTTTCCCTCCTCTAAGATGGTAATTTTCTGCTGTATGACCAAGGTTGTGTCTTCAAGAGCCAGCTGTGTAACAAAGAGGCCAGGAACTCTTCCAGACTGATTTACAGATGCTTTCTTTGGCAGCCAGCTGTAGAGACTTCTGGAGCATCTGATACCTGAGTGAGGCCAGGAATGGACTTACATGTGCCCCTCCCTCAATCCTTGCCCACCACCCATCCCTGTGCAAACATAAGAGAGCATTGGGAGACCAACCTATGGGTATGGGTGACAGTATGAAAGAGTACAAATGACTTTACACGTGTGTTAAACCTGAAATTAAAAAAAAATATTGTTTGCAGGCAACCTGCCACCCATACGGTAGGGAAGGAAAAGCATAATGTTTGGTGTCTGAACGTTTGTGTATTTCCAGACTTGGCTCCACCACTTACTGTAGGATTAAGGCCTCATTACATGAGGATTCTGAGTCTCTTCTTCCCACCTGTAAAATGTGCATAAAAATAATACCTGAAACCATTTTGCCACAAAATATTTATTGCACATTGTCAGTGTATATTAGGCATGATACTAGAAGTGAGGAATCTAGAAATAAATGAAATGTGGCACCTGCCCTCAAGACTTGGAAGGGATTGTTTTGTAAAAAATGAAACTACAGAAGGGAATCAGAATCTTTCCTCTTTCACATCCGTAGTCAGTAGGGCCCAGGAAATCACACAGGGATAGCCACTGTGTGTCTACCGAGCGCCTGGGTCTTGCAGAAAGTTGTTAGCTTAAGAACTGGTGATTAAATTGGACTTAGGGGAAAGGACAGCTTTCAAGTAGCAAAATCTCTTGTGGGTTATTTTGTTATTAACAAGTGGCACTGGCCAGGGCTAGGATAAAACAACTATTTCCTGGCTATTTTTTTTACCCAGGAAATAAACCAGAATATTGCAGAGGGAGGTTTAAGGTACTGGAAAGGAGGAGGGAGGAAGAAGAATGATAAGACTAAAGATTGTGCTGAAATAACATCCATCCTGAGCTATAATGTTACACACACAAACACACACACACACACACACACACACACTCTGTCTCTCTCTCAAGGTGGATTGTCAGTAAGAGTCTGCTATCCGCAGCTCCCAGGTGTGAGTTTGGGGGAGATAAATTAAAAGAAGCAGTTTTGCAAGCTCTGATGAACGGCAGAGGGTGGGAGCGACTGGTTGGGGAAGCAAAGAGATGGAGAATGTGAGAGGCACGAGAGCAGAGCCAGAGGTGAGGATGTGAAACAAAAAGTCACCTGTCTGAATCCCTGGAGGTCATCACAAGACACCTGGGATCCCACCACCTGTAGGATGGGGCTTTAAGCCAAGGTTTACCTTACTCATAACAAACAAGGTGATCCCTGCAAGCTGAAGAGCTTGGGGACATATAGGGGCCGACACTCAAGAGATGAGCAAATGAATGGATGAATTGTCAGCAGCCCTAGAGGAAGGTAGATGTGACTGTCTAGGGGACAGGGAATTACTTTCCTTTTTGTTGTCACCAGTGAATTAGTTCAGGGGGTAGAAAGAAAAGCTGACAAAGAGCATCTACGGGTCATTTCTTCCCCAGAGAATAGTCAGGCAGATACTTGGAGAAGGAAAGCCATCAGGGAAGCATGATGGGGTCAGAATCTCTGGGATCAGGTCAACACCACAGCAGGCAGCAATAACTCAGTGGGGTCTGCATCCGTGGCTCTCAGACCAGAAACAGCCTGGAGGAGTGAGTATGGGGGCCGAGGGACTGCCTCTCCTTCCGGACAGACCTGCCTTCTCTTCAGAGGGCTGTTTGCTTTTCTCTCCCCACCCCTTTTTATTCAATCTTTACCTGATACCTGAGATCTGATCCTGCTACTAATTCTTTTCATTGAAAGACCAGAGAAATTTTCTTAAAAAGAAAGATAGAAAAAGAAAAAAAAATAGAGAAGAAAGAAAAGGCAAGCAGCACATTCATGTGAACGTGAGCATGCTTGCAGGGGCGCAGACCCATCTTGGAAAATGATTCTTTGGAAGAGAATTTTGGTGCCAAATAGTTGAGCTGCTGCCAGTCTTTTATGACTCCTTCTTTATCATTTCCCCTCTGATGAGGCAGATCAAGACAAATCTGCATTCCTTCCCCTATGTCTGGGGCCTGCTCCTAGCCTTTGTCAGCTGCTGGTTTGCTGATGCTCTTGGGTTTGAGAAAACCCGCCTGGCGGCTCCATGTCTGTTTGCAGCAGCACTTGTGTAGATGGGGTGTCATCTGGGAGCCATGGCAGCAGAGACACAACAAACAAAAGCATTCACTGGCTTTCAGGGGTGAACAGTGAAGTCCTCCTTAGCTCGCAGCACTGTTTATGAAGGATCTGAGTGGCCATATATCCCTTGTCCTTCAAAGCCAGATAGTGGGCAGCTGTTGCAAATTCTTCCTGAAGAGCTAATACATAAAATAATTCAGGTTGAGTTTGACCATGAGACCATGAATGTCTCCTGCTGCCATTTGGTGGTGACTGTCCCACTGTCCTCCTTAATATGTCCCCTCTTTCTTCTTTCCTTCCTCCCTCCCTCCCTCCCTCCCTCCTTTCTTTCTTTCTTTCTTTCTTTCTTTCTTTCTTTCTTTCTTTCTTTCTTTCTTTCTTCCTTCCTTCCTTCCTTCCTTCCTTCCTTCTTTCCTTCCTTCCTTCCTTTCTTTCTTTCTTTCTTTCTTTCTTTCTTTCTTTCTTTCTTTCTTTGAGCAACTGATAGATGCTAGATCCTGGGATTAGAACCAAGATTTCAGAGAGGGACATGGTTTCCATCTTCATGGAGCTCAGAGCTGACTTGGAGAAACAGGTAGGCACATGACCAGTTGCCTTTAGTGTGGTAAGTAATACAACAGGGACTGTGGGAAAGAGAAGTAGTGATTCCCTAATTAAGTCAAGGGCCTTCAGAGAAGGCCTCCAGGAGATAGTAAGGTCTGAGCTGGGCTTTGAAATACCAGTTAACTGAATGGAGAATTGGTGTATAGATGTCTTCCTGGAAAGTGGTACAGCATGTGCAGACAGGGAGGATTGAAAAAGCATGGGGCTACTTGAGAAACCCCACAGCAGCTCAAGTGTAGGGCATACGTGGTTGAGTGTGAGAGACGGGGTTATAGACCTAAACAGGAGTGAGAGCATAAAATGATATGTATAAACTAACAGAAGGATTTCAGAAAGATGATCCAATCTGCATTTCAGAAAGATCTTGCAGCCAACAGCATGAAGAAGGATGGAATGGAGGAGAGGAGGGCTGAGAAGCGGAAGGCTATGCATGCAGACATCTACTGAGTTACCAGCAGAAATGCTGCAAGAGGATAGTATGAGTGTTTAGCGCTGAAGGCAAGAATAGCTCTTGAGCTAATGAGCCCACAGAAAGAGGAGTGTCAGCTCTCTTCACAGTTAAGTTCTGAAACATTTTCTCGTATATGAAGAGAATCCATAATGCCGGCTTCGTTCTGTCTTTCAATACTGCTCAACTTAATTTGATTCTCATTTATTGGTTACCCAATTTATGCCAAGCACTGGTAGAGGTACAGGGATATCAACACAGAATGGGTCATACTTTGTACTTTCATAACCTAATAATTAGCAGCTATTTGTGGTATTAAAATACAGCAATCAGTACCTTAACCCATTCACTAATTGTGCCCTTTTTACAATTTGTTTTCATTTGGAACATAACATCACAAGAAAATAAAAGAAAATTAAGAAATTTGCTGAATGCTTTGCAGATTAAATTAGCAATGGAAATACACGTGGTTTCTGTGGAATCCAAAGTAGCTGGGAGGGAGGTTAATGAGATCCAGGCTGAGTGCTCGGAGAGAAAGGCAGTGTGCTCCGTCTCTGCTTGTTGGTGTCCTATGGTCTAGTTTGGATGGAGTTCTAGACTGTAGGCAGATGATGATGTTGCTCAGCTTGCTGCTATGTAGAGCTACGGGATGTGCAGGCTCTGCGGGGGGCAGTGGAACACCCAGCTAGGCCCCCAGGATATTGTTCCTTGAAAAATGTGGCCCCAGAGAATTTCGTTGGAGTGGCATATATCTGTCTGAGTTTGCCATTCAAGCCCACAGGCCCGAGCTTTAAAGAATGCTCCCTTTTAAATCTCTTGCCCTCTGTCTGATGAACACACATTCATTTTCTAGTACTTTTTCTGTATGGCCTGCCTGAGGCCAGGAAGAACACTGCTAAAGCATTTAGTACATCTCCTCTGTAGTATGCAATATGGTGCATATGATAGTTTAAAATGATATGCAAAAATATATCATAAAATATGTACTATATGCACTATATTATCTAGCATATATTCCATATGATATGATGTGAGATAATAGGATGTGCTGTAATTTTTTGTTTCCTTGACAATGTTAGCCATGAGGCTATGAGCTATTTGACAGTAGAGCTTATTCCCCATTGTTGCCTTAGATCTAGCAGTATCTGGCAATTAGCAGGAGCTCAGGGTGTGTTTTTGATAAAGGAAGAAAAGGAATGGAATGGAAAAGGTGAAGGAAAGGAGAAAAAGGAGGAAAGAAACAAAGGAAGTAATTATCTTGCAAAGAACCAAACTCTAGTCTTCTTTTGAAAATGTGTTCCATATCTCACTAACTCGGGCTGTCTCTCTCTAATGGCTCTGGCACATTTTCAATCAGATATCAAGGAAAAAAAGTGAGAATGCAGGTTCCTTGTCTTCACATCTTCTCAAAAAAGGTCTAGAGTCCCTCATTTGTTTACTCTTACTCTAGGAGAGTGAGATAAGGAAAATAATAATTACACATAATGATAAGGGTCATTATTCAAGTGTGCACAAAGTAAGATGTGAGGGGGCAATAGTTAATTCTGCCCAGGGCTATCAGAGACGGAGGAGTATTTGAGATGGGTTTTCAAGGTGAAGCAAGAGATATCCTGAGAGGGAAAAGTATTTCAGGGAAGATGAGCCTCACCAGAGTGAATTCTAAAGCTTCCCAATGTTTGGGTCCTGGTTCACCGGTTGAGCAGTGGTGGGAAGAGTTTGAATATTTTCAGCAACAGTTAATACTTGTAAAGATGGCATCATTCCTTCAGAAACTATGCCCTTGGGAATTGATGTTGATAGAAAGTTTGATGCATAAACTGAGAGTTCAAAGTCCAGCTTGTTCATTTCACAGTTGAAAAATCTGAGGAACAATAGGTAAACATACTTGCTAAAATGTATTCACAGATAGAGACAGGGCCAGAATTGAAAAACTGAATCAAGATTCCTTAAGTCATCCAGAGGGCAACAATTGGGCCAAATACAATACTCCAGAGGCAAGCCCCCATCCAGCCTAGTGTGATGGCACATATGTCCTCTAGAGATGCTGCTTCCTATTCTGCATGGCCTCATCCTGAAATGAATTTATTAACAACAAAAGCCAATATAACTAAGCTCTTTGAAGGAAGATCTAAAATTCTGGAGACGAATACAGACTCATTAAAAAATACTTAAGTGTGCACCCTGCCTCTGCCGCTTTCTCTGTATCCTTTTATAAATTCACTTCTGTTTCTCTTCCTCTGTGTCTGTAAAATGGGAATGTTCATCCATAACTCGAAGACCTGTGATAAGTCCATGATATACTGCATGAAAAAAAGTTAGCACTATTCCTAGGTGTGGTAGGGGAGGAAGACTATTCCTCTACCCTCTAGGTCCTTCTGGCTAGTCTAAGAATTAAATTAACAGGAGACAGAGTAACAGAAGAAAATCAAACAAATTTAATAACATGTATACTGGATTTCTGGGAGAAATCCAGGAAAACTGAGTAACTCATTAAAATGGCCAGAGCCATCACCTTAAATAACATCTTAAGCTAAAGACAAAGGAGGATGTTAGGGATAGTGTTTTGAGACTTCAAAGGAGAGGAAGGCGATTTACATGGAGATGGAAAAACAAATGTTTGGTCAACAAATGTTTGCCATACCTTGCAAAGACAACGAGTATTGGAGAGGACTTTAATCAAATGGGCCTTGCTAGGTTCCTCCCTGTCTACCACACCTAGTTCATGTTATACTACAGTTATCTATGGTGATAGCTTCTTCCAGGAACAGGTCTTCTATTTTAAATTCTTTTAGGTCGTTAGGGGAAAGGTCAAACTTTCTTTCTGAGTCTTTTGTTCTTAAAAATAATCAAGCCAAAGAGATACATTTTGGGGTGGCAAATTCTGATCCCCCACAATATAGTTGGCTAAAATGATGGTGCCCAAAAACATATACTCATATCCTAATATCCAGAACCTATGAATGTGACCTTATTTGGAAAAAGGCTCTCTGCAGATTTAACCAAGTTAAGGATGTTAACATGAGGAGATCATTCTGTGTTATCCAGGTGGGTCTGAAATCCAGTGACAAGTGTCCTTGTAAGAGACACACAGAGAAGAAGAGGAAAGGTGATCACAGAGGCAGAGATTGGAATGATGTGGCCACAAGCGAAGGAACACCTGGAGCCACCAGAAGCTGGAAGAGACAAGGAATGGTATCTCCCCTAGAGCCTCTGGAGGGAGCACGGCCCTGCTGACACTTTGATTTCACACTTCTCTCCTCCAGAACGATGAGAGAATACATTTCTGTTGTTTTAACCCACCAAGTTCGTAGTAATTTGTTATGGCAGCTACAGGAAATCAATACAGTAGCTAGAAACTAGAATATAGTTAGCATTCAAAAGCTATGTATAAGTTCTCATCTCCATATGCCAGAAAGGTCATTATGAAAGCACAACTGATGCCTTTATGCCTTTCCTTTTTCTTTGCTTTTTCTTCAGCTGGGCAGGAAGGGGGATAGGACTATGAGACATTTGCTCCATGAGATCTGTCTGAGCCCCAGTATGATATGCCTCTAGCTAGGAACAAATGGCAAGACTAAGACTGAAATCATTGTGAAAAACCCACCCAAGAATGGGGAGGCAGAGGGGAGGGATATGGAAAAACCAGCATCAGCATAACTCCCTTTATTGAACTCTAGCATTGGAGGGGGGAGGGTATTTCTATAGTTTTTTTTCCATAAGGCCTTTTCCCTGGGGATGATATGGTGGAAACATCACTGGACTGGGTATTATGAGCTCTCTCTGTCGATCTAGACTCTGCCAAGAACTATTGGTGTGGTCACTGCTTGTAACTCCTCCTTTTTGAGCTCAGTTTTCTCATTAATGAAGTGAATATTTAGTGCCATAAAATTTTGATGGGAGAAATAAAAAGGCAACAAGCTATTGTCTACTCCAAATCGCATCTAGCTAATTTCACTCTACCATACATCTAAACTTCAAACACAAAGACAGAAAACAATTCAGCCAATGATTTGGATATTTGTTTTATTATGCATTCTACCACTCCCACCTTGGGTAATAGCACTGTGTCCATTCCTCTGGCATCCAAGGTCCTGCACAATCTTCCAATTCATTTCTTATAAACATAATGCTTCGGCCTGACTGAATGATTTTCCCCTTGATACTGTCTTCCTATATACAGATGGAATCTTAGAGACATCCCAAAACTAGACGTCAAGTAGCAGCAGCAATCCTGATAGAGGTCAGTGTTTGCTTTTGCCCAGACTCCTTGTACATCCCCAGTAACCCAGGGCCATCTTAACTTCCAAGAAACAAAAGAGATGCTTGTGGGCAATGTAGGGTCTTTGTCACAAATTATTCGACAGTTATTCTATATGGTGATTTCCCATTTCGTAGCTCAGATCTGACCAATTTGTATCATAAAATGTTAGAATAACATGAAAAATTAAGGGACATCTTCTCATTTTGCCAATAGGGAAAGCCAAGACCCGAAGAGAAAAGAGATGCCCATCCACACACCACAAGTCAGTGACAGAGGAGGGAGGAGACCCCAAAATATCTTTTGTCATATATCCTGCAGGGTTTTTCAACAGTATGACTGTTCAGTGCCCCAGCAGTGGGGAGCTTCAATGTAATGGTTATGTATAGAGGGAGTTGGGGAGGTTATAATGTTGTATAACCGGCCCAGTCAGCCAGTATTGGGACTCTATCCTTTGGGACGAAGGGTAAAGAAAAGAGATATGAGTTACTACTTAGCTGGGATCCATTAGTATAGTTATTCTTAACCAGGGATGGGGGGCAGGTTTTATTCCCCAGGAGACACTTGACAATGTCTGGAGACATTTTTGATTGTCACAAGGTGGAAGGTGGGGGGTTTGCGTGCTACTGGCATCTAGTGAGTAGAGGACAGGAGCGCTGTAAACACCTACAATGCACAGGACAGTCCCCTACAACAAAGAATTTTCCAGCCCAAATGTTAATATTTCCAAGGTTGAAAACCCCGTACTAGGATTTCTTTCCTACCAAGACAACTTCTAATGGGATCAGTATCCTGGTAACCTATCTCTGCCAGAAATTGAGAAACACTCAAGAGTTTTGGGTATAATTAATCTAGAATTTCAGATACACAGAAACCCATTGTAGTCAGCTCTACAGAAGTCAAAGAAATTACTATTAATAATGATAATCTATGATAGTATAATTTTTAAAATTCCACTCAGTACCTTTTTTCCTCTTTTTCCCTTCTTCTGGTAATATATCTGCGGTGGTTAATTTTATAAGTCAACTTGTCTGGGCCATGGGGTGCCTAGATATTTGCTCTTACATTAGCCTGGATATTTCCGCGAGAGTCTTTTTGGAGGAGATTAACATTTAAATCAGGAGACTAAGTAAGCAGATTGCTCTCCCTAATGTGGGTAATTGGTTGAACAACTGAATAGAACAACTAGGCTGACCCTCCCCCAAGTAAGAGCGAATTCTTCCTGCCTGACTTCCTCTGAACCGGGACATTGGCTTTATTTCTGTCCTCAGACTTGGTTTATATATACACCTCCTATTGGTTCTGTTTCTTTGGAGAACACTGTCTAATACAATATCCCTCTGTCCAATGTTAAAAGGAAAGGGCTGTGACCAAGCCTAAACAATCCTAGTTATCCATTCCCTTGTACCCAACGATTGACCCAAGGTTAGACAGGAGACTAAATCAGGGTCACTCAGAATCATTCCTTGAAGTGGATATACCAGAGATCATTGGGAGATTTTCTCTTTTTGCTGGCTTGGAATACTGAAACAATATGAAGCTGGGCTCCTGGTGGCATCTTCCTCATTATATGAAAAAGACCTATGTGGAGGGGGAGAGAACACAGCCATCAGAGACAACATACAGGTGTAAACTGTGCATTTGAGTTATAATGAGCATTGGTCTGGGTTCCCAAATTCCTGGTTCTTAAAGTTCTTCCTTTGGGACTGTGAGCTACCCCAGAATTCAGTTGCAAGAGCCAGTAATTCTTCTTTTTTTGGCATATGCTGATTTGAGTTGGGTTTTGTCACTCATAGTGGAAAGGGTTCCAGCTAATAAACTCCCATTTATGGAGCACTTGAGAGTTAGTTAAGTGTTTTCACATTTGAGATCTTATATGAGCTTCACAAAAACCTATGCTATATATAGAGAGAAGGAGTAGGGAACATTATCTCATTGACATGTGTGAAACTGAAACCCAAAGTGGCTGAGGTTCAATTACCATCCTAGCACCACCCCCAAGATGTTGAATGCCATGGAACCTCTCCCTAGGAAAATCTGTACATTCTTAGAGTCAGAACAGCACAGGAAGAGGTCATATAATAAAAATAATAGAATAATAGTTAACACATACAGAGTGCTTACCATATGCCAAGCTCTACTCTAAGTGCTTTGCACATATTAAATCCTCACAACAAACTCCTGACAATAGGTACAATGATTTCCTCCTCTTTACGGGTGAGGAAATCAAGGGATTTGAGTAAATTGCCAAGTCCTCTAGATAACAAGTGACAGAACCAGGATTCAAATCCAGAGTCCTGAAGCTCAACCATGGCGCCCTATTGAGTTACAGAGACGTTATGAAATTTGACCCAAATCCTTCCCACACATGGCTAGGAGGGCATGGAGCTAGAATCCGAATGCTGATCTAACTTAAAGGTCTTAATCTAAACTGGTACCCAGTACGCTTCCTCATTCTAGACAGTTGCCTGCAATGCAAGGATTTAAACCCAGATCTTCATATTCGAAGGCTAGTGCTAATGTCTTCTCATATAGTCATTTAATACATACTTACTGCACACTTACTACATGTCAAGCCCTTTAGAAATTTTTTTTGGATGAGGAATGGGGATGATGCACAAAGAGACTTATTGAATTACAAATCTATTCTTATCCTTGAAGAAGATGAGATTCATACTCAAATACGGCTTTGGAGATTTAGAAGCTTGGAGAGGAGAGCCATCTGCATTTTATTAGGGAAAGACAAGAAAGCTCCCTTCATCAACCTCAGAAGCCACGTTAAAAATATGCTAGTTCACAGTTCATAGCAAAAATTGGAGCCGTCACAGCAAAATCCCTTTTGTTCCAAAAGCACATGTGGTGAGGATGGTGAGACTTGTTTATTCCATGGCTCACTAGTAGTAAATGTGGGCTGAGGGTTTTTCTTCTGTCCCCCTTTCTTTCTCGCCACCGAAAAAAAAAAATTGGGGTCCGAAACAGGTGGCTTTTATAAAGATAAAAAAATTATGTATCTTTATTTTGACAGAAAAAGACACAATATTTAAAGATGAAATAAATTTCAAAATCTTTGGAAATATGATATGAGAGAAACAAATATAAAATAAAGATTATTACAAAAGCTCTCATAAATTTCAAAATGCTTTCTGGATCACCTTCGTTTCTCAAGGCTTCTGAATTTTTTGACACGTATTCTCACTAGGAATATCTTCACTTCTGGGATCTTCATTCTGTAATCTGTCACTTTGATACCAAGACTGATCAGAAAGAACATCGCATATAGATACATATGAAGCCCAAAGGTCAGGCCTACAGGGTGGGGGATTTTCCAAGGCTTAACATGACCAACAGAAGCAGAACCTTGGCTCAGAAAAGACTATTTGTCAACTTTAAGGACAGAAGCTTGTTTATCTGTTTCCTTATAGTTAATGTAAAGAGGGTGCTAACTTTCTTTGGTGAAAGAAACACCTTGAATTCCTTGGGCAAATTCATCTTTCCCTGAAAACTAGATATTATTTTCCCATTCTTCTTCCCCACCCCAAAGCCCCAGTAGATAGTTGTATGTCATAGCTGCACATCCTTCTAGTTGCTGTATGTGGGATGCAGCCATGAGGCCGGAGAAGCGGTGCGTCGGTGCGCGCCCGGGATCCAAACCTGCGCCACCAGTAGCGGAGAGCGCGCACTTAACTGCTAAGCCACGGGTCCGGCCCTATTTTCCCATTCTTAAATGAGATGAGGAAGTTGAGGCTCAGAGGATTAAATCATTTACCCAAGGTCGAAGAGGTAGCAACTGGTACAGCTGAGAGGATGAATCCTCTGCATCCTTAAGGCAACTCAAGTTCATCATCTTTAACGCTGAGCATAGTGTCTTCCCCAAAGTGGCACCTCCTTGTGTGTTTCCTGTTTTGTGTTTGGCAGCAACGCCCACCAGTCATCATGGCTAGACATCTGGGATGTCTTGTCTCCTGGTTCAATCAATCACCAACTCCCCAGATCCTATTTCCATACTCTCCTTGGCTCTGCCAGTAGTCCCATCCCCCCATGCCTACCTAGAATACTGCTAACACCTCCCGTCTGGTCTCTTTCTCGTCATCTTGTTCTCTCCTTCCTGCAGCCACTAGAACAGAATAAACGCACATTCCACAGCGTCACTCCCCTGCCCAGAGTCCCTTTCCATACCCACGTCACCTACGGGATCAAGTGCAAGCTTCTTGGCTGAGCACACAAGAACCTGTTCTTTCTGGTCCTGCCTTATCTCCTCAGATTCTCTCTCTGCATTCACTCTCTGCCTCATAAACCTCCAGGATCACAAATTGCTTGTGGTATCCTCTCATATATGATGATGTTTCTCATCTCCGTGTGTTTGACCAGGTTGTTCCTCCACCTGACTGCCCTTCTCTTCCTCCACATGGTTCATTCCTCATAATCCTTTAAGATGCAGCTTAGTCATTCTTTTCTACTTTTGTGTGTGTTTTCCAGAAAGCTTTCCCTGAAGCCCCACCTTGAGGATCCAACTTGCCTGTGCTACTTATTATATTTACCATAATGATTATCTTGATCTCTGTGTGCATCTGCCTCCTCAGTCAGAATGTTAGCTCCTTAAAGGCAGCACTGGTCCTGCTCTAGACCAAATGTTTCTAACAGAATAAGCCCATGATGAGATCCCCTGCCACCTCCCTTACGTAGACTTGCAACTGGTCCATTGGTGAAACCTTTCCTGTGTTTGAAGCAAACAGTGACAAGTCGTGTTCTATGTGAATGGAAAAAAGGAAAATAAAATGCCATGAACACCTCAGTCTCTAGCACTTACTTTAAGTGTATCTTCCCTAAAGTCATTTATGGGGAAAAAAAATTGCCAAAGACGAATCTCACTGGATCTTACATTTTTCTGAATCTCGTTGCCTGCCACTCTTTAAGTAAGAGCTTTTGTATATAAAATGTCAAATCCATTTTACAATTTTTTTTTGTTTTTTACTCTTTCTAGTTTTGACTTTCTATTGCTTAAGAAATAAAAGGCTCCTTAGCCAGGCAGTCAATGACCTGCATAGAGTGACTCTAAGTTGTCTTTCTAGTCCTATAACCTGCCATTCCTTCCTAGCAGTACCCCACATTGTCCCAGCCCTGTGCTTTTGCTCCCAGCCCGCTCCTCTTTATTTCTCCTCTCACAAATACACAAACAACAGATGCGTACTGGGGTAAAATATAGGAAGAGAAGTCGGTTTACAGTCTGAACTCATCTGAAGATAACATCACTGCCATCTTCCTGTAGGAACAGAGAAATAATTCTCCTCCACGTAGCATTGCTCGGCTTTTTCCCCTAAATCCTTTCTTATCCATTTTATGGCTCAGGTCAGACTTATATAATGCTTTGTCTTCCTTTCCCCACATGTGTATGAGAACAATGCCACTCTCACTTGGGGAAAGAGAACTAGGATTTACCCTGTCCTACTATGTGCCAGATGCAGCACACAGCTTGTGTCATTTAATATTCCTAGCAACCTTCAGAAGTAGAGATTAGTCCTCTTTTATAGTAGAGGAAACTAAGGCTTAGAAGAATTAAATATCTAAAGTTTTTAAGTTAAATTGGAATCAGGATTTAAATATGATTACTTGAATCCAAAAACCTGTTTCTCTCCCTAACAGTGGGTCAACGAGGTTGTAGATGAAAATGTTCTGTGACTAAAGCTTCATATAGCCACAAAATTTCACTGTCACTTTTGTAACAGGGTGTTCTTTATATAGTAGGATCCTAGGAGAAGAGTGTTGTAGTTAGAAAGAGATCAGGAACTTCCATCCAGCATCGTAACTAAGGGATGAGCAAAAGCGGTGGAAAATGAGGAAGAAAAGGAATTGAGTCTGGAGATGGGGTGTGTCAAGTTATGGCGTTCTCTTCCCAAGAAAGGGGGTGGTGACACGTGGAGCGGTGCAATCCTGGAGGAACAGGGTGTGGCTGCAAGGGGTTTGGCAGGGTGCTCTGAAGAGCAGCAGGCTTTGTAGTAAATGGCTGTGTTTCCAAGCATCTGAGCCATGGGGGCATCTGGCCCAGAAGATGTTCTTGGAACCAGAGGCTGCAGAAGGAGGCAAAAATAAGGAAAGGCTAGAATAAATCACAGGCCATGTGTCAGGGTATTGCTATGCTTTGACTTGGGAGCCACTTTTCATGTTGGCGCTAGAATTTTCCACAGATGTCCTATCCCAGGCTACAATTTCTTACTCAAGAGTTATTGGGAACCACACTGGAAATGGGTTACAAAACAGGGAGACTATATTTTGCCACATTACCTCGGAGGTCAACTCTACTTAGTGTCTCTCTACCAGAAGAGTATATGTCACTTACTTACCCAGGGTTGCTCAGTCTCAAGGCTCCCCACTCCCAACTGTACTCCATGATGCTGGGACTAGGAGCCTGCAAACTACATTTCCCAGACTCCTTTCTGGCTCACTCACCATTAGGGTCCCTTGACAGGGAACTAGAAGTTGGCAGGATAAGTAAAGCTCTTTTCCTGTTTCCAGATCCTGTCAGGCACCTTCTGGAAGAAAGACAGCTGTGGTTCCAGCCTCCAGCTTCCTTCAGCACCCCCAGTACCGACAGTGGGATGCCTCATTATAGGTACCAGCACCAGCTGGCCCGTTAGATCTAAGCTCAAGTGTTTCGTTCACATTCTCAGAGTTCTGGCACTGGTCACAGCATACTTCCACTGAGGTCTAAATACCAGCCTTGGGGCACGTCACCAAATGTCTAAGCACTGCTACTGGGTGCCCTTCCCAAAGGTGGAAGCACCAATTACAAGACACCCCCACCCAGAAGTATGAGAATCAGCCATGCAATGATCCTTCTCTTAGTTCCTAAATTCTCCTAACACCACCTTTCCTTTATTCTTCCTGCTGCCTGAAGGATAGTAGCTACTTTCTGTAGTTACTAACGTCTGGATTACCTAGCATCTTCTATTTTCTAGGCCAGGTTTCTAGCACATGTGTAGTTAATTTCCTGTATTAAATCCTCTCCATTTGAAATTCCTTATGTGCTTTTTATTTTCCTGACTGGAACCTGACAGATACAGAGGGCATCCATATCTTTAAATGTCATGTTATCAAATCTCTTACAAGGACAATTATACAAAAATAAAGTTTTCACTTCTTTAAAAAGGAAACTACCTGTCCAGTTGTCATCGCTGTCAATAAGAAGAGAGAATATACTAGCCCTGTGGGTAGAAGAGTTCTGATTCTTCCGTCACTCTTGAACAAGCTTGATCTGGACCACAACAGTATGCCAGATAAAGTGTGCTAGGCTCTAGGGACACAACTTTGAATGAGCTGTGATCTCTATCCCCAGGGAACCTATCAGGGGAAGAGAGGTCAGATATACTACCTCAGGAAAGGAATCTACCAGAGGTCAAGAAAGGACAAAGGAGGAAGCCTGTGAACTTTGTAGGGAAGGTCACTACTTATCTGAGTCTTGAAGGGTGTATCAATCTTCTTATGGTTGTTTTCCCATTGCAATGAGCAGAAACCAATTTTGGATGACTTCATCTCAAAAAGTATACTTTGGGAGTGTAAGAGTAAGCCCTGACTTGAGAGGAGAAGGCTAAAGACTGGAATAGATGGAAGCCAGGCAGCTCTAGAGTGTATAGTTAGCAGAAATTGTCTGATATCTGGACCCAAAACCACTGCTAGAATGAAAGGATCCATACATTTCATGAATTCTCCCAGAGAGAAAGTCCAGTTGGCCTAGATCAGGTCAATGCCCATTCTATGACTGCACCAAATAGGTGAGATGAAGGAGCCAGCAGAGCATCCTAACCACAATAGGGGAGATATGATTACCAAAGGAATAGCAAGGTGCTCTGAGAAAAGGGAATTAAGGATAACTAAACCAAAAAAGGGTGGGAGGAATAAGACAGAAATGTGTCCACTGCAAAGATGAGTAGGAATTTTCTCGTTGGACAAGAAGAGGATGGTCTCATTCAGGCAGGGAGAGTAGCATGAATAAAGTTACGGTGGTGAGAAAGACTCAGTGAGGGAACATGGAATCCTGAGACAGCAAAATGAGGGCGATACTGCTGACATAAACAGGGAGCAAAGGATGAAAGTTCTCCTGCATGGCGCTAAAGAACCCACCTTATGGTCTACCAGATCCAGGAGGCAGTGTGTCAGACGGATTTCAGCAGGCCATCTATCTCTTGACATGGTTGCAAATGTGCATTTTTGCCCTTTTTTGGTGGAAGGAAACATTTAGAGTGTGGTAACCTTGACAAGAAAAACTTCAATGGAATGAAAAGGACAGAGACTGGTTAGAGCGACCTAAGAAGAGAATGGGTGGTGAGGAAGTGGAACTAGGGTAAGAAGATGCTGTATGATTAAGTATGAAATTATTGGCACAAACTTAAGGTTGGGTAGGAGTTTAAGAAAGGCAAACTCAGTAGAAGCACCAAAGAGAGGATGTGGCACTGAAGGGAACATGAACAATACACTCTTTGTTGTAAGAAAAGGGGCTGTCAGTGCCTTTTCTATTTACCAGACAGGCTAGCCTCAAATGCAGAGAAATTATGTTGTGAAAATCTTTTAAAAATAAATCGTAAGTCCCTGTAAACTCCCTAGACTTTAGACTCCTGCAGGGCGATGACTCTGTTTTGTTCATTTCTGTATGCCAAATGTCTGATAAGTAGGCACTCAAAGCAGCCTTTGGAATGAATTGATTGATTAGTGGAATGATAAAATTACAAGATTGCTTATGAAATGCTGATAATTATTTTAAATTACCAAAACAATACATGGTATGAAGACATATGTATTTAAACAAATGTGGGATACTTTGATGACTGTTCTGCAACTTGCTTTTCTACTTAATATACTGTAAGCAGCATTCTCTCTCAGTTCAGCACAGCTTTAAAATCTCAAAATTAAAAAGCCAGAGGGCTTGAGATAGGATTACATTACACATCACTACCACTACGGAGACAAATCACTCAACTAATGGCTCAGTAAGTCTGATGCTCAAAGAGGTGAAATGACTTTCCCAAGGTCACACAATGAGTTGATAGCAAGACTGGGTCCTCCAGCTGGGTGTCCTGACTTCCCCTGAGGGCCTCTGACATTTGTCCCCATCAAGACTTGGAAAGAAAGAGCAAGTGCCTGTAATTACCCCAGGGCCAGACTTTGTGGAAGTTGAGGCAGGCCCTTCTAAAAGGTATGTGGAAAAGTGCTGGCTAGGGCAGAGGTTTCCACACTGAGTTTTTCAGAGGAGACTGAGAGGAGACAAAGCCGTGGGTTCATGCAGAGCGGTTCAGCTTTTACCTGCCTAAAAGGTGGAGCTTTCAGCACTGGCTAGGTGATGTAGTGGTTAAGTTCGCATGCTCAGCTTTGGCAGTCTGGGGTTCGCGGCTTTGGATCCCAGGTGCAGAGCTACACACTGCTCATCAAGCCATGCTGTGGCGGAGTCCCACATACAAAATAGAGGAAGATGGGCACAGATGTTAGCTCAAGGCTAATCTTTCTCAAGCAAAAGGAGGAAGA
The DNA here is from genome assembly GCF_057802395.1 of Ceratotherium simum simum. Lineage (NCBI taxonomy): Eukaryota > Metazoa > Chordata > Mammalia > Perissodactyla > Rhinocerotidae > Ceratotherium > Ceratotherium simum. The sequence continues at coordinate 20,971,189 of NC_141928.1, forward strand.
CTGGCAACAGATGTTAGCTCAGGATGAATTTTCCTCACCCAAAATAAATAAATAAATAAATAAAATGTGGATTTTCTCCCAATTGTTAGGTTGTGGTATATATACACAATGGAATACTACTCAGCCATAAGAAACGATGAAATCCAGCCATTTGTGACAACATGGATGGACATTGAGGGCATGATGCAAAGTGAAATAAGTCAGAGGGAGAAGGTCAAATACCGTATGATTTCCTTCATTAAGTAGTAGATAATAACAACAATAAACAAACACATAGGGACAGAGATTGGATTGGTGGTTACCAGAGGGGAAGGGGGGAGGGAGGAGGGTGAAAGGGATAATTGAGTACATGTGTGTGGTGATGGGTTGTAATTAGTATTTTGGTGGTGAACATGATGTAATCTATGCAGAAATAGAAGTACAATGATGTACACCTGAAATTTTTACAATGTTATAAACCAATGTTACTGCAATAAACAAAAAATTAAAACAAAAAACCCAAAAAAAAAAAAAAAAAAAAAAAACAAAACAGACAGACGGGCAGATAGACAAACACAAAAAAAAAAAAAAAAAAAAATGTGGAGCTTTCAGTTGCCTGCATAGTTTTAGCTGCTGTTTCCCCTTGAATTCTCTGCTGTGAGCTCTGAGGTTGCTAAGAGAAGATCATAGTTGACTCAGCAAGGCTGGGCACCATGTCAAAGAGCAAAAGGAACTAACTGACTGAGCGGGTAACGGCTGAGACTGGAGACGACTGCATGCAGAGATCAGTCATCAGCCCCGCCAGCTACCTAAATGCCTAAATGCCCTAAAGGGAGGAAAGGACCTGGCACCAGTACCTGCAGGAGCATACCCAGTACTATTTCTTTGAAAAAACAAATTATCACCAACCAGCCATGAATGACCTCCATTTTCTTCCCTTATCTAACTATTTGCAGAGTAGTGTTACCAGAAAATGCTGCTGAGGTCAGATGTGGGAGATCTCGTGGAATAGGGCATATCAACATTGGGGCTTAGCTGGGTAGTAACTCTGACTTCCATCAGCCCCTTCCCCAGGGGTTCCCTGTAACCAGAGCCCCATGTTCTCCCCAACTTAAGAGGCTGGATCTCTGATTGTGGCCTCCTTTCTGAGGACACAGAAAGGAGGCTGTCAATTTGAGGATGGCTAACAAAATTATCGGGGGATGTCTGCTGCATGGTCCCCACTGTGTTCCTTAAGTACAGGTGTTGGAAAGAGGAGAAAATGTAGAGTTAGGACAAAACACTACTTCTGTCTTCTAGCTTGACCAAGTCACTGCTCTCTCTGAGCCTCAATTCCCACATCCATAAAACAGAGTCCCCATTTACTCCTATTGAGGCCTTTGGTGAGAAAAAGAGGAGAAAATTTAAATAAAACACCAAAACTTAGCAGGCATTCGACTAATGGTCCCTGTGATATTGTGGTTTATAATAAGAAATATATATTTGGTCTTCAGTCCTGTTTCTGGCACAGAGCCCCTAAAACTTTTGGAATTTCCTAAGTGATGAGAGAGATCAAAGTGTCTTGTTATGTTAATGAGGTGACTTTAGACTTTTGGAAAGCACCTAAAGATGGGGGCTGCTTGCCAGGAGAACCAACCATGTGATTAGAGGGCTGGAAATTTCAGTCCCCTGCCATTCCCCATTCTCCCCCCACAAGAAGGGGAAAGCGCCTGGAGATTGACTCAATAGCCAATGGCCAATGAGTTAATCAATCATACTGTAATGAATAATGAATCATACTGGAACCTCTGTAAAATCCCAAAAAGGACAGGCTTCAGAGAGCTTGTGGGTTAGTGAACATCTGGAGATTTGGGGGGAGTGGTGTATCTGGAGAGGGCGTGGAAGCTCTGTGCCCTTTCCCCATACCTTGCACTATGCGTGTCTTTCCTCTGGCTGTTTCTGAGTTATACCTTTTTAAAATAAACTGGTGATCTAGTAAGTAAAATGTTGCTCTGAGTTCTCTGAACTTTTGTAGCAAATTAATCGAACCCAAAGAGGAGGTCATGGGAACCTCTGACTAGTAATCAGTTGGTCAGAAGTACAGGTGACAACCTGGGCTAGTGGCTGGCATCTGGAGTGGGGAGGGGGCAGTCTTGTAGGGCTGAATCCTTAACCTGTGGAATCTGATGCCATCTCTGAGTAGATAGTGCCAGAATTGAACTGAATTCTCAGACACCCTGCTGGGGTCCGAGAATTGCTTCGTGTTGTGTGGGAAGCCCTACCCTCCAACACACACATGTTGGAATTGGGTCTGGGAACCCAAAATACTCCCCCATTCTCATCCTTGAGTGAATTAACCGAGAGGATAGCAGAGTGACTACGTAGGAAGCACATTATATTTTTAGCGACAGAATAAACTGTTTATTCTGAGTTTTTTAAATTATTGAAATGCTTGCAACTAAGTTAAGCAGTGGGAATGTGGCAATGCACAGGTTAAAGGATTTGCCCGTAAGAACACAGTCAAGGGGAGAATGACATGTTAAGAGGCAATGAGACTTCAGCATCATAAGTACTTTGTTTCTAAAAGTAGCATCTGCTAAGGGAACATAGACGAGGGTCATCTAGGTCATCTTTCAGAGTCAGGGAAGGCTTCATGAAGGAAGTGATGTCTAAGTGAGGAGCTGAGGGATACATAGAAGTTAGACATGTGAAAGGAGGGAAAGGATGATGAGAGATGTTCAGGCACTCATTCATTCATTCATTCAACAAACAAGTCCTGAGTACCTAATATGTTCTAGGAACTATTCTAAAAACTGAGAGGACAGTATCGAACGTGACAGACAAGGTCTTTGTTTATAGAGTCAATCTTCCAGCTGGTCGATCACTAATAAATAATTAACAAAATATCAGGAAGCGATCCGTGCCATGTAGCAAGTAAAGCAAAGCACAGTGGAAAGGAGCTGTTTTAGACTTGGTGGTCATAGAAGACCACTCCTGGGAAGTTCCATTTCAGTTAAAACCTGAGAGAGGAGAAGAAGCCAGCCATGCAACCATGAGGACGACTCATGTGCAAGCGAAGAGAAGTGCTAGTGTAAAGGTCTTAAATTCAGGGCAAGCTTGGCGTGTTCTGGGCACCAAAAAAAGGAGATCATGGCAGTCGTAGGGAGCACACAGAAGACATGAAATGGAAGAAGGAGGGCAGGGCCAGCTCTTGTAAAACCATGTAGAGAACGTAGGATGTTTGAATTATACTCCAAGCATAATGAGAAGACATTGGAGGTTTTAAGCAAGTAAGAGCTGTGATCTGATTTACTTAGTTAAAGACCACTTTAGTTCTTATAAGAGCATGAAAAGCAATATATGTAAAGGCTCCAGATGAGAGAGGACATGGCCTACGTGAAGAAAAAATAAAGAAGGAAAGAAAACCACCTAGTCCAGCTGAGAGAGGCGGTATCCAGGGATGATCCTGGAGGGGCTGGCTGGGATCCCACGCTCCAGGGTCTTGGGTGCTGTGACAAGGATTTGGACTTTAACTCAATGTAATGGATGATATGGAAGGATTTACAGAGGGAATTCAGATTTGTGTTTCAGAAATGCACCAGTGACAGTGATGGCTCCGGAGACCAGAGTGGCTGACAGCCTTCCTCCCTCAGGGTCAGCATCTCTGTTGTGTAGGTAACGTGTATGCTATAGGAGGGCATGAGTGTGCAGAGGAGGGGCTCTGCATGTAGAAAGGGAAAGAAGCTGGATGCACACAGCTGCAGAAAAAAGTCAGAAAACCCCCAGCAGGACCCCCATGGCAGCTGTCTGGACCTCTCCTGGCTCTCCTACGCCGTGGGTGCTCTAGGATTCCACATCCCCCTCAGTAGGGTTTCTCAAAGAAACCACAGGTCAGAGCTGGGAGGGATGAGAGTGATGATTATCTCCTCCAGGCCTATCATTTTACAGACGAAATTAGTCTCCTTATTCTCATGAGCCATATGGCTCCGAGGTTAGTTTCTCCAGAGCTCAGCCACAAAGACTGGCTAGATTTTTTTTTTTAGTCTGGAGATATTGGCTAAAATGACTGTCTCTGTCCCTACCACAAATACTCTGCTTTTGTCTCTCAGTCTGTGAAAGGCCATGGGTTGTATATTTGATTTCCCATGAGATGACTTTCTCCTGCAGCAAGCTAGTCACCCACATCCTGGAAGGCTGGGTCTCTGAAAGGCCTTGCCATTGTGCAGTGAGGGGACAGTCTGCCTGCATGAGGTCGTATCCTTTTCCAATAAGTTAGGCTTGGAAACAGGTCATGTCTGCAAAGCACCATTTCCTTCGATGGATCTACTCCAATTCACTGTTGCTGATATTTGTTTGGGGGTGAAATCTGTGGACCCTTGGGTTCACATGTTTTCACTGAGCCTAGAGATCAGTTCTGACAACTTTTTATATCAATTACTGTCTATTTAGTGATCTGAAAAACATTAATGAAGCACCCACTAAGTTCCAACATCTCTGCTTGTCACTGAAGACATGGTGATAAAGATATGGCCCTGCCTCAGGAAGCTTGAGATTTAGTGATTTTTATTAAAATTGAGAAAACATGAAACAAACATTAAGATCCTAAAATACATGAACCTCTACCTCACCCTATCCTAAGAGATTCATAAACATTTTATAACTAATTTTATGGTATCCAGGAGAACAAGTGAAGTTTTAGCTCCAAAAGAACTGGAATTTTACTTGATACAAAGAAATTCTTGAGTAGTGAGTCTTTTACTCTTGGTTTCTAGGACACATCTTAAACGTTCAGTGATTGCTTCTTGTTATAATATATGTGGCAGGCCTGGCAAAGGGCAGCTGCAATGGGAAATTAAGTTTACATTTAGGAATAATGATCACATCCCCGATCTCATTTAAACCATCACTACTAGCCCCATTTTATTAACAAGGGAACTGAAATCTAGAAAGAGTCAGAAACCTAACCAAACTCAATCAAGCAGTAATTTCCATCATCCTCAATATTGTCATCCCCATCGTAATTAATGTAATAGTCAATTATCGCATATTATTATAGTAGTAGTCATTCATTCATTTTTTTTATTGACCAAACATTCACCTAATACTTGTTATGTACAAAACTTTGAATAAGACACAGTTCCTGCCATCAGGGAACTGCCAGCTCCATAAATTAAAAAATCCATTCATCAATTGCAAAATATTGGATTGTTTCATATTTTGGCTATTATGAGTAATGGTATGCTATGAACATTTGCAAACAAGATTTGTGTAGACATATGTTTTCAAACAATGGAATATTATTCAGCTGTGTAAAAGGACTGAAGTACTGACACATTTTACATGAATGAACCTTGAAAATATCATGGTAAGTTAAAGACACTAGACACAAAAGTGCACATATTTATGATTCTGTTTATGTGAAATATCCAGAATAGGCAAAATCCATAGAGACAGAAAGCAGATTGTTGAGTTGTCAGGGGCTTAGGAGAGTATATGGGAGTCACTGCTAATGGGTACAGAATTTCTTTTGTGATAATGTCAATGTTCTAGAACTAGATAGTAATGACAGTTTCACAATTTTGTGACTATACTAAAAACCACTGAATTGTACACTTCAAAAGGAAGAATTTTATGGTATGCAAATTGTATCTCAATAAAACATGTAAATACACTTTTAAAAATAAGTGTGCTATTGAGTTGAGCTCCTTACATATTTTGTGTATTAAGCCTTAATTGGATATAAGGTTTGCAAATATTTTCTCCCATTCTGTAGGTTGTCTCTTCACTCTGTCGATTGTTTCCTTTACTGTGCAAAAGCTTTTTAGTTTGATTCAACACCACTTGTGTATTTTTGCTTTTATTGCCTGTGCTTTTGGTGTCATAACCAAAAAATCATTTCCCAGACCAACGTCAAGAAGCTTTTTCCCTGTTTTCTCCTAGTAGTTTTATGGTTTTAGGTCTTAAGTTTAACGCTTTAATTCATTTTGAGTTGATTTTTGTATATGGTGTGAGATAAGGGTCCAATTTTATTCTGCTGCATGTGGATACCTAGTTTTCCCAAACCATTAATTGAAGGGACTATCCTTTCCCCCTTGTGTGTTCTTGGCACCCTTATCAAAGATCAGTTGACCGTAGATGCATGAATTTATTTCTGGGCTCTCTGTCCTGTTGCATTGGTGTATATGCCTGTTTTTATTCCAGTGTCATACTGTTTTGATTTCTATAACTTTGTAGTACATTTTGAAATCAGGCAGTGCGATGCCTCTGGCTTTGTTCTTCTTGTCCAAGATTTCTTTGACTATTCTGGGTTTTTCGTGGTTCCATATAAATTTTAGGACTGTTTTTTCTGTTTATGTAAAGAATGTCATTAGGATTTTGATAGAGATTATATTAAATCTGTAGATCACTTTGAGTAGTATGGACATTTTAACATGTTAGTTCTTCAAATTCATAAACACAGGATGGCTTTCCATTTATCTATATCTCCTTTAATTTCTTTTATCAATGTGTTGTAGTTTTCAGTGTACAAATATTTCACCTCTTTGGTTAAGTTTGTTCCTAAATGTTTTGTTCTTTTTATTGGGAGTGTTTTCTTAATTTCCTTTTTGGAGAGTCCATTGTTTGTATGTAGGAATACCACTGATGTTTGTATGTTGATTTTGTATCCTGCATCTTTACTGTATTTGTTTATTAGTTCTAACAGTTTTGTTGAGTTTTTAGGGTTTTCTATATATATGATCATGTCATCTGCAAACAGAGATACTTTTATTTCTTCCTTTCCAATTTGGATGACTTTTTTTTTTTCTTGTCTAATTGCTCTAGCTAAGACTTCCAGTACTACGTTGCATAGACGTTAGCTAGAAATTACTAAACCCGTTTTATAGATAAAGAAACTGAGACCTTCAGATGTTTAGTAAGCTCAAAAAGTTAGTATAGGTTGAAACTGGGAATTTATACTGGTCTCTCTGACACAAACTCCAGGGCCCACCAGACTTAATCAGCTTTCCACTTCAATCCGTAGATAGATGAGCTTGTATCCCCAACCTCCAACCTGGACTGGGCCCCCAGTCTATTCACTGAGCAGATCCATTTCTGCTCTCTTTCTCCTCAAGAACATTGGACAGCCCTCCTCTGTTGCCATGGCAAACCCTGGGCCATGTGGCCTCACTAACAAAGAGCTGCTGTGCCCTCTGACTAAATCCTGCTCACAAAGTCTGATTACCACATGCAAACCCAGCTTGAAAAGGCTCCCTGAAAAATCAGCTGGCCGTCTTCATGAGTGAAGCTTTTTATTCTTCTAATTTAACATTTTCTTCAATTACCAAAAAAAGGGCATACTTCCATATTCTGGTACTCACTGACACTCTTAGACATTATGTTTTCCTCAGCTCTGTTCTCACTCCCTACAATCTGCCTTCCCGGCCATGTGGTATCAGCCCCCTTCATCCTCCCTGGACCCTTTCTGCTGCTTAAGAAAGATACATAGATGGCTACTAGGGTGCCAGGAAAGTGATAGTAGGTAGTAGGAAGTGGTCAGTTCAGGATACAGTTTGCCAGTAGAGCTGACGGGTCCTGTTGATGGAGTGAATGTGGGAAATGAGGAAAATGAGCAACCAGGAGGAGAGAGTTGCCAAGTCCTGATAAGGGAAAGACTAGGGGAAGAGCAAGCTCGGGGCTCATAAAAACCAAGAAGTCTTCCTCTGTGTGGGTTAACTTAGGCCTACTCATTATGCATCCAAGTAGAAGTGTAGAACAGACATTCCAGGTTTCTGGAGCTCAGAACATCATGTGAAATAAAGACAGCCATGAAACACACACAACTTTGAAGGATTTTATATATTTTGGATGTCTAAAATGTAGGACGTATTATAGGAACCTAGGAGAGACAGGCAGAGACCAGGTTACAAATGGTTCTCTGTGGTCAATGGATATCTACTGAAGGTAAATTTTTAGTCAGTCTGTAATTATATATGTAATTCACAGTTACATTTTTTTGAAAAGGTCTAAAGTATTACAGACAAACTTTTTTTTGACATCCATCTCTTTATTCTGATCTCTTCTTGGTAAACTTTTTTTGACATCCATCTCTTTATTCTGATCTCTTCTTTGTCTACCCAAAGCAGCAAGTCTTCTTAACCTTGGTACTATTGACATTTGGGGCTGGATAATTCTTTGCTGGAGGCGGCTGTCCTGTGCACTGTAGGATGTTTACCAACACCCCTGGCCTCAACTACTACCTGCCAGTAGTATCACCTTTTCCCCCAATTGTAACAACCAAAAATGTCTCCAGACATTGTCAAATGTCCCCTGGGGGCAAAATTGCCCTTAGTTGAGAAACACTGACCTAGCACTAGCCCATGTTATCTATTTGCTGTAGAAGTTCACGGACTTATTTCAATATATTTACTTACACATATGTTTACCAATAGAACATGTTCTTTCTTTTCTTTTTCACATATGTACTGTTATATTATATGTACCATTTTTTTTTTGAGGAAGATTGGCCCTGAGCTAACATCCATTGCCAATCTTACTCCTTTTTTCATTTTTGCCCCCCAAAGCCCCAGTAGATAGTTGTATGTCATAGTTGTACATCCTTCTAGTTGCTCTATGTGGGACACCACTTCAACATGGCTTGATGTACAGTGTGTAGGTCCACTCCCAAGATCCGAACCGGTGAACCCCGGGCCACCGAAGCAGAATGCGCAAACTTAACCGCTATGCCACTGGGCTGGCCCCTATATGCATCAATTTTTAACTTGCTTATTTCACATGCCTATGTGTTTGAAATATCTAAACATGCTGGTACATAGAAAGCTGTCAGTTTTTTAAAAAAATACAGCATAATGTTCTGTAGTATGTATATATCACAGTACATCTATAGCTATGTTATTGGAGCTTGAGTCTGTTTTGTCTTGCAAGCAAATTTGCAATGAATGTCCTAACACATATTTCCTTATGAACATGTGTAAATTTTCACTCAGGCAGAAAAAAGTGGGATTGTTGGGTCACAGAGAATATGCAATTTTAATTTTAATAAAACAATATCATCTACATTGTTTATAAAAATAGCTGCAATAATTCTCTCCCTGCATCTGGGCTCCTTTGCAATATGACTTGGCGGCTCCTCCCATTATGAGATGGTGTCCTTTTCTCTACCTCTTGAGTTTGGGCTGGCTCTGTGACTCACTGATCAATGGAAGGCGGCACTGTACAAAGAATTGAGAACATGGGGCTGCCTTAGACACGGTCTTGCCCTCAAGGTATCTCAGTCTTGACCCAAGGGACAGTCAAATGTACAGGAGACAAAGCGTTAGAGGTTCCAACATAGTAATAAATACACAAAGTATCATAGGGAGAGGCATCAAGGAAGTGATTCAGGAGAGCAAGGAGGTTAAAATGTTTCCCAGGGGAAGCTAGGTCTTGAAGGATGGGAGGGAGATTGCTGACCAGGCACGTCAGGAGCTCATGCAAAATGAGAACCTTCAGCTTTAACTTCTTCCAGGACAGAGCTGATTAATCCCAAAGACTCTGGCCCTCCTCCCTGTGGATATACCACAGGGAAGGCTGTCAGATACTGAACACCCACTAATGTGGTGAGATGAACAAGGACAAGGTTATGAACTAATCGCCCATGGAGGAGCCCAGCTCTGCACCAACCTATCAGCCCACGAGGGAAGGGGTCTATTGAAAGAATATGATTTTTTTTTTCTGGAACATAAAACATATCTCAGATAATTGGCTCAAGCAGGAATTAAAGGGACACACTTCTTTGGGATAAGGGATATTGGAGGCAGGTTGGTTTTGGCTGTGGGTCAAATCAGAGGGTAGGGGGCAAAGTCTTGAGAAGCTTTGGGAAAGAAATCTGGAAACTTCATCCTTCCCTCTCCCTTCTGTTATGCCAGCATGTCTCCTTTGACATCTGAAATACCCTCTTGCGCTATTCATCTCCTCACCAAAAAATCTTTTTTCTGAACTGATGTTCAGCAACACTGCAGTTCCAACCAGTGGAGTGGCTGGTAAACCCCTCTTTGTTTTCTTCGCTCCCACCCTCTCCTCCGCCCTTCTCTTCCTTGTCCCCCTTTTTCTTTTCCCTTTAGGGTTGTTTTCAATAGGAAAGAAACATATCTTTAAGAAGCACAAAGAATCTAGTTAATGGTTTAGTCATTTTGGAGATGAATAACAGCAAGGCTGCCTTGTGTTCCTGGTACAAACTTCTGTGGGCATGAGGAAGTAAGTGTTGGACAGTCATGGCAAAATTGTTTGAGATACAAAAAATAAAAATAGAGAGAGACAGACACACTAATTAAAGATCCAATAACATAGATGTAGATAAATAAACTGATATATCCCTACTATGCAATATCATGCCATAAAAGAAAAACCTGACAGCTTCCTCCATACCAGAGTGTTTAGGTATCCCAAACAAAAACGTATGTGAAGTAAGCAAGGTAAAAATTGATGCATACAATATAAAAAGAAAAAGAAAAACAGAACATGTTCTACTGGTAAATATATGTACAGGTAAATGTATGGAAATAAGTCCATGACCTTCTACAACAAGTGGATGACACTGGTTACTGCTGGGTCAGTGGTTCTCAACTGGGAGTGCTTTTGCCCCCAGGGGACATTTGGCAATGTCTAGAGAACACTGGCTGTCAAAACTGTTGGGAGGAGAGGTGGTGCTACTGACACGTAGTGGGTGGAGTCTAGGGATGCTGCTAAACATCCTACAATGCATAGGACAGCCACTCCCAGTAAAGTATCATCCAGCTCAAAACGTCGATAGTACCAAAGTTGAGAAGCCCTGTTGCTCTAGGTAGACAAAGAAGACAGAAGGATTAGACAGATGTCAAAAAGAAGTGTATCTGTAATGTTTTAGACCTTTCAAATAAAATGTAAATGTGCATTACTTAAGTAATTAGAAATTAATTAAAAATTAACTTTCAATAGATTTCATTGACCCCAGAGGACCATTTGTTACCTGGTCCCTGCCTCATCTCTCCCAGGTCCCTGTGACACATCCTACATTTTAGGCATACCAAAGTGTTTATTTAAAGTTTCACGTGCTTCATAATTGCCTTTTTTTCCCCATCTGATGATCCTTCAGCTCGGAAAGCCTCTCTCCTCCTTCTTTGCCTAGTGAAATCCTATTCATTCTCCAGAACCCAACTCAAGTACCATTTTCTCTGCTCTTCCCAGGTGAAGCTGCTCTCTGCCTCTTCTCTGCCATCTGTGCAGTGCTTAGACGCCTGGTATTATTATTAGTCCTCAGCACCCTGATAAGGGGAGGCTGGTTCTGCAGAGTGAGCCCTAACTCAGCCAGCCATGGGGGCCATGCTGGCTTCCTACACACCCCACTGAAACACATGAAAAGGCAGGTCACACGTCACATGACTCATACATGTGAACCCTACAGAAAGTCAGGGACTCTCTCTCTTAGTGTCAGGTACGCACCTCACATCAGTAGGAGTCACACACTCAAATGTACAGTCTGTAACTGTACACGTTAGAGATTGTAAATACATGAGGCAAGTGTTGAGGGCTCTCTGGCACAGCCCCATCCAGAGAGGCAGAACTGGCTGTCTCCTGCTGATTATTTCCATGTAGACCCTATGCTGCCACATCTTCCATGATATACTAGAAATTCAGAATTTTATTGTACAGTTTCTCAATTGTTAAAGTTTAATATCTAAATCAAAACTGCATAATCATTCTACAGGTGAAACAATAATGCATCCTTGGATCAGCTCTGTCTGAAGGGCTACTGATTTTTAAACCCTGAATTATAACTATTCATAAATGAAATTCCTGAACTGGATAAATAAAGAAATGAAAATTATAGTCTAGTTTAGAAGAAAGGCACCAAGATACAGGAGAACCCAAGACAGGTCACACATCACACAATCTCTAACATAGAGACCCACCCTACAGAGAAACATGGGTAAGTGGAGGTCAGGTCCTTGTCACCACCAGATAAATGATACCTTCTCCTGTGGGGTTAAGTGAAGGGTTACTATAAAGAAGAACCAGTTCTTTCTCCCTGAAACTTCTCAGATGACAGAGGGTCAAATTGTATAAACTAAGGTGGGTGGGAACAGGAGAGTAAGAAGGAGGATGTTTTCTCCTACAATAAGTATACTAAACTAGATTCCCTTTGAACATGATTCTGTGATCCCACGAACTGTTTGCAAATACCCAACTCTCAAGTTTGCCAACCAGTAGACAGACATCACAGAGGACAATTACTCCAGGCTCATGCATGAAGTTCTCTTGGATCCCAGCTGCCTCAAGAATGGCACTCCTTGGAACAGGATCACGATGGACAGTGTCCAGATGATCTTTTCATCTCGTGGCCCTCAAAACCCAGCCAAGGCCATGAGCCAAATGAGGGCAGGAAAGGGGCCTGGGCCTCAATTTCTGATCTGCCACAACCATGCCAAGTGTCTTTGGAGCAGCCTCCATTCTCCTATCTCTCCAGTGGGATCCGTGGTTTCAGGATCTTGGACTCTGGCCTTGGGCGTTTCTCTCCGTGCATATTGCATGGAAAGAGGGTAGATGGACTTATGGTAGAGACCATTCAAACAACTAGGAGGGAAGTGGCACATGATCAGATTTTCCTGACAAGGGGAGACTGTAAGGGAGAGCCCCTTCACATGTAACACACTGAAACATGAGCCTGTTGCCCTGGAAACCCCATAATGCAGGGTGAGTAAATGCAGCCTGAATAGGCCCCATCCAAATGCTCACTGAGGCCCGCTGCTTTCAGTCCCTTTCATCACCCGAGCTGGAGTCCAGCTGGAGCCAGAATTAGTGATGGGTAAAGAGCTCAAAAGGCTTCTGGTCCCCTTCCAGGGCATCTCCAATTTATGTAAAGTCTCTGGGGTTTAGAAGACTTGAGTGGCCGAGCTGTCCCGTGAGAGTTGCGGCTCCTCTCTTTCTCTCATCCTGGGCCACAAACTAGCATCTCACTGTGTGTGGGAGGAGTGGTGTGGAAGCTAATCAAAGAAGCTTTTAAAAGGCTTTCAGGGTTTGCAAAAAAGGGTGTTTTGGGTAGAGACCAGAGCATAATTTTTCCTCCCAGCCTGTTTCCTCTTTTTTCTTAAACACACACAGATTGAGCTCGGCTCTACAGAAACAAGATTAGAACAAGCAAAAACCATTAAACAAAGCTATTAAACATGATTTCCATTCTCCAGAGAGAAGCAGCAGCTGTGGGCTATACAGAAATCCCGAATGCCCAAACTTCTATTCTGAAGATTTTACATTAATTAGAGTAAATAAAAACATTTCCCCCTCCCTCCTTTCTACAGATGTGTCCAATCAAGTTACATGAAGACTGTAATAACTAGCTAGAGCCCACCTATATAGCTGAACTATATTTCTAGGCTCCTAGGGTAACATAAATAAATATAGAAGTGGCAGAGGCCATTTAACAGGAAATATCTCAGGAGACTTTATGGACCACGTGGAATGATCCATCCCATGGGAACAGCTAATGTGTAAGACCAAATGGCACCATGGAATGTGAATTTGCAAAAAAATTTATTTGCTTCAAAACCGAAATGGCTTGCACCTCCCCTCCCTTAAATGTCGTTATGTTCCTCACAGAACACTTACTGCTCTGGTCCATCTGGATGGGGGCAAGAAAGAGACACCAAGTAAGAGGCAACATTACCAGAAAGTCAACAATTTCCTTTCTCCTGAGACGTCTTATAAATCCTGAATTTATGTAACAGATAGGAGAAAAGAAATATCCTTCACTCTCCTCATTTCGAGTCTTGGGGAAGGGAGTGTTGTTATGTTCTGGAGGTATATTTGGTTAATAGACTTTCTAACTCAATTAACTGGGAATAAAATGGGAGGGGAATACAAGATAAAGCCAATGTGTAGATGTATAGTTTTCCATAGCCTTCTACCTTGAAGAGTGCTGTGATTCCAAATGAGGGAAGGAAGCAGGGCACGTCATCAATTCATTTCACAGACGAGGAGACTGAGGTTCGGAGATACAAGTACCTTTGTGACAACCAAGCAGCTTCTTCAGCCACTCACCACGTGTGCCCAAGCACAGGACAGCGTTTAATAAGGGCTTGTCCCTCGTCTTTCCAAGAAGATTCAAAGAGACAAGTTATTTGGCCAATTTATATATTTAAACATTATAGATGTGGATGAAATAACAAAATCTCTACTTAACAAAGTTTACTTTATCAATTAAGTTACCATGTATATTTAAAGTGTAAAATTATAAATATATTTAATCACTGCTTTTTCTTCCAACTCTCAATTCTCGTGAGCTTTTACACAAACTCCTGACATCAAGATCCATCCATCATAAATCATCTAACAGCTTTCCAGAGCCGATCATCCTTGCATTTATCCGAGTCATTTGAGGTCTAGTTCTTTTTCAATCCGCAAACCACAAGTACATATTTGCCTCGCAGTAGAATACTGTTTATTTCTTTTTTAATTCATTCTGTAGACATGTATAGTCTTGAGTTCCACAATGCAGTCCATCAGGAATAATTGCAAAATATAATAAATATCATTGTCTCTTGCTTTACCATTTGGTCAGGTAAAGTTTGACTACATCTTCAAACTCTGCCTTGATTTAATGGGTTAATGTGTTTTCACCAAATAATAGTTTTGCTATTAAAAATAAAGCAATTAAGATTGTCCATAAATGTGCAAGACATGTCAGGCCTTGATTCTAAGATGTCTCCTCTTTGCCAAGATAGAATTTTAGTGTACAAAAAGCCTTCTCCTTACATGTGGGCATACACAGCCCTGTGACAGAGCTGGCAAGGGATTGCAATCCCTTGGCTTCTGGTTGGGAGGTAATGCCACTGCTCAACACCATTGATGGACTGCAATCTTATCGAGGGAAGGATAGTGTCTTATTTATCTTATCCAGGTCCTAGCACAATACCTGACAGAAAACAGGGTCTCAATAACTGTTGAGTAAATGAATGAACTAATTAAATAATTAATCAAAGCATCTAATATTTCTTCAACACACTTTCCACTACTGATTAAGAAATGGAAGGGGATACTTTAAAATTCTAAATATAACTAAGTCACCCTTTAAACTGAAAAGGCACATTGTTTCATTACTTGTGACGACCCTTTGTGGTTTTATTTAGACAGACCCATATTGCGACATCTCAGAGCTCAGGCTCACTAAACAGCACTAAATAGCACTAAATAGCAGAAGCAATCAGTCCAGAGCCGGTCCAACACTTAGTGGCCATAGTAAAGGGTCCAGGAAGGCTGATGCCAAGTATTTGGCTTGAGAATTCCTGGTCTCCTGGACGGATCCCCCCAGGAGAACAAACCTTTCTTTTGGTGCATTGTCTGTTACAATCCTGCTTTCTAGCCCCTGAAGTCCTCGAGAATCCAGTCATCTCCTCACCCTGGAGCTGGCACTGCCTATGTAAAAGGCTGCAGCTGTGGCATTTTCTTGGCTTTGCTCACCTGCATGATAATGTAGGGCTGGGTAGAACAGTTAACACACACAGAAAGTAAGACAGGAAGGGAGATTACTGAGAGCAAATCTCCCAACTGCTAAAGTTGTTTGGACTTAGGCATCAGAAGAGCCATTTTAGGATCATGTTGCTGGGATGCGAGAGGGAGGCACAGAGGGGCAGGGGGCAAATCCTACCCTGGGCAGTTGTGAAATAGGCTAAATTCATAGGCAGTATTTTCTCCTTTCCGTTCAGGGATAACTCCCAACTCCCCGAGATGCCCTATCACCGTCTTTGCTGCCAGGAACAGACACCTCAGGGGAGTCACCAAAACCACCTGTGCATCTCCTCAGTTTCTCCTACCAGTCCTGAGTCTCTCTTCTGGTCCAGAGCCTGGCAAATAGGAGATGCCCAATAGATTCCTGTTTTCATTTTTCCTTTGTATAATTAGCTAATTCATACCTGGTTCAAAGCACTTTCACAGACATTTTATTAAGAGACCTTTACCACAATCTTTTAGGGTAGGCTGGGCAGGGATTGGATGCCCATTTTAAAAGTAGATGAATCAATTTCTCAATGTTCCCTCAAAACTTCCAGGATAATATTCATCTTCTTAGGATAACCTATTACCCACTTCCAGCTCTGGTCTCTGCCTCCATTTCCAGCTTGTCTTTCCTTGACTCCATCCCTAACGCTACATTAAAGTTATGCTGAACTGCTTGTGGTTATTTGAAACTAGCATATCATTTCACACTTTGCTTTGACTCATGCTTTCCTCAATCTCTGGAATGCATATCTCCCATCCTCTGGTTTGTAGAGACATCTGGTCAACCACTACTCATGCTTCGAAATTCAGACCAGACATTGTCTCCCGCAGGGAAGCCTTCCAGGACCCTTTTCCTCTCCCAGGCTGATTAAAAGTCCCTGAGGTTTACCCTTAGCATACCAACCATCTCTTTTCAGAGAGTTTGCCTGTTCACATGTCAACTTTTCCTTACCTTCTTTTCCTTACTATCAGTTTCTCGAAATCCAGGAATATCTTGTTGCAAATGATAGTAAACTTTAATCAGCTTGATCTTAATTTTTAAAAAATGAAAGAAGGCGTGCACTGGCTGGTAACTCAGTACAATGCTTAAGGCACAGCTGTACCCAGCAGCTCAAACAATATCACCAGGATTCCATTTCTCCTAGTATCGAAGCTCTACTTTCTTATCTGCAGATTTTATTCTCAAGAAACATTTTACTCCACACAGTGGCTTCTAGAATAGAACAAGCCAGTGTAAAAAGGGCACAAATAAGTTTATAGAGAGCAAGAGCCAGATTAAGCAGAGACCAGAGCCAGATTAATGTTAAGGCTTTTGGATTTTATAAATGCATCAGAAAGCCTTGGGGGATTTAGACACAAGAAATAGATATATTCTAAGATGATAATTTATTTCTATTGGAGAAAATGAATGGGAGAGGCAAGTGTGGAAGAGGGGTCAGCAACTATGAGGATGTTACAAAAATCTACGGAGCAAGAGTGGTGGCCTGAACTGAGATAGTGGCTATGAAGATGCAGAAAAGTGGACTGAGCCAGGACATATTTTGGAAATGAAAATTGGAAGATTTTTTTATGGATTGAACAGAGAAAATGGTTATGGAAAGACAGAAACCAGGGATGACTTTTATATCTAGGACTTGAGCAACTGGTGATACCAGTTTCTGGATGAAAAGAAAGATTGGTGGGAAGTGGGTAGCAAAAAGAGGAGGGAGGATGGGCAGAGGGCAGAGTCAACAGTTCCATTTGGATGTGTTCCATTTGGATCAAGTTCCGTTTGGATCAAGACACATCCAGACGGACTTTAATTTGTTTTGTGCACAGACTTGTCTGCCCAGACCTGCCCCAGATCTGAGTCTGAAATGGGATATCTAGTGGCTGACCAGGGAAGAAAAGGATGTAGAAAATTTGGAGAATACAGACACTGTGGTTAACAAATAGAGGTCATCTTTTAAGTCTTAAAGGTTTCATTGAAGAGACTTGGACTTAAAGATAAGCAGATAACTAGATCTGGGTTCTATTACCAGCTCTGCTGTATGATAGCTGTGCGATCTTGGTCAATTCACCTTCTGTTTCTGAACCTCAGCTTCCTCAACTGGGAGGTGATTCTATGCCCCTCATTTTCAGGGCTTTTGTGAAGATTTGCATGTTAAAAGGTATTGCAGGGCCGGCCCTGTGGCTTGGTGGTTAAGTGCGCGCGCTGCGATGCTGGTGGCCCGGGTTCGGATCCCGGGTGCGCGTCGAGGCACCGCTTCTCCGTCCATCCTGGGGCCGAGTCCCACATGCAGCAGCTGGAAGGATGTGCAGCTATGACATACAACTATCTACTGGGGCTTTGGGGGGAAAAAATAAAATAAATAAAATCTTTAAAAAAAAAAAAAAGGTATTGCAAACTGTAGAGCAATGAATATCTATAAATTATGGTCATTTTAATATAGACATAGACATCAAAACCAGAGGAATTTTAAATAGAATTGAGCCATGTAAGAGAAATTGGGCACATTCTTTCTTCAGGCCCTAAACCTTTGAAACAATCCCAAGAACAACCTCAGCCTTCTGGTGTCAATGAAACACTTTGCTTACTTTTATTTTTTAAACTCTCCCATCAATCCCAATTAGTTAGCTCGTCCCCTGTGGCTGATGCTAAAACATATTTCTCTGCTTATATGTCCCAGTTTCTCAGGCTAAATCCATTCCATTTGGCTGAAGGAAGAGCCCAGACAATATCCGACGTGACTTTCCTCCCTCCAGCCACCAGGGAGCTAAGAGACGAGCTCCGGTATTTTGCCAACATATGACTGAGGGTTGAAACAACTACGTGTGAACTGACCATCATAGGTTTTATATTTTTATTTTTTTTAACAGCAAAGCCTGGGAATGCCCAGGAAGGGGATGAGATCATCTGTCTCGTCTGTGAGCAGCATGTTCTGCAGGTCTTCTCATTCCGCATTACGTCATGCTGGAAAGAGAAAGTGTCTGGACATTCCTTACACAATCTGCAGGGGTGCGAAGTGAGGGAGACACTGGCTTGTTAGAGAGTCATGATTCTCCAATTCTGGTCACACAAGAATATGCAGACTCATTGATTCTGCCAAAAGTTACAGAATGACTATTAGGTACCTGTGTTTTTTGTTGTAAAAATAATCTTGCACCTCTATGCCCTTCTTCATTCATTTCAAGAATGTTTGTTTTGAGTGCTTACTAGGTAACAGTTATTATTATAGGTGCTGAGGATACAGAGGTGAACAAAACATAAAATTTCACCTTCATGAAGCTAGCATTATTGCAAGAGATGGCCAACTAACAAATCAACATGTAAATATATGATACAATGTTAGATAAGTGCTCCAAAGTAAAAATTAACGAGGATAAGGGGAAGGAGCATGATAGGATGGCTGTTTTGGATAAGATAATCAAGTGAAGTCCCTCTAAGAAGGTGACGTTTGAGCAGAGGCCGGAATGAATTGAAGGATGCAGCAACAAACATCTCTGGAGGAAAGAAGGAATTTCTAGGCAGAGAAGAAGAAGGGCAGTGGTCCTGAGACTAGAAGACATTTTAGTAGAGAGGCTACCATTTCTCACGTCCATTATCTTGGAGCATCCCTATAACCCCATCCTAACTCCAGGAGTGATTTTTCCCATCACACAAGTGAGAAAACTATGCCTCCAAGAGGCTGTCAGTTCACCTTCTCCGTAATCAAGTCCTGATAACTGTTCCACGGATTCAGGCTTCACTCCCGTCTGCTTTTATCTCATTCTCACATGTGCTTTTTGATTGATATTCTTTCTATAGAAAGAAAACTAAACCAAGAGTTATGTGATTGAGGTTAATAGCAAAGAAAAGGAACAGGAAAAAATTATCCCATTTCCTTTCTGGTTTGCATAAGAATATTGAATGTGCTACATTTGAAGAAAAAATTCTGGGTCAGTCTATTCAGCTGTTCCCTTGGTCATGTTTAATGCTCCAAGCAGTTGAGAGTTATTCTATTGTGGTTCCAAGGATGACATGAAACCACCATTCTTTCTGTGAGCCAAAGTGACAGGCTAGCTGCTAACATGTGCATTTGCATCCAACGCAAAGAGCTGGCTCCAAACAGAGTTGTCTCAGCTTTTTGTCTCACCCCTTCGTCATCATGAATAGATATTATAACTCAAGCAGTCACTGAAAGCCACTTTCAAAAGGTGCTTTTACAGTAAGACGTTGGGGAAGCTTTCAACTCATCCATTTTGCTAACAATCAGGACCCATTTTCATGAAGGTTAATGCATTGGAGCTCCGGTTGGATCCATAGAAAAAAGTAGGAAATGGCAACAGAAAGCAAAGGACAGTTAAGAATGAAGGAAATGGGAAAATGAGTTAACATTAATTATGTACCAGGCACATTTAGTCCTCATCAGAACCTTATAAGGTAGATATCTTTATCTCTATTTAAAGACAAGTAATGGAAGTTTATGGAGAACCAGCTCAAGATCAAATGGCTAGTAATGCTTTAGTTGAGATTCAAACCCAGGTTTAGCTTCTCTGTACGATTCTATCTTCCACTGCCTGATTTTCTCTCTGAAAATTCAGAGATAGTCCAAAAGTCCCTGATTTATTGTGGCTCCAGCTCTATTAATTTTTCAATCATTAAAAGTCCAAAGGACTGACATTTTTGCTTTGTACCCCCAAATATCTAGTGATTCCATATTTAAATGGAGGATAATATCCCTTTAAAACCATCCTTCCAAAAAATTCTGGCCCCAAGCTCCTGACTCCCATTTGAGGTTACTTAGTGGGGATTCTATAATATATATAAATAGAATTGAGTAATCCTCAAGGCTCCTCACTGAGTGACCACTGATACAGTCTGAGGTTTGGATGACACTCTTACAAGAAGCGTTGGAACCGCCTGGTACTATGCTCTTTAGAATGGTGGCTTCTTTACAGAGGAAGTAGGACTATTCCCACTAAAAGGATTTCACAAGTTACTTTGATTAATCACATAACCTACCATGTTGTAATTATCTGTTTACATGTCTGACTTCCATTTGGGGTGCTGGCTGCCCCTTCAGAACAGAGACCATGGCTTAATCACCTAGATGTCCCCATAGCATGCCACAGTGTTGGCACTCAGTTTTATTTTAGTAAATGGATGTTGGTTATCTGCTGCTGCAAAATAAACCACTCCAAATCTTTGCGGCTTAAAGCAACAACCATTTATTTAGTTTACAATTCCGTGGGTCAGCAATTCAAGGCAGGCATAGCCGGATGGTTCTTCTGGTTTCTGCTGGGCTCCATCATGAGAATGCGGTTAGCTGTTTCAACTAGGCAGCTCTGCTTTTGAGTGTGGCTGTCTACATGTGTCTCTCCTCCTCCTGCACTCTGGCCCAATTTTGTTCCCTTGGAATGGCAGGGATGCAAGAGTAAGTGAGGGAAACAGAAGCACACAAACCTTCTAACAGCCTACACTCAAAACTGGCACATTATAACTTCCATCATGTTCTATTGGATGAATCAAGATACAAGGGCAACCCAGATTAAGAGCTTTGGGAAATAGATTAATTCTTGATGAAAGAGCTAAAACATCACATTGCAATCGAGGCGGGATGAGTAGAGAATCAGGGCCATTTTTTCAACCAGCCACAAAATATTTGTAATGAGTGAAATGCATAGTATATCAAATTATGAGATATGGTCTATTTGCTCACTAAAATTAATGCTCCCTTCATAAATAGCTTACATTCTAACCTGGGAGAGGGAGATAGGTGTCACCAACCAACTGAGAGCATGAGATGGCTCATTTTCTACATGCAACCAAGGCCAGAACATGGGACTGGAAAGGTTGATGTTCCAAATTAGAATATTGAAGTCCAGGAGTTTTGTTTTGGTTTGGTTTTTCCCTTGGGATAGGGGGAGTCGCCTACCTAATTGTCTTCATGGATTTAAATTAATAGTGCCAACTCTCTGCTTTACCCTGAGAGACAGTGTTAGGTGGTTTGGTGAAGGAGCATATGTTTTGAAGTCAGATAGACTGAGTTTCAAATTCTGGCTCCTATGTGTTGTAGTCATGTGACCTGATATAATTTAGCTCACCTTGCTGGGTTGGTTTCTTCATCTGTAAAATGGGGATTAATAATAACCATGTGTATCTGTTGTGATTATTAAATGAGACAGTATATGCATAACACTTAACAGTGCCTGACACAACATAGGGAACGAATAAATATTAGTCCCCTGCACACTTTTCCTCCCTTAGCCTTTGCATTGCTGAAGGGTACTTTCCAATAAATCCGAGGTAGGAAGATGCTTGCTGAACATTGATATAAAATGTTGCTCTAGGGAATACTCAAATACAATGATAAACATCGGGCAACATTTTTACTTGAAAATTAAAGTTATGAAATTTAACTGAAGAGCAATTTAAACAAGGATTTCATATTAAAACGAATACTAATGTGAATTCATATCTGGCAGGTATTTGATTAAGAAGACACACAGCTTCAAAGTAACTTCCAATGTGCAGGAGTCCACTTTAGGCTTGACCATATGTATGTCCCTATAGTTGCAGAGAGATTGGAGGAAAAGGTCTGAGAATCAAACATAGCGTAATATCTACTTAGAGCCCAGCTTGCTACTCAGAACTCCTCCAAATGTTAATTTTTCTAGTTCCATGCCTGCAATTAAACAAAAAGTCCCTGTTTTTTTCTTCCATTCCTGGCCTTTCATTCCTGAAAAGAGAACTGGCCGACATCAATTTCCCCTTTGTTCTATTCAATGTTCCATCTTCCAGCTGAACCTCCCCCACATCCCAGCTCACACCCAATACTTACTTTTTCCCCCTTTTCCAAAATCCCAGAAGATTCCAGTCTGATTTGTTCAGCTTTTAGTTAAGCCTTGACCACATGAACACTGCTCATAAAAGAGCCTAAGAGAAGGGGAATCCGCCACGGTTTTCGATGATTCTTTCTGCCTGTCAGAGCTTCTGCTTTCTGACCGAGCTGTGTATTTCTTCCAGGTCACCTTTATATGTCGTTGACATTCGGTTCAAACTTCCAGACATCAGTGCAGATCCATCTCAATAACTATGATCACCAGTGACATGGCGTTCATCAAATCCTGTCCTTTTGACACACTGAGGTCACCAGAGAATAAAAGAACTGGACTGAGTAATACGGCTTTAAATCCGCTCACATAGACACCTGTCTAGAGCAAAGAGATTCTGAAATCAGACAGTCAGGCAGCAGGGTGGTGTGGTTACAAGCTCTGAGTCGGGACCCAGGGCCATACTGATTCACATCCTAGCCCCTTACTTCCCTAACTAGCTGTGTGGCCTGGAGTAGTCACTTCATTTCTCTGTGCCTCACTTTTCTCCCTTGTACAACACGGATGATAATGAAATGTAACTTACAAGATCATTGTGAGGACTGAATGAGTTAATCATGTAAAATGTTTCAAAGGTGCTGATCTATACAAAGATTTGCGTTTTGCTAATATTTGCAGTTCCGATTAACTGACTGCTGCGTGACCTTGGGCACGTTAACAAACCTTTTTGCATCTGGGTTTACAAATCTATAAAATGGAGATAATAATATTTGCCTCGAGAGATTATTGTAAGAATTTGAGGTATGCTAAGTGGTTAGTACGACACTCAGAGAATAGTAGCTGCTATTATTAGTAAAAACAATACTTGTCACAACCTGGAAGTCAATAATCAGGATAATGATTGCCTGAGGCAAATGATGAGTAACTTTTTAAACTAAGTAATTTTTTAAATTGAGTAATTTTCGATTTCATGGTACCTAAAATTTTTTTAAAAAGCAGAAAGGTATGAAGGAGAAATTCAGATTATACATATTTTAACACTCAACTAAATACTGTTAACATGTTCCTACATAGATTTTAAGATAAATTTCGAAATAGATACATAAGTATGTTTCTCAAAAATCTGTTTTGATTACATTTATATAGATACTGGATGGATAGGCTCCTTATTCATGGATAGTATAATTATAGGTGATTTTTATTTTCTCCTTTTAGTCTTCTGTAAATTTCTTAATTTTCTAGAATTTATTCAATAATTCCTGTAATCAGGGAAACTATAATTAAATGAAAGACAAGGTACTTGAAAAAATAAATAAATACATGAAGTGATTTTCAAATCACATTTGAAAATTAAGTCTTAGGAATCTATTATGCAGAGAGACAGACTTGAGAAGTGAGGGCATTGGACTTTACAAACTAAATCTGTGTTGTTAGAGCCACCATTTCACAGGAGCAAGTCAACGAACATGCTATTTGACTTCTCTTTGTTTCTCTTTCTCATTGGGAAGACTGGAAAAATACCACCTACCTTGTGAGACTGTTGCAGGATTAAATGGGATACTATGTAAAGTACTTGGCATGTTGTTAAAGCTCAATGAATGGTAGCTATTCTAAATCAAAGGTCTAAGACAGAAAAATGACCTGTAATTTTTATTAATATGAGGTGATTGAAAAAAAGAAAAAAACCTGATTTATCCTTGTGAGCTTGGCTCCGGCTAACCTAATGAAGATGGAAGAGAACAGAGGACTGAGGTTGAGAGGGACCAAGTCCACAGAGTGTGGAGGGAGTTTCGCTGAGGTTAGCTATAAGGAATTTGTGGTTTGATTCAAAAGACTTTGGTTTTATGAGGTTTGAGGGCCTTTTTCAAAAGGAAAAACAGATGTATCAACGGAAAGTTCATGCAAGCAGTGCTTTCTTCAGCAAATGCTGCTTTGAGTCTAATTCTGTTATACTGCGGAGGGGTACAGTGGGGAGGGAGGCTGGGGGTGCTTTTTAAAACTCATTTGGTGCTGTCTGGTGGATCCTCAGTGATGTTCTCAGATGGGTCATGAGACTGGTACTTTGTAAGCAAAAGGCGCCAGAACCACAAGCAGAGTAATGATTCCAATATAGCCCGGAAAGCAGTAGGCTTCCCATCTCAAACTCCTGCTTTCAATCTTTGAAGAAAACCAGGTTTTCTTCCCCAAGAGTCCAGCATCTTCAAGCCCAAGACTCTCCCAGCACAGTCAATAGGGATGAGTTGCTTCCCAAAATCCCCAGTCCTTTCTCTCTAAATGCCCAGGAGGTAAAGGAGATTCATGAGACAATAAATAGTATTTACATTAAATTTCTTTGCCACCTAGACTGCAAAGACAATGAATTTTCTAGTGAATTTATCAGAATTAACTGGCAGGCCTCATGAAAAGGCTTGGAATTATTTAAAATATACAAGGAAAAATCATCACAAAATCAATGATATAATTGCATAGAGCTTGGGTGCCTCCTATAAGACATGGTTCCTGGCATTTTCCATATGCTATCTACTAAGTCATTAAATAAGTTAGGCATTATCTCCATTTCATATATCAGGAAAGGAAAATCCAGGGAGGTCTAGTGACTCACTCAAGTCTAAGTCTGAATCTCACAGTCTGTGTCCTTGTCATGACACCATATTCATCTCTGTGTGGTATGCTTAGCATCAATAGTATGTGAGATAATTGTAAGTGGTGCATGGAAAAATATGTTTCCATTTTAATGATTATGTATAAACTGTATGTATGTCAAAATATACAGGCATATCAGAGATGTGGTTTCGTGAAACTAATTGCTAATGATGAGGTTATTTGACCAGAGTCTATTTAAAGAAGACTATTCATAATTTGAAACATGGATATGGAAAAAGTTGTGAAGAATGAGCAAAGGGTGGGAAATGCTGTCCTGGGCCAGGCCGCCCTCTGTGTTCTGTAAAGAATGGCCACAGGCTAGAACAAGTGAGATTTCTCAGAAAATCTTGGTCAATTTGTCAGTCCCCTGACGTCTCCCAGCTCCTAATGACTCCACCATCCTCTCAGAACCTAGAGCTGAAAATCCAGAGATCAGTAATTTTCCTCATCTCACTAGCTTCCTTAGTCAATGTGAGCTGCTATAACAAAGTAACAGATCGGGTGGCTTATAAACAACAGAAATTTATTTCTCCTACTTCTGGAGGCTAGAAGTCTGAGATCAGGGTGCCAGCACGGTCATGTTCTGATGAAGACCTCTTCCAGATTGCCGACTTCTCCTTGTCCTCACATGCTGGAAGGGGCAAGGGAGCTCTCTGGGGTCTCTTTCATAGGGCACTAATCCTATTTATGTGGGCTCCACCCTCATGACCAAGTTACGCCCCAAAGGCCCCACCTCCTAATACCATCACATTAGGGGTTGGGATTTCAACATATGAATTGGTGGGGTGGAGGGGAGTACACAAACATTTAGTCCATAAGACTAGCCAAGTCCTAGGAATTCTAGTTTCTCACCACCATCCCTACTCAGCATCCCTATTGGCTCTACTGCTTATGTTCATATGCCCCCTCCTCCATCTCACAACGCATTGTAATTGGTCTCCCCAACTCTAATCTTACTAGAGCGATCCTGGAAAATCCCAGAATAACCCATGTTACTCTCTGTGGTAGGCTGAATAATGCTCCCCCTTAAAGATGTCTATATCATAATCCCCAGAACCTATGAATATGTTACCCTACCTAGCAAAAGGGACTTTGCAGATGAAATTAAGGATTTTGAGATGGGAAGATTGTCCTGGGTTATCTGGGTGAGCCCAATGTAATCACAACGGTCTTTGTAAGAGCGAACAGGTGAGTCAGTCAGAAGGTGGTGTGACTATTGAAGCAGAGGAACTGAGTAAGCTGGAGACGGCAGGATTCTGGAAGAGAGGGGGCATAAGGACATTAGCAAAAAAAAGTGAGATACAAAGAGAGTGCAGATGGCTTCGGGATGGTAAGGACAGGGTGAGCCAATGTTGGACATATGCTGGGCTATTTATTTTATGGGACCCTAGACATGTTTTCTGGGACAGGAGTAAATTCTTAAAGGGGCGTGGAGGTAGACGGCCAGGTGAGTGCTGTCAGGGCTCAAGGCTAAATTCTTGTATCTTTAAGTCCATTCTTCTGCCACCACCTCTTAGGGACATTCATTTAGGCTGCTGTGAGCACTTTCTCCACTTTACCTGAAGGCAAAGTTGAAAGAAGAGGCAAAAGTAAGTAAAGAGCCAGAGAGGAGGCAATATGGCATGGTGATTAAGAAGACTGACTCCGAAATCAGCCAGCCTGCAATAAACACCACAGCTGAGTTTTGAATTCAGATTTTTTTGATTCGAAAGCATGTGCTCTTGACTGATTAACTCTGTGAATATCCATAAGACAAAAACATGTTAACTCTGCTAACCTGAATGACACATATAGAAATTTGCTCTTCCCTCTCCTGGCTCTATAGTTAATCAGAATAAGAAATCTGATATATCTGTCTGAGGTTAAAAGTACAATGAGAAACGTTTTAAGTCAATGAAGGATGCAGTCCAAGCCACGTTCATGTTATGGCCCATTCTGCACATCCAAACATGTTTGCCCAACCTTGAGTATGACTCATTTGTTGAAGCAGACGTATATCCACCTCCAACTCTACAATGAGGAAATAAAGAGAGC